>NC_043010.1:27207501-27258585 GCF_006345805.1 Octopus sinensis
CGCAATTCACTATAGATAAAGAGTTGCACTTTTAGTTAAATAAACTGGTTAAAAACCAACTGTCTACCATATATTTATATATATATATATATATATATATATATATATATATATATATATATATAGATAGATAGATATGATAGATAGATAGATAGATAGATAGATAGATAGATAGATAGATAGATAGATATAGATGTATGTATGTGTACAAACACACACACAGGCGCGCGCGTATATATGATGCCTGTTTATCAGCCGACTTTCTCACAACTATTTTTAACTGCTGTTCGAGTTCACTTCCGGAGTCATTAAATTCTTACAACACCACCAAGTATGCAGACACCCATTCTAGTCACAGTTTCCATACTATCATCAATATGTGAAAAATGTCACACCAGCACCCCCTACTGCACCCCTCCCACCCTCCACCCTTCACTCGTCCATTCACTGATTCTCGTTTTCTCACTCACTCACTCGCAATCTGTGTAACAAGCTTTCATCAACCGCAGCCATTCACAACTCTATCCCATTTTTTGTCATTATTTACACGCTCTCCACATTCTAATGATTGAGTGAAAAACAACAGTCTTTAGTAGGGGGATATGAGTGATATGTAACCACACGGAGAGTTAGATAAGGTTATAACAAAACTATTACAGACGTATTGCATGCAAATATACCCAATTAAAAATGATTCTGTTTTGATTAGAAACCACACAGAGTAAATTTATGAATTGAAACCGGATTGCAATCTGGGTTCGCTGGGGGAGCTCACATCTTGTTTTACGATGATCTTTATCTGTCCAACGGCGAAATCGTTGGAGCGTTAGTGAAAATACGTTGTGGTATATGGCCATGATCCCAGTTCAAATCATGCTGAAGGTAGATTTACCTTTCAGCCTTGCAGGAGCAATGAAATGAAATACCAGTCAGCTACTGAGGTCCATTTAATCAACTGTGCCCTCCTTCTCCTCCTAAAACTTGTGACCCTGTACAGATGTTAGAATTTAATATTAGACAAGAAAGAAAGCGGCGAGCTGGCAGAATCATTAGCACACTGGGAAAAATGCTTAACAGTATTTCATCTGTCTTTAATTTCTGTGTTCAAATCTCGCAAAGGTGGACCGTGCCTTTGATCCCTTCAGAGTCGATAAAATAAGTACCTGTCGAGTCCTGGGCTCAATGTAATCGACTCACCCCTTCCTCCGAAATTGCTGGCCTTGTGCCAAAACTTGAAATCGATATTAGACGAGAAAGAGTGGGGTCTTCATAGAGTTAGTCCTTGGTATGTCGAAACCTTAAGTTCTGATTTCAAACCTCAATCGAAATCAATTCATTTACTTTATCAATTTCCTTGGAAACGAAACTCACGCCGCAATATCACAACTCTTTCTATCTCTAAAACATATGTCTGGTTTTGAACCATTCGAAAGGCAAGCATGTGAAGAGTTACCAAATGTAGTAAGGCAGCGGACTAAATATACGGTACTCGTTAACAAACCATACTTGTTCGTGAGTGACGGCTAGCTCCTTTGGCTTGTTTTATTACTCAACATATGTCAACATATTCAGGTTAATATACATCATAGTAAAGGTTAACTGATTAATAGAGGGTAGTAAAAGTTAATCGATTCTACAATATCTGTATGTTCACGTCCTCTTAACACGATTCACAGAGCGGGGTTGTAACATCATAATTTTAAAATTTTGATTGCTGTAAACAAAATTTTGATGTAGCTTATTATTTAAAGAAAGAAAAAATAAGCAAATAAATATTCTACTGAAATATTTTACATGAATTATCTCCCTTGTGTACACCATTTTCCATTAAGCTAATGCATTTTCTCAAGAGAAGAGACGAAAACGTCGTATAATTCTATCAAATCTTCCTTTCAGTTCCTAGCGACTACGTTTTCCTGAGAGGCTATTCCACACCCTTGTCCGTGTCTATCGAGAAGAAAAAAATCCCGACTCAAGCGCAGGTTCTCAAAGAAGGAAATCTGAATAAGAAAGACACCCTGTTTCTCTGATGAATATCTTAAAGTAGAGATGTTCAAAAAGTAAGAAATAAAAAATATTTTCAAAAATCAACCATTAAATACAAAATAAACAGAAAATAAAATTTATTTTTATAGACGCATCGGATTAATTATTAATCGCCATTTGCTTTTATCTTCAATATACCAACAGATTATTGATTTCTAAACAGCAATTTTAAAAATAATTTGTTGTAGATTAGGAGTTTGATATTTCAATATATAAAATGTGACTCTCAACTGCGCTCCTTATGGCCCTCAAGGGTCCATATAAAATTTTGTTGTTAAAAATTATGTGTAATAAATTACTTATTTACAATACACAAAATATTTTAACAATTTTTAAATATAATTCCTAATATCAAATTATAAAAATATAACAGGAATTTTAAAACATCGAATGGCTATAAGGGTTCACTCAGTTGAGATAGGAGTCAAAGGGGTCCACTGGGGTAAAATAATTGAAAACCAACATTTCAAATGTTTCAATTGTATATGAATGGTAAGGAAGATAGGAACAGTGAAGCACTGAACTAGTTTCATTTCTTGACATATTTTTTCGTAATACAGTTCTATATTTAAAAGACGAGGAATTATGTACACTATTTACATTATTTACATTGTTTACATTTGACGGATATTTGTCCTCATCTTTGTTGTTAACACAACGTTTCAGCTGATACACTCTCCAGCCTTCTTCATGTGTCTTGGGGAAATTTCAAACCTGGGTTCTCATTCCTAAGGTATTTTTCGATGTTATTATTATTATTATTATTATTATTATTATTGTTCAGGTCACTGCTTGGAATCAAACTCGGAATCTTGGGGTTAGTAGCCCGCGCTCTTAACCACTATGCTATATGCCAGTGAGCATGAGAACCCAGGTTCGAAATTTTTCCAAGACACCTGATGAAGGCTAGAGGGTAATACAGCCGAAACGTTGTGTTAACAACAAACAAGATGAGAACAAATATCCGTCGAATGTAAATAATGTAAATAAAGTATTTTTTGAGTTCCAGATTAAGAACCTTCGTTCGTCACAATAAATGGTTGCATTTGTTTGCATTTCTTTTTCAGATGAAAGGAATGACAGTGCCCTTGATCCTTGTTGATCACGTTGTTAGATGAAAGAATGACAGCACCTGTGCTCCTCTTCAAGATCACCAAAGCTGTGGGCGTAATTAAAGAAATTGCTTTTAGATCCTTAATCTCAACCATTTCTTTTTTTTTTTTTTATCTAAGAAACCCCTTTGATTCCTATTTTACTCAGGTGGGCCCTCATAACCGTTTGATACTCAAGTGTAATCCTATTATAGTTTTATAATTAAGTATTATTAGGAACTGTATCAAGAAATTTTTTTAGATACTTTATGTACAGTAGAAGTATAACCGATTTATTGCAGATAAATTTTAACGACAAAATCTTATAAGGACCCCCACCAAGGGTCATATGGTTGAGAACCATTATTTTAGACAGTAGACCGAGCTCGAAAAGTTGCGACAGGATATAATCCCTAAAAATGTACCCAAGGATTGGTTGACATTAAATCTAGTAACAAAAACAGGGGGAAGTCTTTTCACGTGGGCTTCCAAGCGATTTCTTATTACTTTATTGCCCACAAGGGACTAAACATAGAGGGGACAAACAAGAACAGACAAAGGGATTAAGTCGATTACATCGACCCCAGTGCGTAACTGGTACTTAATTTATCAACCCCGAAAGGATGAAAGGCAAAGTCGACCTCGGCGGAATTTGAACTCAGAACGTAACAGCAGACGAAATGCGGCTAAGCATTTCGTCCGGCGTGCTAACGATTCTGCCAGCTTCCACGCGATTTCTACCAACCCAATGTTACACCTAAGTTTTGATCAAACCCAGACAATGATAGAATTACACTTGTCTAAAGCGTTAAGCAGCGAAATCGAACGTGGAAATGACGCTGTTGCAAAGCGAATTACATAACCAGACAACCACACCCGTGCCCACCTTGGATCAATGCAATTGACCGTACCACCTACCTTGATGATAAAGTTTATAATTAGCAGGCTCGTCTATATTCGGAATCTTTTCACCAAATCCATAGTAATTAGACAAGTAAGATATCTTATTGCCTAATTAAGAAATCAACGTTTGTGCTGAGTCTAATTGACGGTCGATAATAGGTACCAGATTATCTGGGAAACTTACCAAACACAGACTGGCGTATATTTACAATGAGATTCCAACCTCTATCTTTACCAAACCACGACACACTGTCATGTCTGAGACATTAAGAACACCTCTCTAATTAATTAATCGATTTGCTAGAAATAGCAGGTAAATATCTCAAATAACACTCCCGAAGGAAATAGTGATTAATGTAGCTTGAAATAATCTGAAAAGACCTAGTGACCACTCTTACAAAGCCTTTGACTAAAGATTGGTTTGCTAGATTGGGACAGATCTAGAGCTACACAACACCAATAAGGAAGCACCTACGAACTGAAATGGGCCAATGATGGAACCTCTACATGACTTATAGACCTGCTAGAAGGAGTAAGGAAATTTACCTAAGACTGTAGCTTTTATCGTTTACTTGTTTAAGTCATTGGACTGCGGCCATGCTGGGGCATCGCCTTGAAGAGTTTGGTTGAATAAATAACTGCCAGTACTTATTTTTTTAAAGTCTGGTACTTATTCTATCGCTCTTCAAAGTCAGAAGTCAAGGATTGGAGATGGGAACAAACGCTCATACGCGTGCGCCTCCGCACACAGGATTCTTTCAGTTCCTGTCTATTTTATCAAATCCACTCACAAGGCTTTGATAAACTCAGGGCTATAGTAGATGAGCCTTGCGAAAGGTTTCACGCCAGTGGGATCGAACACTGAACCATGTAGTCGGAAAGCAAGCTTCTTATTTCTTTATTGCCCACAAGGCGGAATTTTAACTCAGAACGTAAAGACAGACGAAATACCGCTAAGCATTTCGCCTGGCGTGCTAACGGTTCTTATTTCTTTATTGCCCACAGGGGGCAACAAACAAAGACAGACAAAAGGATTAAGTCGAATTACATCGACCCCATGCATAACTGGTACTTAATTTATCGACCCCAAAAGGATGAAAGGCAAAGTCGACCCCGGCGGAATCTGAACTCAGAACGTAACGGCAGACGAAATACCTATTTCTTTACTACCCACAAGGGGCTAAACACAGAAGGGACAAACAAGGACAGACAAACGGATTAAGTCGATTATATCGACCCCAGTGAGTAACTGGTACTTATTTAATCGACCCCGAAAGAATGAAAGACAAAGTCGACCTCGGCGGAATTTGAACTCAGAACGTAACAGCAGACGAAATGCGGCTACGCATTTCACCCGACGTGCTAACGTTTCTGCCAGCTCTTCTTACCACACAACAGCGCCTGCGCCTAAAGTAATCGAAAATTACTCATTATGTTGCCAATTGTAATGCCTTATGCAACACAATCTTACTAGCCATAGCAAACACTGCATTAACCCTCATATCACATATAAACAAACAAATAAATAAATTTATAAATAAATAAAATAGCGTAGCCCGCCCCCATCCCCCCCCCCCCAACAAGCAACAACAACATCTAAAAGAAAAATGATATCATTTATAAGAGATATCGTTTATAAACTCAGCACGTTGTTTATCATCACCGAACAGAGAAATATCCTAGTTAATGATAGCGGTATGTCGCCAGATGTGATGCCTCACAGATACGGAAAGCGATCTGATGCAGGTTGCGTTTCATCGTTATTAGTTTAAATAGAATAGCTAAGCTTAAACTTCAACTGAAGACGAGTATTGTTTCATCAACAACTTACTTCAAACCAGTAACTTTCATTGATAATTGCGTTAGATCATCTCAGATAACATTCTATTTTCTGATAAGCAAATTGGAAATATACCTACGTACATACACACACACACACACACACACACACACACACACCATATATATATATGAGTGTGTGTGTGTGTGTGTGTGCATGTGTATGTATATCTGTATATATATATATATATATATATATATATATATATATATATATGTGTGTGTGTGTGTGTTGTGTGTGTGTGTGTGTTGTGTGTGTGTGTGTATACACATATATATATATATACATATGTATATATAAGTATATATATATATGTATATTTATGTATGTATGTATAGAACAGATAAGAGAAGTGAGGTGAGAAAGTAGATGTTTATTTCATTCGTTTACAGCTGTTTCATGATCTTGTTTGTTATATAATAGATGCTATATCACTATTAATACACATATAAAATATACATATATAGATAAATATATATGCGCACTTATACCCATATACATATATTCTTTTACTTGTTTCAGTCATTTGACTGCAGCCATGCTGGAGCACTACCTGTAGTCGAACAAATAGTCCCCAGGACTTATCCTTTGTAAGCCTAGTACTTATTCTATCGGGTTCTATTGCCAAACAACTAATTTACGGCGACGTAAACAAACCAACGTTGGTTGTCAAGCGATGGTGGGGGGACAAACACAGATACACAAATGCACACCCATATTATCTATCTATCTATCTATCTATCTATCTATCTATCTATCTATCTATCTATCTATCTATCTATCTATCTATATATATACACACACACACGACGAGCTTCATTCAGCTTCCGTCTACCAAATCCACTCACAAGTCTTTCGTCGGTCCGAGGCTATAGTAGAAGACACCTGCCCAAGGTGCCACGCAGTGGGACTGAACACGGACTCATGTGGTTGGGAAGCAAGCTTCTTACCATACAGGCACGAGCACGCCTATATATATACATATACATATATATATATATTATATATATATATATATATGAATCGATCTGACGATTAGTCTATTTGGTCTCCTATCATCACTCTTCTATATATATATATATATCGCGGAACACCTCCGAGACATCCGCCTCGCCAATGACATTCCAGTCTCAGGCCATTTCCGCTCCACCGGTCACTCCTTGCAACACCTGTCTGTGTTCGGATTATCCTTGCACAGCGGCCATCCGGATTCCCGCTTGCGCCGTGAACAGGGATTAATCTTCTCTCTTCGCTCTTTTACGCCCCTTTTCATCTAACCTCCCCCCGACTCCTACTTCTCTTCAGTCCTTCATCTTTTCACCCCTACTCTCTTTCCCTCCTCTTCCCTTCTTTCCCTTCTTCCCCCTTCTTCCCTCTTCTTCTCTCTTCTTCCCTCTTCCCCTTCTCTCTTTCTCTCTGCTCCCTCCCTCCCCTTCTCTCCCCTTCTCTCCCCTATCCCTCCCGCTCCTCCTCTCCCGCCCCCTCCTCTCCCTACCACTCCCCTCCTCTCCGCCTCTCTCCTCCTCCTTCTCCTCATCTCCCTCCTTCTCCTTCATCTCCCTCCTTCTCCCTCATCTCCTCTCTCCCCCTCATTTCCTCTCTCCCCTCCTCTCCTGCCCTCCCCATCCTCTCTCTTCTCTCCCCCTCTCACTCTCCCCACAACCCCCACTCTACCCCAACCCCCAGCCGAACCCACACCCCACCTGGGCTTTCCCCACTCTCGCCCCCACCTCCCCACAACATCACATCACACTACACTACACCATACAACATTACACATCATATCACAACATACCACCCCCCCCTTCCCAACATCTTTACACCTACACATACATACACATATCACATCACCCACACACCCATCCCCATATCTCCACACCCACACATACATACATACACACGTCCAGACCACCAGCCCTCTTTCACACGCACATACATACTCTCTTATACATACATACTCTCTTATCTCCCTGTTATCTCCCCTATTCATACGCCCTATTCATAAAGGAGGTAGCAGAGCGGACGCCAAGAACTACAGACCCATCTCTCTGACCTCACACATCAGCAAGGTCATGGAACGAATAGTCAGAAGGAAATTAATCGCCTTCCTTGAAGAAAATAACTTGCTGCCTGATACCCAACATGGTTTCCGACCAGGAAGAAGCTGCCTAACTTAGCTCCTACAACACTATGACTGAGTGCTGAAACGACTGCTCAACCACTCAAATGTGGAAGTCATATATCTCGACTTTGCAAAGGCCTTTGATAAAGTCGATCATGGAATGATACGTCACAAACTGCGTGATCTTGGCATAGTTGGAAAATTGGGAGAATGGCTTCATGACTTTCTGAAGGATAGAAGTCAGGTGGTAGTAGCCAATGGGGCCACCTCCAATAACACGCAAATAGTGAGCGTTGTTCCGCAAGGCACTGTTTTGGGACCACTACTGTTCATAATGGCCCTCTCAGACATGCCCTCAGCCACGCAGAGAGCCACGATCACAAGTTATGCAGATGATACAAAAGTTTCACAGGTAATACAGAACCCTGAAGACACTATGCACCTGCAATGTGAGCTGGACAAAATATACAAGTGAGCTGAAAAGAATAGCATGCAGTTCAATGCTGAAAAGTTTCAAGCTTTATGCTATCAGCATGCAAAACTAAATGCAATACCCAATAAATACACTGGACCTGGAGGAATTGCAATCCCAGAGCACAATCAGTGCGAGACCTGGGTATTTACATGAATAATGATGCAACCTTTCATGTGCATGTTGCTAAATTGGCAATGAAATGTAGGCGGATGGATTCTTAGAGCCTTTAGAACAAGAGACCAGGAAACTATGATGGTCCTCTGGAGGACACTTGTGCTAGCCACTTTGACTATTGCTCTCAGCTATGGTCACCATCCAGTGTCAAATTAATCACAGAACTTGAGGCGATCCAACGAAGCTACACGAAGAAGATAGCCTCTGTGCAGCATATAAGCTATTGGGAAAGACTCAAGAGATTAAGACTCTATTCCTTAGAGTGTAGGCGAGAAAGATATGCCATAATATACATCTGGAAGATCCTGGAAGGACTTGTCCCAAACTTTGGCATCGAGAGTTACACAAATACTAGAACTGGGCGCCACTGCATAGTGCCAAGGACTCCAAATTTGCCATCAAGATGTAGGACAAGATACTGTGATAGTCTGGGCTTCAGAGGTCCACAGCTCTTCAATATCCTCCCGAAGGACCTGAGAGACCTGCATGGGGTGGATGCAAATGTCTTTAAAATAAAACTGGATCTTCCTGTCAGGTGTCCCAGATGAACCAACTTCACTGCAGGAGGTGCAGATAAGGGCAGCTGCATCAAACTCTCTCATGCACCAAATGTGAATTGCCAAAAAGCATTCGTGAGGTAAAATCATGTAGCAACACCGAATGGCGGTGCTCCAGCATGGCCACAGCTCGTGAGCTGAAACTACATAAAATATTTATATATATACATATATATATATATATATATATATATATATATATATATATATATATATATATATATATATTATATATATACGAATATACGCACGCATAAATCTTTATTGATAAATGTATATTTTCTATGTGTGTTGATATTGATGTACATCTATTATATAACTAATAAGATCATGAAACTGCAGTAAACGAATGGAAGAAACACCGACCCTCTCATCTCACCTCACTTATCTATTTTATTTATTTGTATTCTCCCCACCATTATACCTCCTGGATTTTCAGAACGACTCTCAAGTTTACTTTAACCTCTTTCATGGTCTTTCTTGCTAACCGTAAATTTGGCAGACAGCTTGATGGGAGATTTGTTCGATTCTTCAAATCATTACTACACGCACACATACACACACGCACACACACGCACACACACACACACACACACACACACACACACACACACACACACACACCACACACACACATACACACACACACACACACACACATACTTGGTATGTATTTCTATATGCGTGTGTTTATAAAACTATATATATGAAGGATCACGGAATAATTTTCAGCAGAGTTCCATATTTACTTCGACGTTTCGGCTTAATTGCCTTCATCACACTGTGACATATTTGTATTATAGTTTGTTTTGGGGGTGCGGATGGGGGCACTATTCACCTGGAAGGTGAAGAAATAGATAACAAAAATTGATGTTGTGTAAAATAGCTTGTAGAGAGAAAGGAGAGGTAGTTGCATAAAATATTGGATTGAGTTGTAGAGGAAGAAACCCTATGTGCACGTATGAGATAAGAAAGAACGGTCGAGACATCTTCACTGGTTCAACAAAAATATTTGGGGTTGGGTTGGCTTGGTAACAACTACTTAATCGGTTATATTTATTATGAAGAATTGTTAGCTTGTATGTTATCGTTTTGTTCATCGGATCACGTATGCAAAACCATGAGCTTATGGTTAAATTTGCAAAGGAATTCATGTGGTAGATAGAAGAGATTCATATCACAATTTTGTGGTTACTTGAAGGCATAAAAGAAAGAGAGAGAGAGAGGGAGAGAGAGAAGGAGAGTGAGAGATTCATATATTACATGCATCTTTATAAAAACATACACACACATAAATATAAAAGTACATACGCACACATATATGTACACACACATCCACATATAAATGCACACACACACATATATGTACACACACATAAATGTATACACACACCCACATATATATGTACACACACACAAATATATATATATATATATATATATATATATATCCAGACAGAGGTAGAAAGGTAGAGGCGGTAGAGTGAAAAAATATATAGATGCAATACAATACACAGTGCGGACATTGAGTATTTTAATCTTTTCAAACATAAAACATTGAGTGCGCGCGGGCGGTTAGGCTAACACAATCGAAGCCTGAACAGTTTTATGTATTTCAATGAACGCTGGCGATTCTGTATTTACTTTAATTAACACTGTCACCGTGTCAACAAACACTGTCGCCGTGTCAACAAACACGTCTTCGACAGACTGATGGCCGTTGGTGTGAAGAGATATAGCTTTGTGAAAGATCCTTCGCTTCTTTTGGAGAAATATTGCTTTTTTTCTTCATATATTTTAATTTATTTTCGAAAATACCGTTTTCTAGTCAAAAACTGGTAAAACCAGTCGATCTGTAACTGACCACCACGCCTCTGGATTTTTTTATTTCCATTCCTCCAACCATTGTACCCATCTCGTTGTTGTCCTCTGCTACATTTCCAAGGGACCAGAGTGCACCGTCTGTATTTCACATCCTGAGATATTTCGTGACTAATGTATACAAGTTATTGCCTGTAGTTATGAAATACTGTATGTAGTGTGAAGACATTCAATGGCAATTTTTGATTCTGTTAGTATGGTGGTTGTGTTCGGTTGTACTGGCTATTATTTGAAGGTGATTTATCTAATGTATGAGATTTTAGTTTAAAACGCGGAAGACTGACATATGATAGCTATGAGAAAAATCTTATAATGAAAGAATGGATGTGAAAATAGGACATATTGCTTACAGTGAAAAGTTTTGTCTTAAATTCACAGAATTTTTCTGAAAAGAACAACAGCTGTGTTCCTCCAGGAAATTTAGTGTTGTTTTATTATAAAGAAAGACCCAAGCCCATCGGCAGAAAATGCCAAGCAGAAGACAATATCTTTGGATAAAGCAGACTCAGTATCTGGAAAAACAAATGGAAGAATGGGTAGAAAATAAGAGAAAAAAAATGGATATATTTTTAGCAACATTGCATGTAAAATTCCAAGTAAAGGAAATGTCAAAAGACCAGAAATATACAAGTAGACAATCTTTTTCAAATTTTGAAATGGGTGGCGCCAGAGATTTTTCAGAAGGCATTCTTTAGCTGTATGTCAGAAAATAAAAAGTTTCACAGAAATTCTTCATTGATTTGGTGATAAGTTTATAAAGTTTCGTAGTTTTATAATAAAAAGTTGTGTAATTTTGAACTGAGTCAAACTGGGAACATGGATGAAATGTAACAACCATGTTTTCTTTTTTGACATGTCAGTAAATAAAACTCTGGATATAATATGTAGAACTATGTTAGAACAAGACATGGGGAAGAAAAAAACACACTTTACTGCAGTTTTGTGTTGTCCTATTGTTATTTTTAAAAGAAAGACTATTTCAAAGAAAGCAAACAATTTCTCTACGCAATTATTGTTCACTGCAACCTGAATGGGAAGGCAGACATAGGCTTATGACTGAGAGAATTATGGGATCAATGATCTGGCTTTAAGGAAGCCTGCAATATTGCTGTGGGCTCAGTTTAGGGTTTACCTTACGAAGAAAATGAAATACTTATTGAAAAATAAAAACTCATCAAGCTGCAATTCTATGTAGTTTGGCAAATATCCTTCAGTCCATCGATCGTGTTTTGAAGAGACCTCTTACAGATGAAGTTATGAAGTAGAAGATATCATGCCTGCTGTCATCTGATAACGACGAAGTGGAAGAGACAGCAATAAATAATTTTAAAAAGCTTGGCTTCATTACAGTTTCCACTTGGGTTAAAGTGACTTGGAAAGCTTTACTTATTACATATAGTTTCCAAGAACATTTTAAAGACTAGCATCAATAGTAAATTGGATGAAACTGAAGATAACCTCTTTGTGGAATAATCGAGATGCAAGTATAGACACCACTACAAATTTAAATTAAGAAAAAGATGATGAAATAATGTGAAAGGACTTTGATGGAAGTGATAAACTCAATTTATGAAAAATGACCAGCTTCCGCGACAGCCATCGCTCCATCATTAAAAAAAACCTTATTGAGCAGAAATAAGAACCTGGCCAGTTTTAATGTTTGTGTTTTAGCTTTTTGGTTTTTCGCATTTCAAGTTTTATAATTGGCAGCGATATAACTTTGGCTTGTTAAAACAAAATCATACGAATCTATGGCAGTTTTCGTGCGGTTTCGTTTTATTCGAGATCGTATAAATACGATCGAGTAAAAACGGTAAATGTGTTTGGTCAGAACAGCAGTATAAAGCATACATACATTAAGGCGGTGAGCTGGCAAAATCGTTAGCACGCCGGACAAAACGCCTAAAGACATTTCGTCCGTTTTTACGTTCTGAGTTAAAATTCTACCATTTGTCCTCTCGGGGACAATAAAATAAGCACCAGGCCTTGTGCTAAAATTCGAAACCAATATAAAGCATATTTTGGATAACTTAGTCCTAACACACATTGTCTAAATATGAGACGGGATAGTTTTTATTTATAGGCCTTCTCTATTAACCCATTTAGTGCCACTTTCCTATAAATAGGACACTAAATGAGAACATTAAACGAGCTATAATCACTTTGTTATATCAGTGTCCTATTTATAGGACACCGAGTAATTCCATTTCTACTTCAAGTAAAGGAGTTTTGATAATTATTTTTTTTTAACCTATTTTCAATCATCTGTAAAACTTTAAAAGTAATATTCAGAAATTTAAGTCCTCTGGAACTTTATTGGGTTAAGGCTAACTCGGGTTCAATAACAAAAAGCAAAATACATAAGGTGAATGTTGTGTTCGATCCATTATCTCTGAAAAAAAAAACAGATAGAGTTGGATCGTCTGTGATCACATGCCAGCTGAATCAGAGATGGGGATAAGAAGAACACAACTGGCATTCCATAGGTTGCAACGACGAGGGTTCCAGTTGATCTGAGAAACGGAACAGCCTGCTCGTGAAATCAACGTTGAAGTGGGTGAGCACTCCACAGACAAACGTATCCTTAATTTTGATCTTGAGGAGAGTCAGCGTGAGTCAGAATGTGATAAGGCTGGCCCTTTGAAATACGGATACGATTCATTTTTGGAAGCTGAGTGAACTGGAGCAACGTGAAATGAAGTGTTTTTCTTAAAGCAAAAAGTACTGCCGAAAATTGAAGTTATGTTCTTATGATCGTAAGCCGAATACTGAGACTACTAAGCCTCGATCATTCACAAGAAAAACAACAGACTAAGCTTCTACATAATCACTCTACTTGATGCAAATGGCTGACACATCTCTTTCATTATTAATCAGTTCTAGTATTTTCCTATTTTCGTAAGCATAGGAGACAACGCTTGACATGCTTCGCTCTTATTCTGACGTCATCAGTGAGGCATAGCTCCTATTATATATGTATATATATATATATATATATATATAATATATATATATATATATATATATATATAATATATATATATACATCTGCTATTCTTTCGGAATTGATAAAATAAGTACAAGTTGAGCGGTAGGGTCGATATAATCGACTTACCTCCTCCGTCGAAATTGCTGGCCTTGTGCCAAACTTTAAAGCTAATATCACTGAAAATGTTAAGTAAGGGGAGTGGGGGACAACTTGGGGGTGAGACCAATAGAATGTTGAAAAATATTTTGGTGGAATGTTGGGAGAAGCGAGATCTTAAAACGAAAAATATGAAGGCGAAGCAAGATATGTTGAAGAACATGAAAAAAAAACAACAGAACATAAAGAAGGAGAATATGAAGGAGATGGAGGGGGAGGAGAGGGAGAAAGGAAGTAAAATAATGAGGAAGTTGCATGAGCTCAACGTGAGAAAGTATTAAAAGAAAGAAAAGTAAAATTGAGGGCAAATATTAGGGCGGAAGGTAAGAGTGGATCTTACTATTTCTCCCACTTTTCAAAACTTTTAGTAACATATCTAACTCCGTTTCTGCCGTTCGCGTCTTTGAACTTTCTTCCCGATAGAAGATTATAGATTAACGGTAAAACGTTGAGAGAAAAGGAAATAGGCAGAATAAGGGAGAAAGAGAGAACTAGAAGATGGGAGAGAAAGCGACAAAGAGTAAGGACTATGGAAATATAAACATATGTGTGTGTGTGTATTTGGAGAGAGAAAGCGCGCGTGAGTGAGATAGAGAGAGAGAGAGAGAGAGCGGAGCAGACAGACAGACATAAAAAAATACCAGAGAAGGAAAGAGAGGAATGTTGAAAAGTGAGAAAGCACAAAAAGGGACTGGTAGAAAGAAAAGAGGAGGATAAAGTTAGGGAACAGTGGCAAAGAATCGAATGAGAAATCGAAAAGAATAATACAAGAAGGAAATGTATAAAGAAAGATGAAAAAATGACATTCGTTTTGTCAAATGAAAGAATGACTGAGGCGATGATCCTTTTGCATCGTTTTGTCAGATGAAATCGAAAAGAATAATAACCGAAGGAAACGATTAAACAAATAAAGGTTAGAGAAAGAAAGATACTGTAAAGGAATGACATGAAAAATAACGAATAATGAGTGACGGAGAGGATAGTATAATGAAAAAATGAGTAATGAGTAGGATGGTATAATGATGAACGAAGGGAAGGGTATTATAATGAAAAATGAGTGAAGGGAAGGATAATATAGTGATGAGCGAAGAGAAGTATATCATAATGATGAGCGAAGGGAAGGATAGCATAATGATGAGCGAAGGGAAGGATAGTATAATGATGAGCGAAGGGAAGGGTATTATAATGAAAAATGAATGAAAGGAAGGATAGTATAATGATGAATGAAGGGAAGGATAGTATAATGATGAGCGAAGGAAAGGGTAATATTATGAAAAATGAGGCGAAGGGAAGGATAGTATAATGAAAAGATGAGTGATGGGAATGATAATACAATCAAGAAATGAGTGAAAAAACAGAATAATAGAAAGTGAGAAATGAAGAAGTGAAGATGAAAATTAATGACCAAAGAACGAGCGTAAGTGTTCAAAGGAAAGAAAAAATGGCGGAAACTATAAATAAATAGAATGATTTAATTGCTAAGATGTTGAGCGTAAAGTGATATTAGACACTGGAAGTGGCACAGGACGAAATGGAGAGAAAGCAAAAATAGAAAGGAAGGAAAAACGGAAGAAAGAATAAAAGAAAATATTCAGAAAGAAGAAAGAGTACAAAAAAAAAATTAAATGGAAGAAAAATAAATCAATGAAACAAAAATAATGAAAAGAAAGAGGACGGAACGGAGAAGGAATAAATAAATAAATAAATAAAAAGAGCAAGAAATAGAGGTCAAGGAATGAATATTAAATAAATAAAACGGAAGAAATACGGAAGAAAAGAAATGAAGTGAAATAAATAAATAAATAAAACAAAAAGGATTAAAGAAGGGGAAAAAGAGCGAGAACATGGATATGAATAAATAAAACAAATAAAAAAGAATAACAAAAAATGATCAAAGGAAATGTAAAAAAATTAGAATTATGAACAAAGAAAGGAAGGAAGAAAAACAACTAAGCAATCAATTATTTTCGAAGTTAGCAGCTTTTAAGGTGAAGTAAGTAATGATCAATTGTTAAATGTCTTTTAAATCCTGAAATGGCGGAGGAACCATCGACAGGAAAAGTGCTTTAAGTCGGTTTAATTTTCGGTTCCATGGCTTGAAGCGGATGGTAATAATTAATAATCCCATGGATAGACCGTCAGTCTACCGCAAGTGACGAGACAGCATTCACTACCTCTAAAAGCCACTCAACAGCACGTTACTTGTATGAAGTCACTTGATCAGACACTCTACTTGTTTATCCACTGCCATGAGATCGTCTTCGTCCTTTTTCTTAACATTACAATGGCGTGAGGCTGAAAAGTTCCTGGCTTTGGATAAAAGAAATACAGGAGGATCAGTAAATTACTTTATTCAAAATATTCCCCCCTCAGATTCACACCCTGCAGCGGTTCTTCAGTTTATCTAAGCCCTGTAAAAGAACCCGGAGGTTAGGCCTCCAGCCAGGCCTTTCGTGATTCCCTTAAAGCCAGCAACTTTTGAGCACCCCTCATATTTTTACTCTTGTTCTTACACTAGCCTTTGATCCTCGATGTAAGATGGTCTTGTGCTATCTCGACTCAAGAACTCCTGATTCGCTCATCAATCCACCACCTATTTCTTTCTTCCTTCCTTCCTTCCTTTCTTCCTTCCTTTCTTTCTTCCTTTCTCTCTTCCTTTCTTTCTTCCTTCCTTTCTTTCTTCCTTCCCTTCTTTCTTTCTTCCTTCCTTTCTCTCTTCCTTTCTTTCTTTCTTCCTTCCTTTCTTTCTTTCTTCCTTTCTTCCTTCCCTTCTTTCTTTCGTTTTTCTTCCTTCCCTTCTTTCTTTCTCCTTTCTTCCTTCCCTTCTTTCTTCTTCCTTTCTTCCTTCCTTCTTCTTTCTTCTTTCTTCCTTCCTTCTTCTTTCTTCCTTCCTTCTTCCTTCCTTCTTCCTTCCTTCTTCCTTCCCTCTTCCTTCCTTCTTCCTTCCCTTCTTTTTTCTTTCTTTCTTTCTTTCTTTTCTTTCTTCTTTCTTCTTTCTTCTTTCTTTCTTCTTTTTTCTTTCTTTCTTCTTTCTTCTTCTTTCTTTCTTTTCTTTCTCTTTCTTCTTTCTTTTCTTTCTTTCTTTCTTTCTTTCTTCTTTTTCTTTCTTCTTCCTCCTTCCTTCTTCCTTCCTTCCTTCCTTCTTCCTTCCTTCTTCCTTCTTCCTTCCTTCCTCCTTCCTTCCTTCTTCCTTCCTTCCTTCCTTCCTTCCTTCCTTCCTTCCTTCCTTCCTTCCTTCCTTCCTTCCTTCCTTTCTTTCTTTCTTTCTTTCTTTCTTTCTTTCTTTCTTTCTTCCTTTCCGTCTTTACATTAGAATCTATTCATCGGTATTGTCTCATACTACTTATACTCGACACTTACTACTGTCGTGATCTTTACATAGAGTCAGACAAGTGCGAAACGTGAATGAAAAAGCGTAGAAATAGAAAGCAAAGAAGGAACAATGGCAGAAGTGTACAATGGAAGAAACAGAAAGGAACCTAATGCTTTGGGTGAGACCATTTATCAGAGAAAAGAAAAGCATACGACAGGCAAGAGAAAATCATACACTAATGAATTTACGTTTGTCTACATGGTGGACCTAGTGTGTAACATACATACGTATATATATATATATATATATATATATATATATATATATATATATATATATAAAACGTATGTATGTTACATACGTCACCAGGAGGGCTGACGCCATCACGGCTTCCTCTAGCCTGCAAAGGGAGATCATTCCCCGAAGAAGCGGATGCCACATACGAACCTAGGTTTCAAGGTGTTTGCCTATTATCAACGTATGGCAGGCACCGCTACTCGACGAACGACTCTCTGTGCAGGCTATATATAAAGATTTTCACAGTAAATACACTTACTGATGTAGAAAATCTGCCCTAGCCACATTCAGATGGCTAACGTCCCTTATGTTATGGAGCAGTTACTGTCTATATCTCGTTTAGAGAATTATTATTGCTGTCGAACAGATTTTCTACATCAGTAAATGTATTTACTGTGAAAATCTTTATATATAGCCTGCACAGAGAGTCGTTCGTCGAGTAGCGGTGCCTGCCATACGTTGATAATAGGCAAACACCTTGAAACCTAGGTCCGTATATGGCATCCGCTTCTTCGGGGAATGATCTCCCTTTGCAGGCTAGAGGACGCCGTGATGGCGTCAGCCCTCCTGGTGACGTTGATGATCGCCTGGGGCTAAATGCATCAGTAACACCCCCACCGCCCTGCCCTGTCCCTAGCCACATTCATATATAGCCTGCACAGAGAGTCGTTCGTCGAGTAGCGGTGCCTGCCATACGTTGATAATAGGCAAACACCTTGAAACACCTTATGTTATATATATATATATATATAATATATATAATATATTATATATATATATATATATATATATATATATATATATATATAAATGAGAGAGAGAGAGAGGAAGAAAGAGAGAGAGAGATTGATAGGCATAACCTAGTAATAATAAAATTAGGTCTTCCTAAACTTTGTAAATTTTGACAGAGAAAATTGACAACAAAGCAAGCAAATAATCTGAGAAGCAAATGAAAATAAATTCGCCAGTGGAAGAAGCAGAAAAGAATTAACTTTACGGGTGAGACCCTTTCTTAGGGAAGAAAAAAGAATAAGAGGGGCAAGAGAAAAGCAAAAGTTATACGCTGTCACTTATACGATGTCTGTTACGTGGCAGGCCAAGGATAGATAGATAGATAGATAGATAGATAGATAGATAGATAGATAGATAGATAGATAGATAGATAGATAGATACAAGTAATAGTCACTGCTGAAAAATATAATCTTCCTAAACTTAGAAGATTTGATAGAAAAGGAAGGACAACAAAGCAAGCAGTTTGTGAAATAAAATAACGTGACCACAAAAAAGAAAAATTCAACAACAATCATGTCCCCCAGAAAAGTGTCTGGTTTCTAAATGGTTTCTTTATTGGGTATGTTAGATTTAGAGAACCAAATGTGATGCCGAAGGATTAACCTAAAATTTAGTTCGCCCAAAGTAACGAAATTATCTGTTACACGTGTATAAAACACCTTTTATTGTTTTCGATATGGTCTAATTATCTGATTATCCATGTAACATGAAGTTTAATTAAAACAGTTTCCAAGCAAGGAATGGTATAATTAATTCGAATGCTTCATCAGTTTCAGACTGATGAATATTTCAGATCCAAGATATTTCAGATTTAAAATGACCAAATTGATAATTAATTATATTTTTCGGGAATTTTTGTTTTATTTTTAACCAAAAAATAATTGCAGATCCATTTTTATCCAGTTATTAATCACTATTTACTGAATTCTTCTGTTCTGGTCAATATTGTGTTCCTTTTCTTTCAGGAGTCAATAAAATAATACTTACCACACAGTCCACCCTGCGTATATATATATATACACGCGCGAGAAAATAAACAATAGCAACGTGATTTGAAAGAGAATTGTCTCTGTTTTCTTGAAGTTCGATGTTTGCATCACATTGCTGGTAGAATTTTAAACTAATTGGTGAAACCGATTGGTTAAATCGATTTCTGTGAAGTTAACTGCTTAGCTGAAACGCACATTCTTTTCTACTCTAGAAAATTTTGGGGAGAGGGTCAGTCGATTTGATCTACCCAAGTACGCAACTGGTACTTAATTTATCGATCCCGAAAGGATGAAAGGTAAAGTCGATATTGAGACACTAAATGCCTACACTAGATTCGAACTTAAAACTCCTTGATCTAGAGGCCCCATTATCAGACCCATTCAGGACATTTTACTACTTCAATCTCAAGAGGTTTTATACACCAATTCACCGATTTAATTCATTTCAGGTCACGGAATAATAGGACAACAAAAACATCGAGAATCTTACATTATTTGCAGTGTCTTCTGCTAAATATACATAATTATATCAATACTTATTTTGTCCCAGTTAGCAGTTAACGGATTATAATAAGGAAAATAGAGATTACACTAGATTAGATTAAATTAGATTTATTAACTTCTTGTCTGTCGCAATTATCTGCTGAACAAGATGCTTAACACTTCTCTGTCGTGATGAATTCCTCGTGTTTCGATTGATGAAAGTTAATATTAAAACAACACTAAAAATTATTTATTATTAATCATCTTTCGGTAGCGAACTGGCAGAATCGTTAGCCGGAAAAATGATTAGCGGCATTTCGTCCGTCTTTACGTTCACTGTTCAGATTCCGCTGAGTTCGACTTTACCTTGTCATTTTTTCGGATTCGATAAAATTAGTACCAGTGAAACACTGGGATCGATGTAATCGGCTCATCCCCTCACTCAAAATTGCTGCCCTTGTGGTCAAATTTGAAACCATTATTATTATTATTATTATTATTATTATTATTATTATTATTATTATTCCTTCGTAACACAGTGTAGGTAAAAATGCACTGGAGTCTTTATTCATCTGTCAAGTCACAACAAGGACCTCAGACAAATAATACTTCCCTTAAGATGTGAGCTGTCCCCAATAAGACTGAAGACATCAATCTTGCATGGGATTTCCAGTCGCATTAAGAAGTCTTGAAGTTTCAATGGGATTGAGCCCAATGCTCCGATCACCAATGGTATCACTTTTACATTATCCTCTCGCATTCCATACAGTCTTGCTATTTCCACTTTCAATTCGGAGTACTTGGTGATTTTTCAACCTCTTTACTCACAACATTCATGTCATTTGGTATGGCTACATCAACGGTCTGATAACATTTGTCTCTTATTCAATATGACAATATCAGGTCGATGGTGTTCGACTACACGATCCGTCTGAAAATTATAGTCCCAGAATATCATTACTTTTCCATCCACCTGCATAACTTTACTTGGTACATACTTATACCAGTTCTCTGTTACTTCATATTTGTATTTACGGCGTAAGAGCCAATGAAGATACACACACACTTTATCATGGCGGCGCTTGTATTCTTTTTGTGCAAGGCTCTCACATCCACTTTCCAAGTGGGTCACATTTTCCACACCCTTTCCACTGAGTCTATATTTCACTGATTTGGTAGCGAGTGCCTGGTCTTGTGCCACAATGATCAGTCTTTCGGTGGTTCGTTTCAAATCACCTCACTCAAGCCATGCCCACGATGCTGTATTATCCTTAACATCTTGTGTATTTCCTTTCAAACTGTCCATGCATTCTCATTTCAAGAAGGTATTTTCTCCTCTTTGGTTAAACGCTTCCTTGCCCATCATTTCATCTGCATTTACATCCATATCTTTCGCGGCATATTGCAGCAGGTCTTCATCACTATTTATCAATTACTCGGCAAGCGTTCTGCTTTCACTCCTTATACAATGGTCTATACTAATTAGTCCTCTGTCATCATTCTTTCGTTTCATATACAGTCTGTTTACGTTTGCTTTAGGGTGTAGCGCTATTCTTCTTCTTCTTCTTCTTCTTCTTCTTCTTCTTCTTCTTCTTATTATTATTATTATTATTATTCTCCTTCGTCTTACTATTATTATTATTACTATTATTATCATTATTATTATTATTATTATTATTATTATTATTATATTATTATTATTATTATTATTGAGTGAGAGAGCAGTGCATGCCATCAAAGTGACACTGGGGTAAAATATACGAAGCCCAGCATACCCATCATGACTACCCGTCTGATAAGGGTACACCAGGCACATGCATCACAACCATATGTGCACGACATGGTGATCTCATATCAAGATAAACAGTACATGACCTTGCAGGTGGGGCCCTGTTAGAATTTTCTTCAGGTCGAGTAGCCCATCCTGCTCAAAAGGTCCCTGAATAAGGGTTGCTTTAGGATGTTGAACGAAACACCTATGTTTCCAGAGGTGAATTATTCAAACTCCAAAGAATCCCTCTCAACACATGGCTATGATGCTCCCCCACTACTTCTGCTCGTGATCAGAGATGCACGTATTGTCAGCCACTAAGGGACATGCTCAACTGGTTAAGGTCAAACAATTGACAAGTAAATCTGTGATATTGAGCAGAATATTTGCTGTAGCCCATCTTTTATTATTATTATTATTATTATTATTAATATTATTATTATTATTATTATTATATTATTATTATTATTATTCGTAGTAGTAGTAGTAGTAGTAGTAGTAGTAGTAGTAGTAGTAGTATTACATGCCGGGCGAAATGCTTAGCGATATTTCGTCTGCCGCTTCGTTTTGGGTTCAAATTCCGCCGAGGCCGACTTTTGTCTTTAATCCTTTCGGGGTCGATAAATTAAGTACCAATGAAACACTTGGGTCGATGTAATCGACTAATCCCCTTCCCCCAAACTTTTATCATTTATTTATCTATTTATTTCGGATAAACTAAATGGCCATTTCTTATGATTGTCGAGATAAAACGATCACTTTAGACAGGGCTTACGTAAAGAAAAGTGTGTGTGTGTGGGGAGAACAGATAAACAAACGCAAACTAAAAATGCTGAAAATAACAATTACATCAGCATCAGTATCTTGTTTGAATAATGATGTTTTATATAATATATATATGTGTGTGTGTGTGTGTGTGTATGTGAAAAGAGTAGTAAACCAGATGTCGTCACTTGTCAGAACGATGTTGTCCTCCCACCGGTCTCATCATCCGAAAATAGAACACAGTACGGAGTTAGCGCCATGAATCTCTATAAAGCATCTTTCAGAATGATGACAGCTCTCGAAACAACAGCAACAACAACAACAACTACTACTACTACGAGGAGAAGAAGCAACAACAATAACAACAACAACAAGCAAAAATAGAAACTATCGCTGTCATTTCGTTACTTGAATGTATCGTGACAAGATTGGAAATGAAAAATATTACCAGATTTGTACAACACATAAATACAGACAGATAGATAGGTATATATATATATATAATATATATATATATATATATATATATATATATATATATATATATATATATATATATATATAGATAGATAGATAGATAGATAGATAGATAGATAGATAGATAGATAGATAGACAGACAGATAGATAAACAGATAGATAGACAGATAGACAGACAGATAGATAGATGGTTAGATAGATATGTTTCTTTATTACCCACACAGGGCTGCACACAGACAGGACAAAATTACAAGGTAGAGCTTTTCTTTTGGGGGTAAGAGAAGGGGGTTTGGTTTTCGATCAAAAGGGATCGTAAATGGAAAGAAAGAGGACAAAAAAAGGGGGGATAAAATAAAATTTAAAAAAAAAGAGGGGGGGGAAGAGAAAGGAAAAAATTTGATCAATAGGGATCGTTATCACAGAAATGTCAATATGAAGTGTAAAGGGGAGGACAGGTGAGGTTTACCCGTGGAAAGAAAAGCCTACGGAAAAGACCACGGTAACCTCGGTCAATGAAGTCACATGTTATATTTCTTTTTTTTTTTTTTGCAAATAAGCAACTCTCTGTATTAATTTTTACGGTTCATAGAATCATAGTCAAGGTGGCTTCGTCATTCATACGTGCCATCCTTGCTACATTTACCCATCTTTTTTTAAAACATTCACTAGACAAAACTTGCCTAGATAGATAGATAGATAGATAGATAGATAGATAGATAGATAGATAGATAGATAGATAGAGAGATAGATAGATAGATAGATGAATAGATAGATAGCCAGACAGATAGACAAATAGATAGATAGATAGATAGATAGATAGATAGATAGATAGATAGATAGATAGATGAATAGATAGATAGCCAGACAGATAGACAAATAGATAGATAGATAGATAGATAGATAGATAGACAGACATATATATATATATAATATATATATATATATATATATATATATATTATATATATATAGATAGATAGATAGATAGATAGATAGACAGACAGATAGATAGATAGATGGCTGGATAGATGGATAGATCTGTAGTGTGTGTGTGTGTGAGATTAATTTTGAAAAGCGCCAGACAAGATGCTCTGCATGTTGGTATTTAGTGTTAGAATACTCGTCCCTTTACGTTCTGTGGTCAAATACCGCTGGAAGGTCAATAAAATTAAGTCGCTGTCATTTACTGAAGCTGTTTTAATTGACATCCTTACCTGCCTCCTAAATATACCCCATCATCACCAGCACCGCATCATCATAAATAAATAAATAATTTTGCCTTTTGTCCAAATTTGCAAATGGTGAACCGGTAGAGCATTTAGAAGAAATGTTTTGCGCTGTTTCTTATGGCTTTTTATATCCCGAGTTAAATTAGTACCAGTCGATTAGCATATCTAATTAATATTTTTAATCACTTGTTCCTACTCCATTAAATGTGTGACCTTGAGCTAAATTTCGAAATTATTATTATTATTATTATTATTATTATTATTATTATTATTATTATTCTATGTTTGACTTTTGCTTTATATCTGTACAAGTTGGCTCCAAGTCTCACCCAGAGACCTCAAGAGACAACAGGCTGGAAGTTCACGTTGTTGTTATGCCTAGTGTGCCATATATTTGGGTTTTTTTGGTGTTGTACTAGTGAATGTCTAATAAATAAATAAATAAATAAATAAATGAAAGAAGAAATAAATAAATAAAATTTTAAAAAAAATTGTTTGTTTTAAACCTTGAGATTACATAGAAAGTATTTTGCGTAGGATATGAGCAGTTCCCATAGCACTATCTTTTGAATTTCTGCCATTTTGGGGTTTCCTGGTATCTGAGTTAGGTAGCAATCGGCTCCTTTCGCTATCATTTTATTATTATTATTATTATTATTATTATTATTATTATTATTAATGAAATGGGTGAGACGGCGAGCTGACAGCATCGTTAACACGTCGGACAAAACACTTAACGCCATTTCGTCCGGCTTTACATTTTGAGTTCAAACTGCCTTTCACCCTTTCGAGGTTGATAAAATAAGTACCAGTTGCGCACTGGGGTCGAAATAATTGGTTTATTCTCCCCACCACCACCACCAATTCAGGTCTTGTACTTGTAATAGAAAGGATTGTTACTTAATTGGCTGAATAAGAACGTTGGTAAAGAACTGCACAAAATTTATCCTGCGGTTTTTGGTCAACTCACTTTCCGTTTCTGACTCCTAATTTCGTCGATTCCCGATTTTGTCGTCTTTCCAAAGTCGAGGTGGGGCTGTCGATAAAAAAGCATCGATGGCTCGACTCGATCTACAGAACCCTTTTTCCAAATATTTATAAACTTGTGTATGAAATTTAAAAGGTAATCTCTATTATTTTGTCTGTTGAGACATGTATTTGGGTGTCACACTTTAAAAGACATTCACTCTCTTTTTATTCCTTTACTTGTTTCAGTCATTTGACTGCGGCCATGCTGGAACACCGCTTTTAGTTGAGCGAATCGACCCCAGGACTTATTCTTTGTAAGCCTAGTACTTATTCTATCGGTAAGCCTAGTACTTATTCTAACTGCTAAGTTACGGGGACGTAAACACACCAGCATCGGTTGTCAAGCAATGTTGGGGGGACAAACACAGACACACAAACAAACACACACACGCATATATATATACATATGCATATATACGACGGACTTCTTTCAGTTTCCGTCTACCAAATCCACTCACAAGGCTTTGGTCGGCCTGAGGCTATAGTAGAAGACACTTGCCCAAGGTGCCACGCAGTGGGACTGAACCCGGAACCATGTGGCTGGTAAGCAAGCTACTTACCACACAGTCACTCCCGTGCCTATGGAAGAAAATTAAATATGACCGGAACGCTTTAATAAAATCTGAATGCTTCGCTTTCAAAAGTCTTAGCCACACAACGATACCGAAGATATAAGATCTAACACGCGAAAGCAATTTCGTGTTAGGCTTCAAACAATGTTAACTATGCAGCAAAATATCGAGTTACACTTTTTTTAAACAGCCTTAACGATATCAGAAAGGCTGTACACTAAAATAGAAATGTCCTCAAGTCACGTAAGTATGGCCATACAAGTATGGCGGATGGCAACATCGGGAGCGCGCCGATACGAAATGCCTGACAGCACTGAGCTCTGTCGCTTTATATTCTTCTCCTTTCTGTCTTTAGCCCGCTTTGTTTTATGTCCATCGTACTGAAGCCATGATACTAACACGTTTTTACAGGTGGACACATGTGAATACATCACATGTCTTACACGTATCAACTAACTGTACGGCGCATTTTCAAGCATTGTTAGCAACCAAATCTCGGTAACTAATTAATTTTTGGAAGTGATTAAGAGTATGCCAATCTATTTCGCGTCCCCAATCATCTGAATAATCGATAGCGTGAAACTCAGGTTTAAAATTTATGAATTATTTATCTATAATCCCCCCCCCCTATTATATCTTGTTTGTGCAGATAAATGTACGAATGCTAACCTTGTCTTTAGAGCACCACGTAGATTATCGTATTCCAGTACAGTGGTTAAGTAACCAGAATACCAGGTGGTTTTACGAGTCATAAAACACGGATCAAATATAGGAGCGGTTAAAATAAACACTATATAATTAGTTCCTACGTACATTTCGACAGTGTGGTTGCTTGGAAACCTGCATTTCATAAATACAGTTGTATTTATAAAATGCCTCACTGTTCTACCCAACTCTTGACATTAGTTCCTGTATCTAAATGCAATAAAGCGTTCCCTACTGATCCGTTCTGGCTAAGCATCCATATGCATTTGGACCACAAGGTTCCAAGCACCCACTACGTTGAAACGTAAGTAGGAATTAATAATATTATGTTTATCTTCATTTCTTACATAGTGCCATCAAACTAATTGCATAGCGAAAACAGTTATGAGATACGAAGTTTGTACATAATATTCAACATTGAATTCGCAACGTAAATGCGATAAACCATTTTACACAAGAGGATAGCTCGATTTTAAATAAATTATATCACCAGAAGCCATACGTATCTACAGTAAACTAATAAGATTATTACCCCCCCCACACACACAAGCACTCACATACAAGTAAAACGAAGCCATTATGTCTTCAGTTCGTTGAAAACCAAACAACTACATGAATTAAATACATTTACACACTCATACATGTATATATACACAACAAAACACACATATACAAGCATATACAGAAAGCCTATATAGTACACATAAACAGAATAATTCCCTATGTTGATAAACTTCAGCACTTTCGGCGGTTCCAAGCGAGAATTAGAGCCTCGTCAGTGATCGCCTTCCTCGCCTTGTTTATCCACTGGCGACCATAAACAGACTTCTATTAAATATATTGTACATGAATTCAATATTCTTGTTTATCCATGACCACGCTACACTGCTAATATAGTTATTAATCTACGACGGTCAACCTTTTACCATTTAGTAAATCTAATTTTTCTGGTAGTTATGCTGGTTACGTTACACACTAGAAGAAAATATATTGCTCTTGTAGCTTGGATTACGAGTAATAGAAAAAAAAAGGTATTTAAAAAACAAAACAAAACAAGCAAATAAAAAATGTTTTTTCCTCTTTGGTAAAGAGAGAAAATATTTGAAAATGAAATTCAATAATCTTTTTTACTATAGGCACAAAGGCTGGACTTTTGGAGTTGGGGGCCAGTCAGTTACATCGACTCCAGTGCTTGACGGGTACTTATTTGATCGACACTGAAAGGATGACAGGCAAAGTCGACCTCGGCGGAATGGGCTAAAAATGTAAAAATAGATGAAATGCCGCTAAGCGTTTTGTGCGCTGATGGTTCTGCCGATTCCTCGTCTTTAAAATGGGAGGTAATAATAAAAATAAGCTGAAGAGGTTTGAAACGCATGAATGATGAGGCTTAAATTGTACTGGAAACAAGAAAGTTCGATTGTCCCTATTAAACAATATATATATATATATATATATATATATATATATATATATATACTAATGTTGGAGCTTAATATCATCAAGGCCTTCGATTGAATACTCGACAGTTTGTAAAATTTCATAAGAACAGCCTTAGGCCTGAAAAAAATGTGTGTATGTGTGCGAACTGTTGTATCGAATATCTAAATCGTATTTAGCTAATGAGTTACATCCCTTTTGGCTAAATATATTCATTCGGTTATTGGAACATGAAATATGTGTCCAGAATAATAACTGACGCAGATATAATCAATTAAAACCTTTGAATGTGAAAATACTGCAAGGTGACCGTCTAACAACGAATCGTTGTCAAAATGAATAAAACATTTTCAGAAATCCAAATTATAGACGTTCACTAGATGTATTCATAAAGGCAATTTTATCCTATTCAAATGAAAAAGAAAAGGTACACACAACAGACTAAGAACACTACAAATCACTACTTTCTTCCCTTCTCAATTAAAAAGCTCCTACAGCTAACATTATTACACTATACAAATAGAAACGACACAATAAGCATACCAGCATCTTCATCTAAATACATAATCACCACTACTAAATTGTGAGGTTCTGAGTTCGAATACCGGACCGGGCTGCGTGTTGTGTTCTTGAGGAAGACACTTTATTTCACGTTGTTCCAGTTCACTCAGCTGTAGAAATGATTTGCGACGTCACAGGTGCCAAGCTGTATCGACCCTTTTGCCTTTCCCTTGGATAACACTGGTGGCGTGGAGAGGGGAGGCCAGTATGCATGGGCGACTGCTGGTCTACCACAAACAACTTTACCCGGACTTGTACCTAGGTGGGTAACTTTCTAGGTGCAATTCCAGAGTCAGTCATGACCGAAGGAGGTCTCCGACTATTAGATACTTTACCAGTCTACTTAGACATCCCTACCACGACATCACACGCTCTAATAAATTTAAATATAAGTAAAATTTCAACACAAATACATAATACATACTTCAAAAATATTTCTTTTATTAAGAATTCTTTAAATACAGTAAAAAGTACCAATCAGTGCAGAGCAAATTACGTTTCAAATAGCACAGAGTTACCGCCCCTTCCAAACAAGATGTAACTGAAGGAAGTTTGAATATTAGAGGAAGTAGAGACAAGAGCTTGGGCTGAACTCACCCTCACATCTGTCTCTTAACATGAAACTTGAGATGTTGTACACCGGTCCGTAAGATACCTTATAAAACGTGTGTTTGTGCGTGGGACACTACAGGACCGAAGCTGGAAGGGGGTTTCCCTCGCAGGCTGCTGTACCTAGATCTACCTATACCATATTGGCTTCGTTAATTCCCAGTGAGTCAGCAATCGACATCGACACCCTTCTCCATAATCAAAGGAAAGCCATGATTTCGAGCGCGCGCGCAAATTCATAAAATCTATCTATCTATCTATCTATCTATCTATCTATCTATCTATCTATCTATCTATCTATCTGTCTGTCTGTCTGTCTGTCTGTCTGTCTGTCTATCTGTCTATCTATCTATCTGTCTGTCTGTCTGTCTGTCTGTCTGTCTGTCTGTCTACCTGTCTGTCTGTCTGCCTGTCCGTCCGTCTGTCTGTCTGTCTATCTATCTATCTATCTATCTATCTATCTATCTATCTATCTATCTGTCTGTCTGTCTGTCTGTCTGTCTGTCTGTCTATCTATCTATCTATCTATCTGTCTGTCTGTCTGTCTGTCTGTCTGTCTGTCTGTCTACCTGTCTGTCTGTCTGCCTGTCCGTCCGTCTGTCTGTCTGTCTATCTATCTATCTACCTACCTACCTACCTACCACCTACCTACCTGTCTGCCTGTCTATCTATCTATCTATCTATCTATCTATCTATCTATCTATCTATCTATTGTACATTTATTTTATTCTCTCTCTCTCTCTCTCTCTCTCTCTCCCTCTGCGCACACACACGCACACGCATGCACGTACGAACACAAACACAAAACACACACACGCGTATGTATATATATGTACATCGAGAGAAAAAGAGAGAGAGAGAGAGACTAAGAGGTCTGTGTGTGTGTGTGTGTGGTGTGTGTGTGTGTGAGAGAGAGAGAGAGAGAGAGAGAGAGAGAGAGAAATTTAGACAAATATTTAACTTGTTATAACCAGTTTCCCTGTCGCAGATTACTCAACGATGGTGTGAATGTATAATATGAAAAAAGAGGGAAGGCGAGAGAGAGGGAGCAGAGCTTTGTAATGACCAAATTCGCGGAGTGGGGTTAATCAAAATGGATTCTGTGGTAGGAAAGTTGCTGCACAAATCTACAGGGAAGGAGGAGGGAGCATTAATTAGGGAAACGTTGCACTTAAAACAAATAAAGGTAGGAGATAATTGCCGATGGGTGAGTTAATTGGTTGGTGTTGATTAATTAATTAATTCTTTCTAATTTTGGCACTGAGCAAGCAGTTTATGTGGGGAGGGAGGAGTCGATTATATCGACCCCAGTATTTGACTTGTACTGTATTTTATCGAATCTGAAAAGTATGAAAAGAAAAGGCGACCACTGAGGAATTTGAACTCAGAAGGTGGTGAAGAGCAGGTAAAGTGCCACCATGTGTTTTGTACAGTGTGCTACCGATTCTGCTAGCTCGCCGCCTTTAGTTAGCAAATTAATTAATAGATGGTTAATTTTGTCAACGCTAGCTAATGAGTTCCTTACGTAAGGTCTGATTGCAATAAAATTAATTTGAAATTTGAAATAACTAGTTTAAATATCAGTTAAGAATCAAGCCATATTAAATGCTTTTTCTTTTATTTTCAGTTTATTTATATCATATGAACATGTATTTTTTTAGAACATTGTCATTGTATAAGATTTCGCTGGCAAATTTTTTAATTAACATAAACATTTATTTAAATAAAAGAAAATTATCAAAGAACTTTCATGTAATTCTTCCAAATCTCTCTGTTAAAACTGTATTGAAACCATTGTGAGGAATTTTTTTTTATCACAGCAACTGTTCGCACACCACAAGGTTTAACGGAACCAACTGAAGCAAGCCAGCATGCTCACAGCATTACCACGGGTGATGGCGAGGCTAAGGCGTTGGGAAAGCCAAGCACCATCACGGGCATCACCTGACACCTCGGTGAGGCGAGCTGCAAATGTTGACAAGAACTTCGCGGTTAGTGGCCCAGTCCCTCTGAACGTTTCAAACGCCACAGGCTGGAAGAGATAGTTCACTGTTAAAAGGCGGCGAGCTGGCAGAAACGTTAGTATCCCGGGCGAAAGGCTTAGCGGTATTTCGTCGGCCGTTACGTTCTGAGTTCAAATTCCGCCGAGGTCAACTTTGCCTTTCATCCTTTCGGGATCGATAAATTAAGTACCAGTTACGCACTGGGGTCGATGTAATCAAACTTAATCCGTTTGTCTGTCCTTGTTTGTCCCCTCTGTGTTTAGCCCCTTGTGGGTAGTAAAGAAACAGGTATTTCGACTGCCGCTACGTTCTGAGTTCAAATTCCGCCGAGGTCAACTTTGCCTTTCATCCTTTCGGGGTCGATAAATTAAGTACCAGTTACGCACTGGGATCGATATAATCGACTTAATCCGTTTGTCTGTCTTTGTTTGTCCTCTCTGTGTTTAGCCCCTTGTGAGTAGTAAAGAAATAGATAGTTCACTGTCAAATTAAATGTTGATTTTGAAAATTGAAGTTGGAGTTCGATGACAATTTCAGACAATGAGTAGAGTCTTCAATTGTTCAATCAAATACACTACCGGCTCTTTGAATAAGTGTATAAGTAACTGAGTATTGCACGGACATAAGCTCTAGTAATGTCATTCTGAGGTAGAGTCAGTGACAATGTTTGTGACAAGGCCCTACAATCCAGCCGAAGAGTTTTGGCACAATTTCCGGTTACCCTGTTTCCAAACCAGCTTATGGGTCGACCCGAGGCGATAGTAAACGACACTTACCCAAGATGCCACGCAGCGATAATCGTGTTAGTTTGAACAATTTGCTAAGGACCACACACACAGACACACACACACCAACACCCATACTCCCACCCACAATATTTCCATAATCGCACACCGTTACACACATGCATTCACACACACACAGTATTCGTATATTATGCCCATATCCAAATACGGATACACTCCTATACGTATACACACACACACACACACACACACACACACACACATACACATCCCGTCTTTTCCACACTCCTAGAAACACTTTCATGCGTTTCCCTAACTGATTTCTATACATTTCTTCCAGTGAACGGCTAGCATCCGTAACGTTAACATCCTTTCCCACCTTTTTTATAAGACTTAAACTAATACAATATTTGCTAAAACTTCTGTTCTGTTTTTTGTTCATTGCATTCATAATATTATACGGAAATCGTTTATGGAAATGACAAGATGAGAGATCACAAGAAAATGTCTGCACAGAATTGCCTTATCATACCAGTTTATGTAAACAGTTCTAAAACGCTGGAAAAATGAATATTTGTAAAATTTAGTTAAAAACTACTATATATATATATATATATATATATATATATATATATATATATATAAAGTTAATCCAAACAAGAAAACACAAAAAAAAAACACACCAACACGAGGACGTGGAACAAATAAAGTATTATTGGACGCTCAGGAAAGAAGGGAAGAAGGAGGGTTTAACGTTTAGAGCGGAGCTCTTCGTCGGAAACATAGGAGAAGGAAAGATCGGCAGCGGTACTCACGAGGTCACATATTGAAAGACCGAGAATAAAACAAAAGACGAAAACGAGTGTGTAAACAACAAACAGGCGTATTAGTTTAACGCTCGGGAAGTTAGAAAGTCTTTTACGTTTCGAGCTTGCGCTCTTCGACAGAAAGGAACACAGAAATAAACAGGGAGAGAAAATAGAAAAAGGTTTAGTGGCTAGCAATCTATCATGGCGAATGCCGGACAGAGAAGTCACACAGGAGAGTTAGGAAGAAAGGGAGATAAAAGACAAGAGGTGGGTGGAGAAGAAAAAATATAAACAAGGAGAGAAAGGAGGAAGAAGGAAGAAAAAAAGAGAAAGGGGAAGAAAGGAAGAAGAGAAGACAGAAGGGAAAAAGAAAGGGAGGGTGAGAGAGACTACTGAATGCTGAAATGGACTAAAAGTTATCTAATATAGTGTGGCTATACGTATTATGAAGAGCTAATCTTATATAAAATATATTGTTATATAATATGATATGATATAAAGTGTATATATAAACTTTATATAACAATAGTCGATATAATGTTGAGTGGTTGATTTTCTAGCCACGGTTTACATCGGACAGAGAGAGTGGTAGAAAGTAAAGCAGAGATATTGATAGATTTAACGTAAGAGGTAAAGGATGAGTGCACATACTAGGCTTGGGGGCAGTCAATGAATAAAAGAACGCTACACACGGGGGAAAGAATAATAAAGACAGAGGATAATTAAAAGAAGTAAATGATAAAGGAGTTATGAGAGGATCTACACAAATGAGAAACTTGGTTTAATTAATGATAATATTTTAATTAATAATATTCTAAGGTAGTAAACATTTATCTTTCGAAAATTAGTCTTCTTTTCATCCTTTTTGTATAAGCACAAAGAAATTTAATAAAAGATAAATTATAATTATTGTATGAAATGCCATATTTCCTGCTCTCACCCACAGCAGCAAATTCAAAAGTCCAAAGTTACCGGTCACATGACAGATAACACTAGTATTATCCTTTCAACTATAGGCACAAGGCCTGAAATTTTGGGATGAGAGTTCATCGATTACGTCCACCCCAGTACTCAACTGGTATTTATATTATCGACCCTGGAAGGATGAAAGACAAAGACGACCTCGGCACAATTTGAATTCCGAACGAAAAGACCGACGAAACGTCGCTAACGATTCTGCCACTTCACCGATTTTGTAACACTTTTGTCTAATAAAAATTATATAAAATATAAAGTGTCCGTAGGAGTGCAATGTTCATAAAGTTGTTGGCATCCTTTTGTCTCAGGAGACAATGGAGTTGCGCATAAACTTATCCAGTCTGGTCTTTACATTTCATGCCCTCCAGTTTCCTCTCCAGTTTTGCGCAGGCCTGGGTAGCCCAATCGTCAGGATTCCTTTCGCGACATTGCTGACATAGTCCAAAGGAGTGCAGAGCGTTACTTTTGGCACCAGCTTGGTTGCAGGAGCTGCCGGAAGAGTGTCGAGTCGAACACTAAACCGCCTACGGGGCTCCACTCCGGATTTCTTTGAAGGTTGTCTCCTTTCTGTAACCCTGGATAGGGGCCCATACCGGGTACTGTTAGCCGGAGCCAACCGAGCCCGGGATTCGTGTCTGGCAAGGTCGTCACTCCCTGTAGCAGTGAAGAAAATTGCTACTCGCTACCTATAAAGTTCATGAAGTAGAGTCCACCTAAAGAGTACTATTGACATGAAGAAGGAAATGAGTGATATTCCAAATTAGTCTCACACAGACTATAATATAAGGACCCCACAACGTGTTCTGTATTTACAACTGAGTTAATACTTAACTGTTGCGGTCCTACTATCTATTTTCAGAGGGACTAATATAGATTAAGGAGCTTATAGTAACGTGTGTGTCCAGAAGAGATATGTCTTTGAAATAATGTCTGCAAAACCATTCTAGCATAGGAAGGATCAGTGTGATAACCTTGCATCCTGACAGAGATACACCATCTGTTTAGATAAATTTCACTTCAAATTGGAGAAACTTTGCCCCGGTAAAATCTGAAAAAATCAGAAACGGAAGATCGAATGACCTTTGTATCAATGTAACTCTTAAAATACTCTTTACCAAATATCCTGTTCCTAAGAATTCAAAGAGAATAGCTAATTGTTCTTATAAAATTTTAAAATCATGCAATCTATTGATTCTGTATGCAAATCATAAACGCTACATGTAAATAAATAAATGAAATATGTTATTGTAAAGTCAATATTTAACTAAACTAAGGCAGCAAGCTGGCAGAATTGTTAGCTTGCTGGGCAAATTGCTTAACGGCATTTCGCCCGACGCTCTGAGTTCAAATTCTGCTGAGGTCGACTTTGCCGTTCATCTTATCGGAGTCGATAAAATAAGTACCAATCAGACACTAGGGTCGATGTAATCGACCAGTCCCCTCCCCCGAACTTGCTGGCCTTGTACCAAAATTTGAAAGCAATATTTAACTAAATTAAGTTCTGCGAGGTAGCTCTGCCTGATAATGAACTTAGTAGAGAAAGTATTTACAAGAATTCACAGGGCCATCGTGGTTGGTTTGGTACTGAGGAAATGGTCAAAGAGAAGATTCTATATTAGTTTGGTCTGAAGTAGTGCTTGTGTGAGAATCAGGTCATATTGCAGTTGCTTGCAATACACTTGGCGCCCCTATCGACCGCGATTCTTAACCAGTTTCAGTCACGCCAACTTCGAGCCAGTTGATTAGATAAACCCGCGTACTTACTTGAGTGGTAAATTTTATCAGCGTCTAAAGGGTGAAAATGGCAAGTTGACTTTGGAAGGATTTAAACATATCACACGAAGAAGCAACAACAACAACAACAACAACAACTACTACTACTACTACTACTACTACTACTACTATATAATTAGTAGGTGTAATTGAATGGTTTTTAACATGTGTAGGATTAACTGTCAACATACAGAATGGAGACTGACTGAACGCTTTGTAAATTTTAGAGTATTTTAAAAATTGCAGTAATACTACGATCCCTCGATTTTCTGACTTAAATCCAAATGTAGCCTCCAGCTATAATTCAGGTGAAATGTGACGTTGCTGGGTTGCGGAATAAATGCCTATATTGGTAGTATGTACTCTTGAGAAATTAGAAGTAAGTCCGATATACAACTTGGTGAAATCAACAGAATTTACATGATATTGATGCCATATCTTTTATTATATCATTAGAAATAAAGAGTAAAACTTTTGGAATGGTGCAATAGCAGCTATTAGAAATAGTGACCCCTCCGTGTCTGGTTTAACTCAGGCAGATTAGAAACGATACTTTAATAGTTTAAGTTAACTTATTTAATACCTGGTTCAATGCAGTTGCCTTTATCCTTAAAATAACATCTATGCACGTTCGTACAACAGTGAGAAAAATCATTAAAAGTGTGTTCATAAGCAGAAATAATGGATAATTTAAATGAGATATTTCGAAATATGATGTTAATAATAATTCTGAGTTGGTTAAATTTCTTATATATATATATTTCTATATCTATCTATCTATCTATCTATATATATATATATATATACACATACACATACGTATGTTGTAGGGAAAATGGTACTACCCTTCCCACGTGACAAAGTGGTATGACAGCCACTATAAAGTCAGACAGTCAGTCATTGTAGGGGTCAGTAGTAGTAGAGTCGTTGTACGAGTTCTCAGTTGAAGTCAGTGTAATATATACGCGTTCGAGTTACCGTCAGGTAGACGTTTCAAAGTCGTTATCTTGCGGAGTTCTCAGCGATAGCACGATAGACGAGTCAAAGATAAAAAGATGCGGAATACTGCCACAATTACCGTGTGGACAACAACATACAAGTGGACGTGGATCCCCATTATAACACTATATATAGTTACGGGTTTCCTTGGGTCTGCAGAATGAGAGGTGAAGGCTATTCATGAGACTGATAGATACTCATAGGAGGCTAACCATATTCTCAAAGTGATTTGGAAGTTACAGTCCTTTTGTGAAATTAGTCCATCGTTCCAGTAAAGACGCCTCCAATATAAGGGAATCGGTACTTAAGTTGAAGAAGAGAAATACACCAATACAGTTAGTAACTTCAACCGAGTCACTATTCCTCATAGCAACATTAAATGGAGTTCGGAATGATTCTTCTTCTAGAAAAAGGGACAAGTCGTAGTATATGAGATTTTTTTCTTGCTTGTAAGAACATTTTTATTTCATTGTCGAATATAGATATGTTGAGTGAAATATAGGTCGGGAGGGAATATAGATGTAATAAGTTTATCGGAATTAAGAAAAAATACAAATTAGAGATCTTCAATAGATAGCATTCAGGGGCAAAAGTATGGAGGCAGTGAGCTTATGTACAGCATAAACGTTTGATCACTAAACAAATCATATATGCAAGAAATTGCGGAATCGTTTTTTCTCGAACTCGGGAGACTACCTGCAACAGAACACGGGGTGCCGGAAGAAATTGAGAATGAATAAATATGTTCATAGATTGGGATCCATGAGGGAGAGCCGTGGACCACTGAATCATAGCTAGTGTATATGTCTATTAGTTTAAGAGGGGTAACCCCTTAACCATAGGCAGAGATTTATCTAGAACTTTTCTTACTAATTCTACCCGTGTCAATATGGTACGATTAATGAGTCTAGTGAAAGGGTTGTTACAAAATTAAAGTTTACGATGCATATGTTTATAATGAGGCTGCGCGTTGTCCTGGTGTATTAGAAAGATCGAGAAGAGGAGTTAAGAAATAGAGAGGTCTCTCACTGGCCATTGACTCTAATGGATTCACTCGCTCTTCAACGGGTTTTGTTTTTCATCCCCCAGGGTGTCCAGCGAAAACCACCTTCCTTAACAAGTAAACATAATTGGGTTGTCGCCGGTTTAATGACATACATATACATAAATATGTATGTATGTATGTATGTATGTATATACATATATATATAAATATATATATATATACCATAAACATGTGTATTCTTATATAAGCTTATATACATATGATGTTGATGATGATGATGATGATGATTATATATATATGATCTTTTACTTGTTTCAATCATTTACTGCCATGCTGGGGCACCACCTTGAAATTTAATCGACTCCAGTACTTATGTTTTTAGAGCATGGTACTTATTCTTTCATATCTCTTTTAATGAACCGCTAAGTCACGAGGACGTAAACACACCAACACCTTTTGTCGAGCGGTGGTGGGAGACAGACACAAAGACAAGCACACAGATATACACACACAAATATATATACCAACACACATATGTGTGTGTATATGTATATATATATATATGTGTGTATATATATATATATATATATGTGTGTATATATATTATATATATATATATATATATATATTATATATATATATATGTATATATATATATATATATATATATATATGTACATATATATATATATATATATGTACATACATACTACATACATACATACATACATACATACATACATACATACATACATATAAACATACATACATACAATGAACTTCTTTTAGTTTCTGTCTACCAAATCCACTCACAAGGCTTTGGTTGCCCAAGGTGCTACGCAGGGGGAACTGAACCCAGCACCATATAGTTGAGAAGCAAGCTTCTTACCACACAGCCACGCCCTTTGTGCGCATGCGTGTTTATTTGGACGAAGAGATTGTGTGAAATGCGGTTTTGGCAACAGGAAACAAAAAGAAGCATTCAACATAAAAAAAAAAAATTACTGAAACAACTATTTACTTTTACAACGACATAATATATACACGTCTCTCTACCTTACATATACACACTCGCACACGCGTATTTATTCATATAAGTATTTTGCCACACATTGATATACACACGTGTGTATATCAGTGTGTTTGTTTGCATAATAACAAGCACGTTTATAGAGCTACACCGAAAAGTTGGTGTTTCCTTTTTAAGAGGCAGCAGGGTAAGCAAAAGCTCAGCTTGATTTCCATTGTTTATTCTGCCCTTACCATTTTATGGAACTAAAAGGCGTACATATTTACCAATTGATTATCGGTTATCAAATGTAAAGTGTGCATTCGTGACTTTACATACGCTAAACGAGAGAGAGAGAGAGAGAGAGAGAGAGAGAGAGAGAGAGAGTGAGTGAGTGAGTGAGTGAGTGTGTGAGTGTGTGTGTGAGTGAGTGAGTGTGTGAGTGTGTGAGTAAGTGAGTGTGTGAGTATGTGTGTGTGTGTTTTCTTATCAATATTCATGCGGGATATTTTGATTATTTATTTATGCGGTTGGAGTTTAACTACATTGTTATACAGGCGCATGCGTGACTTTGTGGTTAGGAAACTCGCATTGCATCCGAATGGTATCGAAGTCAGTTCCACAGCTCGGAACCTCAGCCCAGTGTCTTCTACTTTAGCCTCGGACCGACCACTGAGTGAATTTAGTGGACGGAAACTGTACGGAAGCCCGTCACGCGTGCGTGCGTATGTGTACATGCTGAGTGTATGTATGTTCTTGTCTCTGTGCTTGTCCCTTCTATCACTGCTACTCGACAACCGGCGTTTGTTTGTTTACGTCTCCATAACTTAGTGGTTCGGCAAAAGTATCAGGCTTAAGAAAGAGATAAGTCCTGGGGTCGATCCGTTCGACTAAAATTCAAGGCGGTGCCCCAGTATGGCCGCAGTCTAATGACGAACGAATAAAACGATAAATCTATCTATCTATCTATCTATCTATCTATCTATCTATCTATCTATATATATATATATATTAGTTTCAAATAGCAATCTGTACATAATACTTAAAGTAAATATATCATTGAATGCCTTCTCAACGATGGCATTCGTTCTGATATAACATCTATTATAAAGGCGTAGTGTTAAAAAACAAAAATATATCACCAGATGACGAAAATCGCCCCGCGGCGGTAGTTGCATTGCTAAATGCGCCCTTACGCCTCTTGAGGATTTACAGTGGTAAGTATTCAATGACAACCGCGTGTGAAGGAAGAATTTCTGTTACTGATGTAGTAAAACAGTGACTGAAATTTCAATGACTTCGCAATTACCCGGCAGGCAGCATAAAATTTCATAATGTATGACAGAAGCAGAATTAGTTTAAGAAAAACATTCTATGTATCATACTTAAAGCAGATACATACCCTTGCGTCATGAGATAAAATCATTTAACAAATATTATCTTAGGATGAATATCGCAGTTGAGTTGGCTTACATTGATGTCTGCTTTAAGTATGATTCACAAATTGCCATTTTAAACTACTGTTGCACGTAACGAATTTTTATTCAGCTTGCGAGCTAATTGAGGATCAACACTATTAACCACGAAAAGAAATGGCTCCTCGAGTTAATAAAGAGACTTCTACACAGTCGTTCGACCTGTTAGAAATAGCCGCCAAATCTTACCTAAATCACACCCTGCCACATCAGAGGGGGACAAAAAAGACAATTGTTAATGTGGTCTTGGGAACTCTGCACATAGGGAAAAGGCGGAAGAGTCACGATTGGAATACTTTTAACTATGGTGTTGCTCGATGAAATATGACCTGGAAATAGATGACAAGAAAACGAATGACCCCTTCGAAAGAGTTCCTCTCATTTACCGTTTCAACCGAATTCCCTGCGCAAATATTTGATCGCAGTTAGCTTATGGTACAAGACTTTTACCCAAGGTGATATCAGGCAGTAGAATAGAACCTGAAACCAGGCAGTTACGAAGAAAACTTCGTATTTATACAGCCATGTTTGCACTCATACCGTATCCCCTGGGACAATCAAATGTTCAAATTAAAAGCGAGGCAGCGACAACTACCACTGCTCGTCTAGCAGCTTTTTTAGCTTTTGTCGCCATCCTTCTGGTCTTATCTGGCTTGTGAAAAACTAATGTAACTAGAGACTAATGTATAACAAAAATAATTGAACCAACACTCCCAAAAAAACCACCACCACAACTATCAACACCATCACCAAAATATCCCATGCCAATATAATGTGGAACGGTGTGTTGAATGACGTGACTTACAGAACAAGACATCCCATCACCACGATACAACATGCTGCACCAATAACCATGTTTACATAACAAGATTTCCACGACTGGCTATTTACACGAAACCCACTTAACAATTGCATTTACCTCAGTGCAAATAGCGATTGTTCACTTATATATATATATATATATATATATATTTATAAGCTATATATATATATATATTATATATATATATATATATATATATATATAAGCTATATATATATATAAGCTATATATATAATATATATATATATAAGCTATATATATATATATATATATATATATATATCGTGTGTGTGTTTTATGTGTTTTCACCGTAAAAATAGCTCTCCTCCTCTGAAGAGCAAACATAACGTAACATGTTCCAATTTATAACTACACCATGTCGAAATTTCTAGAACAAAGGAAAAAATTAATCAATAATGTTCATGACAATCGACTGGTAGACAGCTTCGTAGCATAATTTAAGCACCAAAATGATGATGATAATAATAATAATAATAATAATAATAATAAGTACAAAACAAAAAAAAGAATCATAAATAAAAAGAACACACCTCAATAATATCAATTCTTTAAAAACCAAAATGAAAACAATAGATAAAAAAACTAAACAAAATAATTACGTAATCCTGCATATAAAACATATATTGGTGAAAACTAAACGTATTCCACTTGCTAAAATAAAAATAAAATACAAAAGGACATTTTTTTTACAAAAAATACCTCGAAAGGGAATAATTCATGCGTTAATGCTAAATTATAGAATGGGTTTTTTATAAAGCTGTCTGAACTGACGCCCAATGTCCACCTCGCTACCGAACCTGTTTGCATTTCAGCGAGGGAGTGAGGGATGGTGCTGTATCCACCTGTTTGTAGGGTTCGACTTTAATTCGGGTATTTTGTTGTGAATTTAAGCTAGGGGTCTCTCAGCTGCGGGTCCCGGGGCTGTGTGCGGCCCTCAGCTATTCTTCCTCCGGCCATCGACGGCCTTCCCACTATTTTATGTCTTTTATCTCTTTTGTTTGTTTCAGTTATTTCGCTGCGGCCATGCTGGGGCACCGCCTTGAGGAATTTCTAGTTGAATGAATCGACCCCGGTACTTATTTTTGTTTTAAGCTTGATACTTATGCTATCGATTCTCTTTTGTTGAGCCGCTAAGCTACGGGGACGCAAACACACCAACATCGGTTGTCAAACGGTGATGGGAAAACAAGCACACGCATAAAGATACGCACACATACACACAAATATATATACATATATTACGGAGATGTACTTGCATAGCCAGTGACCTGATCTGAGATCGTGTGTTGGAACGAAAATAATTGCAGCAAATTAAATTTAAACGTTGAAGTGAATCTAACGGTTTTTGTGTGTGGCTTATAAACACCTTCCACGATGCAATTGCTTATATATATATATATATATATATAAATCTGATTTCATGGACGAAAAGCATCAGCTTTATAAAGCTGGTCATATATAGATATATATATATATATATATGTAAAAAATACAAACTGGGACAAGAACGCAAAACATTTAGAAGACGATACAAAAAACATGGACGGGACATTCGAGGCCTTCAGTCTTCAGTCAAGAACCGGATCATATATATATATATACGACGGGCTACTTTCAGTTTTCGTCTACCAAATCCACCCTCAAGGCTTCAATCGACTCGGGGCTATAGTAGAAGACTATTTCCCAAGGTGCCACGCAGTGGGACTGAACCCGGAACCATGTGGTTGGGTATCAAGCTTCTTACGACTAACTTGTGTTTTACTGTTTTTGGTGCGGCTCCCAAAAAAGTATCCATGTTCTGGATATGGTCTGGATATTAAAAAAGTTGAGAGCCACTGATTTAGGCAGTTGTATTAAATTCTACTCGTCAATGGATGGCAAACTTAAACCGTTTACTTGATTTAAAAGAGATCTTCTGGCTGGCCCTTGGGTCTCCTTTAGCAAAGTTCGCTCTGGAATAAAATATTTGAGTTAAGTTTTGGGTTTGGGGTCGATAACCTCTTACATGTAACCTGCCATCACGGGGACCCTTGAAAATATATTCACGCAGCTCATCTTTGTTTGACTGAGAATTAAAAAAAGAAAGAAATATTCTTGCAGTGATACCGAAAAGGTATAACAAGAGTGAATGATAATGACTTGATCTTCCAGAAATAGCAGCCAAGTTTTTTCAAATCGAAACATACCGTCTTAGAATAGGAAAATGCGTTCGACAATTTTGTTCTTTGTATATAAAAAGACGTGATGGGTACAGCTAGAAAGCCTTTAATTATAGGTTTTGTTCGATCATGGTTTATTTTGGGGTTAAGCAACAACAACATAACACTACAGTAAATGTGGTTTCTAATTTAGGCCCAAAGCCAACAGTTTTGAAGGGAAGTGATTAGTCGGTACTATTCCCCTCCCGAGTACTTGACAGGTCCTTCGGTGGGAAGAGAGACAAAGTTGATCGCAGCGAGATTTGAACTCAAAACGTAAAGAGCTGGAAGGCACATCGCAAAGTACTTTTTCTGATCAATGATCGTTCTGACATAAGTGCAAAACCTGAAATCGTGGCGATGGGTGATGGATAGGTGATTAAATTCGCTCGCACTACTAGCATAGGAACTCGTTTTATCAAACTTTTTTTGTTTGGAAGGGCCCCTGAAAATACCTGCCTGTCAAACATCTCAAATCCTGGAAGTGTTTTAACACTTTCAGATGACGCTGCCCCAAAATTCCATACAATTATGATTGTGACAAATAGCCTCACAAATGTAAAGGTCGTATTTATTGTCTTCGTCTATCGTTTCAAATTACAATTTGTTTACTTTTGTACGTCCACCTTGTATTGGTTTGTTTGATCGAGCCCTAACTCTACGCAAATCTTGCTGGTGCCACCGATATATGAGTTTCTCAGTCTTATCGTTAAAGGCACGAAACTGAGTATTAGTATTTTTGGTGAATAACTGATGAAGAATTAATGTTCTTCTGTGTGTGTCCTACGTGTACGTTTTGTAGTATTTAATGCATTTTTCATTTATATATAAACAGAATGACCCCACCCCGAAAAAAAACAGAACCCATAAAAATGTTATTAAAACCTACAAAGGTCTTAAACTTTGGTCTGTGTACAATCATTCCCTTTGCATAAAAGTCATGTTCTTTTCAAAATATGCTCCAATTGGCATACGCCGTGAAAAATTGCCAATTATTCGGACACATTCGTCTTTGGGGATTTCCCTGATTTCTGCTGTGATTGCTGCCTTCAGTTCACCAATCAGTTGAGGGTTGTTCTGGTAAACATTATCCTTGAGATACCTCCAGAGATAAACAAACCTGGCGGGTTCAAGTCTGGTGAATGCGGTGCCCACTCAACGTCACACTTCCTGCTGATCAGTCTCTCCTGAAATCGCTCTCTCAGTCAGGCCCAGGAGTTATTTGATGCGTCAGGGGTGGCCCCGTCCTGCTGGAACCACTGTTCATCTTGATCTATCCCTGTGCATCGTTTTATTTAAAGATTTGTGGGTTCTGTTTGGGGGGAGGGTCACTGTATATACATACATACATATATATATATATATAGTATAGTATAGTATAGTATAGTATATTATAGTATAGTATAGGGCAATCAGTAAGTTGTCATAATAGAACCCAGAATTTCAAATGCCGGAGCTAAGGGCTTCGCGGTATTTTCATCTAGCTTTTAGCTCCGGCATTTGAAACTGAGTTCTCTTATGGCAACTTACTGAGTGTATAATACTATACTATACTATACTGTATATATATATATATATTATATATATATATATATATATATATATATCTATATATATATATATATATATATATATATATATATGTATGTATATATATATATATATATTTTTACATACAAAATTTAAAGGACTGACCACTAAAGTGGACGGTCAACATGCTAGATATAGACGTCAAAATCGCTATTTTCCACAAAGAATCTCAGCGCGATCTCAGCGCGCCAAAGTGAAAGATACACATAAATATAATTGGTTGGACTCTATGCATGCGAGACTCCGGTCAAACGTTTTTGTATCTAGTCCTGCAAATTGTATTTCTATATGACAGACTATGCTGTTGAGATTGCAGATTTCCATGTATCCATATGCGTGGATATTAACAATCGAAACTGATCGGTACATAGGTAATCATTTTTATTACGTATATTTTCATTTGTCTTGCTTATTTTTAATGCTTTGGTTTGTGCTGAGTTTTTTTTATTTGAGAACACATTCTTTGTGGAAAATAGTGATTTTGACGTCTATATCCAGCATGTTGACCGTCCAATGTTAGTGGTCAGTCCTTCAAATTTTGTATGTAAAAATATTAATCTTCAGATTTTTTTAATATGCTAGGCCACTGGTTTTAATTGATTAATATCAATTTCTACCCTTATTAAATTTTATATATATATATATATATATTATATATATATATATATATATATATAAATTCCTCTATTTACATGATATCGAGGTCTCATTCTTTTGTTGTCATTTTATTTTTTATTAATATATATATAGAGAGAGAGACAGACAGACAGACAGACAGAGAAAGAAAGAGAGGGGAAGAAACAGAAAGAGAGACACAGAAAGACGATGGTAGTATTTGAAACTGCTTATTCAACAAGGACAGTTTGTGTCTTCAAAGTCCAATGCTCCTCAGACTCTGACAATATAATCACATATTTTGGCTCAAGGCCAGCAGTTTCAAGGCAGGGCATAAGTCGATTATGTCGGCCCTAGCACTCAACTGGTACTTATTTCATCAACCTTGAAAAGGATGAAAGGTGAAGTCCACCTCCCCGGAGTTTAGACTCTGGACGTAAAGATGGACGAAATGACGCTACGTATTTCGTTCGGCGTCATAACGGTTCTACCAGCTCGCTTCCTTAATATATATGGTCATTGATACTGCTGATTTTTAAGGCGGTGAGCTGGCCGGATCGTTAGCACGCCGGGCGAAATGCTTAGCGGTATTTCGTCTGCCACTACGTTCTGAGTTCAAATTCCGCTGAGATCGACTTTGCCTTTCATCCTTTCTGGGTCGATAAAATAAGTACCAGTTACCCATTGGGGTCGATATAATCGACTTAATCCATTTGTCTGTCCTTGTTTGTCCTCTCTGTGTTTAGCTCCTTGTGGGTAGTAAAGAAATATGCATTGCGTCTGCCGCTACGTTCTGAGTTCAAATTCCGCCGAGGTCGACTTTGACTTTCATCCTTTCGGGGCCGATAAATCAAGTACCAGTTGCGTACTGCGGTCAATCTAATCGACTGGCTCCCTATCCCAAAATTTCGGGCCCTGTGCCTAGAGTAGAAAAGAATATTGCTTGTGTTTAACTACAGTTTAGAATCTGTTTTCTATGATGTAGCCTTCATTTTTTTGCTTTTGTTTTTCGTTTTTTTCTTTGTTTTTAGGCGAAATCTCGCTGAATGAGCATCCAGCCCTTGAAAAATTGCGTACAATATGCTTTTGGAAGTCTGTTTGTTTACATAACACCATTTATAAAGAATTTATATTCAGGAGGACAAGAGAAAAACTAAAATTAACATGAAATGTATTCGTTATGACATCAAACATATGGTTGTCACTTTTATGCAACGTGTGTGTGCGTATGTGTGTGTGTGTGTATATATACGAGTGTGTGTGCGTGTGTGTGTGTGTGCGTGTATGTGTGTGCGTGTATGTAAATGTGTATATGTGCGTGCGTGCGTGTGCATATGTATGTGTGTGCGTGCGTATGTGCGTATTTGTATGTATGCGTGTATGAACGAGTGTGCGCGTGTGTGCGTATATGTGTATGCGGGTGCGTGTATGTGTGTGTGCGTATGCGTCTGTATGTGTGTGTGCGTGTATGTGCACGTGTGTGTGCGTGTATGTGTGCGTGTGTGTGTGCGTGTATGTGTGCATGTGTGTGCGTGTGTGCGTGTGTGCATGTGTGCGTGCGTGCGTGCGTGTGTGCATGTGTGTGCGTATGTGCGTGTGTGTATGTGCGCGAGCATGTGTGTGTGTGTGTATGCGTGAGTCGCATTGCCAAAAGTTTAAAAAGGTCGGGTTCAATTCCACTGCGAAGCACCTTAAGCAGCTGCATCTTGTGCGAAAACGTTTTGCTGAGCTAAGCCTTCTGAGTAAAGTTGAGTAAACGGAAACTGTGGGGAAGACCATCGGATGCACTGTAAACGTAATTCAAAGGGCTCAGCCTTGACGCCTGCAGTCTCTGTGGAACACTCGGCCACTTACACCGCATTTACGTTCAGTTGGTTGTTGTGGTGAATTCTAACCAAAAGTTATACAGCCTTGTACGCATATGTGTGTGTGTGTGCGTGTGTACGCTTGTGTATACCTGTGAGCGCATGCGCACTTGTTTGCACTAGGAAATATTAAAGCCTAGACTATTATCAAATGCCATAAAAATTATGCATTTTATTCTTTTACTTGTTTCAGTCATTTGATTGCGGCCATGCTGGAGCAATGCCTTTAGTCGAACAAATCAACTCCAGGACTTATTCTTTGTAAGCCTAGTGCTCATTCTATCGGTCACTTTGGCTGAACCGCTAAGTTACGGGGACATAAACACACCAACATCGGTTGCCAAGGTATGGGGGAACACAGACACACAAACATATTTATATATATATATATATATATATAGTAAGTCCCAAAAAAGAACAAACAAGAAAAAACAACAACGGGAGGACGTGGTACAAGTACTGTATTATCAGACGCTCAGGAAAGGAAGGAAAGAGGATTTAACGTTTCGAGCGAAGCTCTTCTTCAGAAATAGAGGATAGTCCAAAAGGAAGTGAAGATAGAGGAAGAAAATCGCCAACGATACACACGTGGTTACATTTTGAAATGACCGGAAGGGAATGGGTGAAAGAAAAGTTATTTCTAAGACAGGAGAGTGCAAGAGGAGATATGTGTGTGCATGTGTGGGTACGTGCATGCGCGCAGATCCGTGTGTGTGTGTGTGTGTGTGTGTGTGTGTGTGTGTGTGTGTGTGTGTGTGTGTGTGTGTTTGTTTTGTGTAATAATAGCATCTGTATGTGCGTATGTGTGTGTGTGTGTGTGTGTGGTTTTGGCTGTTTATAAATGTGTGTGAGACAGGCTTCTTTCAGTTTCCGTCTACTAAATTCACTCACAGGGCTTTGGTCGGCTCGAAGCAATAGTAGAAGACACTCGCCCAAGGTGCAACGCAGTGGGGCTGAACCCGGAACCACGTGGTTGGGAAGCAAGCTTCTTACCACAGAGATATGCTTGCGCCTATTAAACCAGTTCATGAACAAATTCCTGGCATATGACACACCGTGCAGCTCTACAGGTATTGTCGATTTGATGAAGGGTGTGAGCTAATGTGCAACGCTCGCATTTGAACGCAATAAACACATCATTTATAGAGGTTGTTGAGCAAGAAATTCTAGATTCGTCTTTCTTGGTCTTGAGGGAATACATACAACAATACAAACTGGGGGTGCCAGAACGAATTGAGATTCTGTGTGCACAGCCGGAATCATTATCTGCTCGGCAGACATCAGCAAGTAATTTGTTTGTGGATTTTTATAAACAAAGGTTTGTGCACATGTCAGCCTGTCAGATTCATTGCTCCGGCGGGTTAGCTTTGACCAAGAAGACACACAATGAGGTCGAAATACCACGATGCATCAAAGTTCTCTTACACCGGTAAATCGTTTGTGTTGTGAACACACATCGTCAAGAAAGAGATGATGCTCTCCGATGGCAAAAAAGAACAGTGATCAGCATATTCACGTTCAAATCTACCAGAACGCATTAAGATTGAATAGATACGTTACTATAACACACACACACACGCACACAACACACACACACACACACACACATACACGCATCCATACACACACGCACATCTAGACGTGTGTATATAAATTAACTGGTTATCTTAAGGAATATCTTTTATCTTTCACTTGTTTCAGTCATTAGACTGTGGCCATGCTGGGGCACAACCTTGAAGAATTTTTAGTCGAATAAATCGACCCCAGGAATCATTTTATTTTAATATCTGGTACTTATTCTGCTAAGTTTCGGGGACGTAAACACACTAGCACCGGTTGTCAAGTGGTAGTGGGGGACAAAGACACATACATATATGACGGACTTCTTTCAGTTTCCTTATTTCTTTACTACCTACAAGGGGCTAAGCATAGAGGGGACAAACAAGGACAGACAAACGGATTAAGTCGATTACATCGACCCCAGTGCGTAACTGGTACTTATTTTATCGACACCGAAAGGATGAAAGGCAAAGTCGACCTCGGCGGAATTTCAACTCAGAACGTAACAGCAGACGAAATACCGCTAAGCATTTCGCCCGGCGTGCTAACGTTTCTGCCAGCTCGCCGCCTTCTTTAAGTTTCCGTCTACCAAATCCACTCACAAGGTTTTGGTCGGTTCGAGGCTATCGGAGAAGATATTTGCAGAAAATAGCACACAGTCGGACTGAACCCGGAACCATGAGATAGGAAAGCAAGCTTCTTACCACACAGCCACGCCTGCGCCTATGCGAAGCTTACGCAAACTATAATAAGCAAATGTGACGTTGCTGGATGAAAGGGTTTCCTAATATGGTAGAAAACCTATTTTTACAGGCAAACGATTTGTTCTGTATTCAATCCCATAGTTCAGAACGAATCAGCAACAAAACATTTAGAAAATTAAAAACAAATACAATCATGAAGATTGTGCGTGAGGATAAAAGAATCCAGATTCCTGGAGAAATACGTAAATATCAAGTTTTTGTCATTGAAGTAAGAAATTCAAGGTTGTTCGATAAAATATTTCGAGTTTGATGGAGAATTGTGAACCTTCGCGGGTAGATGATAAAAAAAAAATCAACACAGGCGCAGGAGTGGCTGTGTGGTTAGTAGCTTGCTTACGAACCACATGGCTCCGGGTTCAGTCCCACTGCGTGGCACCTTCGGCAAGTGTCTTCTACTATAGCCCCACCCCGACCAAAGCCTTGTGAATGAATTGGTAGACGGAAACTGAAAGAAGCCTATGATATATATGTATATATTATATATATATATATATATATACTATATATATATGTAATATATATATATATATATATTATATATATATATGTATATATGTATATATATATGATATAAGTATATATATATATGTGTGTGGGTGTGTATTGTGTGCCTGTGTTTGTCCCCTCAACATCAGTTGACAACCGATGGCAGTGTGTTTACGTTCCTGTAACTTAGCGGTTCGGAAAGAGAAATCGATAGAATAAGTACTAGGCTTACAAAGAATAAGTCCTGGGTCAATTTGCTCGACTAAAGGCGGTGCTCCAGCATGGCCACAGTCAAATGACTGAAACAAGTAAAAGAGAGTAAGAGTTAAAGAGTACATGCTTCTACTAGAGTACTCATACGGTATGTGTATGTTTGTATACATACATATGTGTGTGTGTGTGTGTAGACGGACAGACAGACGTGATGGATAGATAAAAGGATAGAGAGAAAGAAAAAGATGGCCAGACGGATACATAGACAGACAGACAGCTAGATAGATCGTTAGACAAAAACAGATTTTCAAACTTCTTATCTTAGGTCTGGAAAACATGACAAATGTTGCTTAACAAATTTTCTATTTTAACCATCAGACAAATTGCATAGCTTCTCTATCATTCACTCAAAGTATATCAACACGAAATTTGAGCAACAGAACATTAGATTGGGGATTATACATAAATACGTATGCATGTATAGTATACATACACACGCACGTATGTAGATACATATGTATATACGAGTATGTTTATATATTTACACACGAGTGTATATGTGTGTGTGTGTGCATGTGAATATATATGTATACAGATATACGTGTATATATACATATATGCATGTACATGCTTATACATGTATATAGACACACACACACACATATATATATATAAGACGGACGCATTTGTAAATATGTATATACAATTAAATGTATACATATACAAATATATGTGTGTATATTGATATACACTCACAAATATACATACACACATACATAAACACAGATACTACACACACAAACACACAAACACACACGCACCGCAATAAAGTTTCAAAAAGTTTTCAAGCAGGAAAGTCTTAACGGAAATTTGATAAATTACA
>NC_043010.1:27258685-27278685 GCF_006345805.1 Octopus sinensis
CAAATTACATTTTGAACATTTTCTAACACAATCCGCTCCATTTTACAGTTTTTGTTTTTATTAATCAGGCAACCCTCCCAGCTCTTGTTATTGTTGTTGTTATTGTTATTGTTGTTGAACCCCCTCTCCCAACTCAGTATTAGTTGAGCTGATCTCAAATATAAGACGTGCCGGCCAAGACCATCCTGCCTTTTTTAGTTTCTAGAAAGTATTTATCTAATGTTACATACATTCCCTTTATCAAAATGATAGCTTTGAGGTTATTATTTCTAGCAAATTGATCGACCACCTACGTGCATGTACCCTCACCACGGTTACTGCAGTCATAATTGCTATTGTTGCTGCTGTTGTTGTGAGAGTCTTGGGGGTGGGGATCAGTAACAGCTGAACTATAATTGTCAGCTACAACTGCTTTTTGACACCAATTATTTCAGAAGAGGACATTACGGTTTCAAATGACGTGTTCTCTCCCTCATAGTTCAGCAGAAGAGCACTCTACCCCTGTTCATTTGCCTTGGTATTTACATTGACACTTAAACAAATAACTTTATATGTATGTATGCATGCATGTATGTGTGTATGTATGTATGTATGTGTGTATGTATGTATGTATGTATGTATGGTATGTATATATGTATGTATGTGCGTGCATGTATGTATGTATGTGCGTGCATGTGTGTATGTGCGTTCATGTGTGTATGTATGTATGTATGTGTATATGTATGTGTATATATACGTATGTGTTTATATGTTTGTCTGTATGTATGATTGTTAAAAGGATATATACACAAGTGTGTATATATATACATTTATATGTATATATATATACATTTATATGTATATATATACATATATATATATATATATATAATATATATATATATATATATATATATATCTATATATATATATATATATATATATAGTAATATATGTATTAATATGTGTGTGTGTATGTACGCATGTATGTATGTATGTATACATATGTGTACATACATTCAACTACACGTGTATATATTTTCGCATGCGTATTCTTCTGAAAATGCCAGCGTGGACTGAACAGTATTACTAAAATTACGCCATTTTGTATATACAAGTGTGTGTATATTATCCTATATTCATATATGTAATCCTATATTCAATGTATATCCATCTATATCTATAGATATATATATATATATATATATATATATATATATATATATATATAATTGTATATAGGATTACACGATCACAGCTGACCATACAGCTAACTGATTAACTAAACCCAGGATAATAAAAGAGATAAATGGCAACAAGGCAGCTGTCTACATTAACCGCCAGATAGATAGGAATATCAAATTTCTGACAGTTGTCTGTGCGTCCATATTGACATCAGGTCATACAGCTATTACGCAGCCGCAACGCCGCTGCTATAGCTGACCTCAAAATACGACTCAACTGTTTGTTATCTGCTTTTTGTTGTTGTTGTTGTTGTATTGTTTTTGAAAGGAATGATATTATTAGAGAATTAATGTAATTCTTGATATATTATTATGTAAAGTTAACTGAGAAGGTCATGGCTGGAACGGCAATGATCATAGATCTCAATAACATGTTCAGCTGCGCATGTCACACAGCCAAAGGAAGCAGCCTCTACGAAATATTACTCGACGTGCTAAGATTAGCAGCAGACCTCCTTTAAATCACTCTCTGCCGTTTTTTTAGACAGGAGCACGTTGGAGATTTTTGTCTTGGGTTCCTAGCATTTAAGACAGAGACGGCCGGAAATATTTTTTTTTCATACAAGTTATCGATCAAGCTTAACCTAGGAAACAGCAACAACAGTAGCAGCAATTTCTGTCGTAAGAAGTTTGCTTCCCAACCACATGGTTCTTGGTTCAGATCTCACTACCTGGCACCTTTGGGTGTCTTCTGCTATAGTCTCGGTCCGAACAAAGACTTGTGAGTGGATTTGGTAGATAGAAACTGAAAGAATCACATCATATATATATATATGTGTGTGTGTGTGTGTGTGTGTGTAGATATGTCTGTGTTTGTCCCCCCAACATCGCTTGACAACCGATGGTGGTGTGTTTACGTTCCTGTAACTTAGCGGTTCGGCAAAAGAGACCGATAGAATAATTCCTGGGTTCGATTTGCTCGACTAAAACCGGTGCTCCAGCATGGCCGCAGTCAAATGACTGAAAATAGTAAAAGAGTAAAGAGTATATATAAACGCTGTTTGACGCTGATACTGCTGAATATATATATTCTTTTTTTTTGTCTCGGTCATTTGACTGAGGCCATGCAGGAGCACCGCCTTTTAGTCGAATTAATCAACCCCAGGACTTATTCTTTGTGAGCCTAGTACCTATTCTATCGGTCTCTTTTGCCGAACTGCTTAGTTACAGGGACGTAAACACACCAACATCGGTTTTCAAGCGATGGTGGGGGACAACACAAACACACAAACGCACACACACACACACACACACACACACACACACACACACACATATGTATACATATACGACGGGCTTCTTTCAGTTTCTGTCTACCAAATCCACTCACAAGGCTTTGGTCGGCCCGAGGCTATAGCAGAAGACACTTGCCCAAAGTGTCACACAGTGGGACTGAACGCGGAACCATGTAGTTGAGAAGCAAGCCTCTTACCACACACCAGGCATATATATATATATATATATATTATATATATATATATACGCGTGTGTGTCTTTGTGTGGCCCCCACCACTGCTTGACGCTTGACAATGGTGTTGGCATGTCTAATGACTGAAATAAGTGAAAGATAAAAGGCGAAAGAGTTCGCTTTAGAAAAGACAACATTCGAAAATACTGGTTTCAAATTTTGGCACAAGGCCAGCAATTTCGGAGGTGGTGAAGAGGGGGGTGTCGATTACATCGATCCCAGTGTTCAATTTGTACCTATTTTATCGACTCCGAATGGATGAAAGGCAAAGACGAAATTTGGACTCAAAACGTAAACACGGACGAAATGTCGCTTAACTTTTCTTCCGGCATACTAACCATTCTGGCAGCTCGCCGCCCTCAAGAAAATGTAATATTGTCGTGAGTTTCTTGTTTATTGGATAAAGACGGGATGGTCAAGATTGTTTGAGACATCTATGATCAGAGGACTGGTCGATCAGTGCTGACCCGGGGTTAAATAACACCACCAACAACAGTAACAAAACGGAAGCTTGAATCACAAGTCTCAATTGTATTACATTGTTAATGATTTCAAAATATTATTACACGCGCCACCAACGACTCGTCTTCAACACCAAACACCATACAGTAAATTGTCTCTCAACATGTAAACCCTATATAATATGTAATATATAAAAAGTAACGGGTCTAAAAATCTGCACATTCTCGAATAGTATGATATAAATCTCTCTCTGTTGTTCTTTCTGTTACCCCAGCCCCTCAATTTTTAAACGTTATTTTTATACGACATGAACGCACAAAAATATATAATACCCATAGCTGTTAACATGGTGGTCATGTAACACCATTTTTCCTTTGTCGAAGCAGACGTGTTTATTCTGACCATATATGAACCACTTCAAGACTTGGTTCCAAATAAATAGACTTGAGTGAAAAATCTATCAAATTCGTCTTGCCCGTCCGTTCTTAACAACAGATACTAGACAACATCTGCTACAAGCAAACGACACACTCAGCAACATATAAAATCTCTCTTTCCCTCTCTTACATACACACATACCATACAGACGATCATACAAACATCACACATCAGACAAACAGACATTTGATAGACACACAAACATGTCAGACAAACAAACATATCAGATGAACACACACACACACACACACACACACAACACACACACACACACACACACACACACACATACACACACACAAACACACGCACGCACAGACAAAATCATATACAAACACATATATTAAGCAAACACATACATACAAACATCACACAAATACATAAGACACGCGCACGCACGCACACACACACACACACACACACACACACACACACACACGTCAGGCAAAAATATTAAAAATTACACGCAACAATTCTGCAATATTCACAGCAGACATAGGAAAGACAAAAGAAGAGAAAAGGAAAAAAAAGCAAGAAAAATGGAGAGCAAACACGTGAAGAGCCTTGTAGGCGTCATATTTGACCAGCACAAGGAAACAACAACAAGCATGGCAACAACAAAGGCAGCAACAAGCACAACAACGAGCGCTACAAGAAGCACGACACAACAAGTACAATAGTAAGCACAAAAGTAACAACAAGCAGACGAACAATAACAATGGACACTTCGGTGAGAAAATGGCAGCGACTTCAGAGCTCTGGTGGGCGACGGAAAATTTATATGAGTCCTGGGTATAAAAAGGGAGTTGGAGATTTATATGAGTCGTGGGTATAAAAAGGGAGTTGGAGATTAATATGAGTCGTGGGTATAAAAAGGGAGTTGGAGATGCATCTGTAATGTTATTTGATTGTCTTTATAGACTTTGACTCCTAATTAAATATTAACTTCCAAAATATTATTTTTAAATGTAATATTGTAATAAAATGCCTGGCGTGCAAACCATTCTGCCTGTTCGTCGCCTTACTCTGGCCTAAAATTAAGTTTGCGAACATTAATATTAAGTTTGGGAACATTAAATATTAAAGAAAAGTGGGTGGCAGTTAAAAAACTTTGAGGAGCAATGCAGTGTATTTGTTTCTGCTGAGACTGCTCTGAGCTCAAATCTCACCGAGGCCAACTTTTCTGTCGCCCTTTCGGAGTTAACAAAAAATATGTTCAGGGCAGTGAATTGGCGGACAAGTTTAGTTGGTGGTGCAGCAGATGTGTGTAGTAGTTTGACGAGCAAAGTATCCCTGTTTGTCGTGTCGGATGAAAGTTTGTCAGAGACTAAAGTTAACACTCTCTCTCTTTCACACACAAAAAATATACACTTCCACCACCAACAACAACATTTACGTCGTCATCTCTACCTCTACCGCTGTCAAGACCTGCTAAAACAACAAACAGGAATACCACCTCCACGACCACCAACACCACATCCTCCAAGCCACTCCTACAACTGCCATCGATAGCAACGCAGACAACAAGATCACCACTCCAAACACCATATGCACACTACATTACCCACACATAACCCCAACAGCAGCACCAGTGGAGGCGCAATGGCCGAGTGGTTATGGCAGCGGACTCGCGGTCGTAAGAACGCGGTTTCGATTCCCAGACCGGGCATTGCGAGTGTTTATTGAGCAAAAACACCTAAGCTCCACGAAACTCCGACGGGGGGTTGGGAGTGAACACCGCTGTACTCTTTCACTACAACTTTCTCTCACTCTTTCTTCCTACTTCTGCCACAAAGCAGAGGAACCCACTATGGTGTGGTAAAACTTTCAGACCCTACTCTAGATTGCGAAACCTCTGTACCCCAGGATGGTTCAGCTCTCCACCCGTTAAAAGCCACCGTGTACGGAATGAGGATAACAACGTAGCTTTCGCGCCCGAGCAAGCGCCAGTCTATCACGTGTGGTGGGTGGATCTTCAAGTTGTCACACGCATTCTTAGTAGCTTAGAGTAGGCTCGAATTAGAGATGATTCTTTGTGGCTAATGGCGTGAGTCCTGATTGGAAGAAGAAGACAGCAGCTTCACCACATCCACCACACCACCACCACCACCACCACCACCACCACCACCACCACCAACACCACCACCAACAACAACAACAACAACAACAACAACAGCAACAACGTAAACAGCAATACCAACACCGCCACACAGCACGCACTTCATCACCCGCGTCGACAACACCAGCATCACCGCTAGCCACGCCGCCAACGTCGTGTGCCATTGGTAGAAAGAAGTGAGTGTCGCCATTCATAAAAATAACTGACAAAAGACTAAACATGAAGCAACATTTGGAAGAAGGTCTTGAAGAATTCCCGTGACAGAATCTTACGTATTTTGTCACTGTTCACCATTATTATCTTTCCCACCATTATTTGCCGCGGTTAATTTTCTTTATTCTCCCACACAGTCTTTTGTATTGTTCTTCGTCGCCTTCTCTTTCTCCTGCTCTGACTAGTTATTTGTCTTTTTTCTTTCCCTTACCATTAATAATATACTCTACGCTCTACTATATTTTTTTATTTCTTTTATCCTCGTTTTCTTCTTTATTTCCTTCTGAACTCACAAGCTCTAGCATAGCTATTCCCGCCATTTATCATACTCGACAACAAACCAGGGAGAGAGAGAGGGGGGGAGAGGGGGGAGAAAGAGAGAGGAAGCAAAACCGACAGAGGCAGAAGAAGAGGAAGAAATGGAGAGGGCAAGATAGAAATGGAGAGAGAGAGAGAGAGGGAGGGGAACGGAGAAAGAGAGGGGAAGAAAGGGAAGAGAGAAAGAGGGAGACGGAGAAGGTGAGAGACGGCAATAGTCTTGGGAATTAAACTTTTAAAAAACATTCATTTTACAAAGAAATATCAAACCAGAGTAAAGAAAGCAAACCACCCGAGGAATCCACAAGGATCACCAATAAACATGTACTGACTTCTGGGCCACACAAACAAAAACGGTCCAGAAATCATCAATTAATGTTGGTTATGCAACATAGCGCAACTCACAATTGTAAACTACAGACAAAACAATAGCGCTTCGTATCGTAACAAACAATATTTTCAAGCTATTCTTTATAGCTTCCTCTGCTTCGAGTTTCACGTTCTCTCGAAGTTTCTAAATTCTTATGACGTCAGCAACATATAATTCTCGCTGGTAAGATTAAAATTTCTAAATTGTATGGAAAAATTCGGAAGAACGTTTTGGCCCTATCGTAGAACGTCTACCCTGTATACACAAGACGTAGGGCAACCTTCGACATCTTTCTGTTCAAAGGAATTTTTTTGCATGCTAACGTTTATAGCTTTATCTACTTCGAATTTCACCGCTCCATAAAAGAAACTATATGCAGTTAATTTCTACAGCAAAACAACTGAAAGACGAAAAACCACCAGGATATGTAAGTAACACAGATTCTTTTCTACTCTAGGCACAAGGCCCGAAATTTTGGGGGAGGGGGAGCCAGTCGATTATATCGACCCCAGTAGGCAACTAGTACTTAATTTATCGACCCCGAAAAGATTACAGGCAAAGTTGACCCCGGCGGAATTTGAACTCAGAACGTAAAGACAGACAAAATACATATTTCTTTACTACCCACAAGGGGCTAAACACAGAGAGGACAAACAAGGATAGACAAACGGATTAAGTTGATTATATCGACCCCAGTACGTAACTGGTACTTATTTAATAGATCCCGAAAGGATGAAAGGCAAAGTCGACCTGGGCGGAATTTGAACTCAGATACGTAACGGAAGACGAAACACCGCTAAACATTTCGCCCGGCGTGCCAACGTTTCTGCCAGCTCACAGCCGCCTTGCAAGGAAAACAGATTCCAGCTACTGCAGACTTCCAATCCATCTATTCTATTACAAGTATTTCTCTATTACAAGTATTTTTACATGATAATCCATTTACAACAAATCTCCAAATATAATTACCATATAGCATTACCCACAATGCTATTCATTATGGTTTCCTCTTTCATTCCGAACAAACACGACTAAAGACTTTGTAAATATGAATTGCTTTTGCGCTTATAATGAAGCATAAATGCTTACGTATTTGAATTTTTATCACACATGCGCGCGCATTCACCTACACACGCACACACATACACACACACATAAGAGCGCATTTATTCAAACACTCACACAAACACACACACATTCACCCAAACACACGCATACATTTACCCAAAACTCAAACACATACATACACATTCACCCAAACACACACATACACATTTACCCAAACACACGCACACACATTTAACTAAACACTCAAACACACATACATTTACCCAAACACTCACACACACACGCACACACACACACACGCACACACACATTGGCGCGCGCACGCGGATTATATAGTGTGCAGTGCAACACGTATTACAAAGTCTAAAATAAATTTTATGTGAACTATAGTTTTCTTTTTAAATTACGCAGTCAGAACACCTACGCGCGCATACACACACACACACACACACACACGTGTTGCTGTATGTGTGTGCGTATGTATGTGTGTCCGTGTTCTGGGTGTGACTTTAAATTACATTCGGTAGTGGGGAACTGGTTCGAAAGATCCAGGACCTCAAGCAGTTTAAAATAACCTCTCAGCCACTACAGTTCCTGACGCTGCTGATCCGAGTTAGAAGCACCTGCGAAGGCCCCCAGCTATATGTTAACTAGAATGTCATGGAAGAAACTCCAAACACGAACCTCCACTGCCTTGCGAGTGCCTTGAGGAAGGAAAAAGTTAGAAGAATCAACCCCAACAGCAAATCAAGGAGTTGAGTCCCTTAGATGGTCTGGTGCCCTCTTCGACCCCTTCCGGAAATTCCAGGAGCTATCCAGTCATGCAAAGTAATTCATCGAGGAGAAGGCAAATCCATTGTAAAACCTACAACTAACCGGAGACCACAGCCATCTTAGCTAACTTAGGCCTTTTAGTCAGATGTCCAACTCCAGAGAGTTGGACTGGACTACTTTGATTGACTCACTTTAGAACCACTAAGTGCATACCGGAAGGAAACCGTTCGTGCAATAAGGATCAGTTTACAACAACCACTTGAGGGCGCGCCGGTCTTTCTTGTGATCTGCGGACACGGAAAAACTGACATCATCATCATCATACACACATAGACATATACTCAAACACTTTGTTTCTCTCTGTGTCATCTGTTACATGTGTGGGAAATTCTGTCTGTGAATGTGTTTGTGGAATTGTTAGCTAACTCCTCCTACACCGTTTGTTCGATTTTGATGAAATTTGATACGTGAGTAGAACTCATGTCTGGAAATCTCATGGCATACTCAGATTGTTGAAAAAAAAAATCGAAGATAGGGCCCCTGGAAGGGATCCTTATACATGTCTAATATATTTTATTTTAAAGACCAAGGGAAATAACCCATTCACCCCTGTAAGAAATCCTTATTTACAGTCAAGAAAAGTTATTTACTTTCAATTATCACATATCTGATTAGCCTGTTATTACGTAACATGCTTCACGATTTTATTATACATACCTTATTAGTATTTCCTCTTATGTTCTATATACTATGGGAACACATTAAAGCCCTTTAAAGGAGTTTTCAGTCGAAAAACTTGATCCCCAGGACTTATTATTTGTAGGTAGTTTCTTTTGCCGAACCCAAACCACTAGGTTACGGGGACATAAACACAGATACACGCACAAACGCACACACATAATATATATATATATATATATTATATATATATATATATATTATATATATATATATATACATATATATGTATGCATATACATGACGATCTACTTTCAGTTTCCGTCTACCAAATCCACTCACAAGTCTTTGGTCGACCCGAGGCTATAGTAGAGGACACTTGCTCAAGTTTCCACGTAGTGGGACTGAACCCGGAATCATATGGTTAGGAAGCAAGCCTCTTACCACATAGGCACGACCGCTCCCATACACACACACACGCACGCACGCAAACGCTCATAAACACACAGAGGTTGCTGTGAATATATTGTTGTCTAAATTATGCAAAAATGAAATAACACTGACATCTCATTTTAACAGATCTATTTACCAAAATTACATAAAAAAATATCTTGAAATACTAAAGAGTAAACATATTCAATAAAATCACCATTGGTTTCAACCACAGCTTCCAGACGACTTTGGAATCTTCTGCAACTCTTCTGGATGGTCTCCTTGTTTAAGTTGGTGAATACTGCCATAATCCCTGCCTTCAGTTCATCTTTGGTGTTGCAAAGAGTTTTGTTGGTCTCTCGCTCAACTGCGCTCCAAACATAATCAAGGGGCTTGCAGTGTGGGAAGTTAGGTGGTCAGATGTTAGGGGTGATGTGGTCGCAAAAATTCTCTGACAACCATAACTGGGTTCTCCTGCTTGTGTGGCATGGTGCAAAGTCCTGTTGCCAGACACAGGGCCTTCCAACAGCCACCCTCTTGACTCAGGGCAGCCCTACCTCCTCCAGGAATGTGATGTTGGCCTCCGTGTTAACTCTGAGGTCGTGTGGGAAGATGAATGGAAGCATAACGTTCCCATCACTAGTGATCACTCCAAACATCATGATGTTGACTGGATGTTTGATTTTTATTTCTCTCGGAACATGTCTCAGTGTGTTTACTATCTGGTCCTGATAGAAATATTTCTTGTCTGAGAAAAACCAAAGCATGTTCGGTTGGATGGGATGCTGGAGTTTGTTTAAAAACTTCGTAGAGAGATCTTTTCTCTTGTCCTTGATGGCTTGGGATAAAATTTGGCCCTTTCTCATCTTGGATGAGGAATACCAAATGTCTTCATGCACCTCTTCTGCCTGATAAGAAACTCAGACACTCCCATGTCCCTGACAATAGACCTGATTGACTTCGAGGGATCGTTGTCAATCATAGCCTAGATCTCACCAACAAATTCAGGAGTTCCTTTCTTATCAGAACGATCAGAGTGTGTTTTCCGAGCTGCCGTACCTTCGTAATCACTTATCTAACTCTTTCCGAATCCTCTGCACTGTCCTCAGATTGACACTCAAACACTCTGAAATGTCCATATTGGAGCTTCCGGTGCGAATACCAAGTAGTACAGCATCTCTATAATCCCCACCAGCGAAGGATGGAAGAAATAACAACCAAACGTTTAATGAGTGAAACCAGTAAGAAGCTGAACTTGTAACCGAAAGGTTGCAAAGCACACTTCTTACCACTCGGCCACGGTTGCACCTTATAAGGTCAGATTTATACTTAAAGTTTAATTTTCCTCTGAAAGGAAAATAAGTGAATTTTATTAAAGCAAAGGTCGTCCTTTGAGACCTCTTCAGCGACTCTCCATGCCACGTGTCTCCTGTTCTGTTTAGTCCATGAAGGATTTCAGACGTCCTATGAAAGTTTGTTTCAAAACATTTTCTTATCAATTGCAATTTGAAATGCAAAGAATTTTACCAATTTCTATATTTTTCGCCACTCAAAGAAAAGACAGAAATATATGACAATGACAAGCATATCTACTGTCATCATTTGGAATAATTACAAAACAATTTCTCCGAATGATTTGAAGATATTTTTGCTGATTCCAAATAGGATTTTAGACTTATTTTCAAGAAATGAAGAAAGTAAAGTAATTACAAAAATTGGTTGAGTTAAAAACTAAAAAAAAAACATGAAGAGTTGAAGATCAAATTTAAGAACAGGCACCATCATTTCTGGTTGCAGTACCAAATTACAAACTTTCAATCCGAGATGATGGATTGTTGTGAAAAAGTTCCTAATTGCGTTTCCAGGGTCATATTCGGTTGGACCTAAGCTCAGTGTTGCTATGGAGCTTTGAAAATAAGAACATAACTCATCCAAACATTTAAATAAAATTATTTCAGAATTTTGTTTGGAAATATCGAATCAAATATGGAAAAATTAGTGACGTCAGATCAGAACCATTTTTAACAGGAATAAATCTGTAATTTTAGATATTTTTATACAATTTATATTTTGGTTATACCATAAATGCTTAAACCTTTTACTGTAGAAACCAGATATATGCACTCAAAATTTCCTTAGCCAGCAGTTTTATATAACAATCTTTCTTTTGCTGAGGAATGTCTTGTTTGAAACTATTTTGTTGTGAAGCATTAAGTTTATTGAGGTAACGTGACGTGCAGCAAATGTAAATTCTATGGCTTTGCAGATATTCAACATTAATACTGGAATAAATATAATAGAAGAAATATTTAAATTTAATTTTCAGGGGTTTCATTTGTGACCTGCTTTACAGGGGTCGCTGATGATATATTTTCTATAAAAGCTAAGCCGAAATAGTTTGAAAAACACTGTAGAGAAACAGCAAATATCTTGCTCAAACTGAGTTCACCATGACCGCCATCTATATAATCCTCACCAACGAAGGATTTTCTATACAGCTGTTCGACCTACTAGAAATATCAGTCAAATCTCCCTCAAATTATACCCTAACATCTCATTTAAGGACAGGTTACGATATATAATATAACTCCACTTAGCTTAACATTATATGTATGCTCGATTGGAGATAACACGGCCCTAAACAACAGCAACAGCAACAGTGTCACATATGCACGAACGAATCAGATGTTTGAGGGAACTGAGCGATTGGCTTCAAGCTGGTGCCATGGTATATCTGACCAAATGCGTTTGTGGGCCACTCTTTGTCTTTTGACCGACAAAAAGCTTTGAAAGCCAAAGATTTCGTTCGAATGAGGAAGTTGAATTGATTCTAAAAGACCACAACGAGAGCAAAGACGGGTGTTTAACATGAACAGACTGAGCAGCGGTCGTAAAAGAAAGATGATGATGCAACATACCCCACCACCACATACGTTAAACAACTGCAGGAGGACAGAAGCAGACTGGACAATTGTCATATTAGAATGGAAATAACACAACATATTGACCATATTATATTCCCCATACACTAATCCACTGCAGATGAGAATGTTCAATATGGTCGTCTACAAGATGGATGTACAGAACACATATACACGAGGTGGTGGGGTGGGGTGCTGAAAAGTTCCTGGCTTTAAGGGTGTCATGAAAGGCATGGATGGAGGCCCAACCATCCAAGTTCTTTTACAGGGCTTAGAAAAACTGAAGGACGGCTGCAATAAGTGTGTGAATTTGAAAGGGAAATATGTTGAATAAAATCATAACTGATCCTCCTGTATTTTCTTTTTTCCAAAGCCAGGACCTTTTCAGCATTCACTCATATAGCAGTGCTGTCAAAGCCATTCACCTGACGACGTGCGAGTACACAACTATTGCTGGATCATATTTATATAATAATATGTATGTGTGAAACACTCAGCAACTAACAGCTGATACACAGAAACAATTGTTGTGATTTGGATTAAAGCCTGTTCATCCTGTCCTTTTGTATTGTGTGTGTGTGTGTGTGTGCGTGCGTGCGCGCGCATATATATATTAAAGGCGGCGAGCTGGCAGGAAGGTTAGCATATGCTTAGCGGTATTTCGTCCGTCTTTACGTTCTTTAAGTTCAAATTCCGCCGAGGTTGACTTTGCCTTTTATCCTTTAGGGGTCTATAAATTAAGTACCAGTTGCCTTCTGGGGTCGATCTAATCGACTGGGCCCCCTCCCACAAAATTTCGGTCCTTGTGCCCAGAGCAGAAAAAATTATATATATATATATATCTATAAATATATATGTGTGTGTGTGTGTGTGCGTGCGACGTGTGCGATGTGTACGTGTACGGATCGATGAATCTGCAGATCATGCTCAATCGACCACTTTACAATCCTCGTAGCATTGATCTGTTAGATCAAATGTTCATCAACATAACAAGCTCTCTCTCTCTCTCTCTCTTTCTCTCTCTCTCTCTCGCTCTCTCTCTCTCTCTCTCTCTCTCTCTCTTTCGCTCTCTCTGTCGTCGTTTTTCTCTTTATATTATCATTTATCAAAAATACCACAATCACTGTGATACAAATCTGTCCCCGCTCAGTTATTCATTCCTAGATACACATAGTCGTACGACTCAGGTGATCAGCGATGCTTGTGAAACTCAGAAGAGGGGACAGGGAATAATCGAAAGGTATTTTTTGGTTATCTCACCGCCATTAAAAACTTGGGTCATCTCCACCCAGCCACCCCGTTTTACGAGAAATATCGGTACTTCTGGTCATCTCCTCCAACTATAAAAATTGTTTAACCCTCAATAAAACAAGAAAAAAAATTTTTTTTAATTATTGAAGATGAAAATGGAAAAAAATTAAACATCTTACTGAATCTCCTTTACTCTCTTTTATTCTTTTACTTGTTTCAGTCATTTAACTGTGGCCATGCTGGAGCACCGCCTTTAGTCGAGCAAATCGACCCCAGGACTTATTCTTTGTAAGTCTAGTACTTATTCTATCGGTCTCTTTTGCCGAACCGCTAAGTTACGGGTACGTAAACACACCAGCATCGGTTGTCAAGCGATGTTGGCGGGACAAACACACACACACACACACACACACACACACAACACACACACACACACATATATATATATGACGGGCTTCTTTCAGTTTCCGTCTCCCAAATCCACTCACAAGGCTTTGGTCGACCCGAGGCTATAGTAGAAGACACTTGCCCAAGGTGTCACACAGTGGGACTGAATCTGGAACCATGTGGTTGGTAAGCAAGCTACTTACCACACAGCCACTCTTAATAACATTTTTATAACAAATCCTACCATTCCTCTCGACGAGGCCAAACGTCAACAATGTGTTGAAGTATTGAATCAAAAGGATCCAACTCTCTTGTCGTCATATTATCTCGATTTTTAAGTGAGGAGGTGACCCGATTTTTTAATGGCAATTTTTTAATGGGGGTGAGATAACCAAAAATGTTCCTAATCGAAATACTACAGTAAATAATTGCACTCGACTTTTAATATTGAGTTCACTCCATCTTGCTCGCAAATTCAAACGCGTGCGCGCGCACGCACACACAACCACTCATTCACACTTTCACACATAACTCACTCACTTATCCTTCCACCTATCCACTTTTTCGTTCACGCGCACTTATACTCAACGCGCACTCACAGTTTCTCTCTCTCTCTCTCTCTCTCTCTTTGTCTCTTTGTCTCTTTCACATACACTCACAGATACTCACTCACGCACACAGAAACAGTTACTCACTTATGCACACACACGTTTACTCACATTCTCACATACACTCACAATCTCACACATACACACACACACACACACACACGCTCTTACTCATTCACTTATACACACACACACATACACATCCATACACACACACACACACACACACACACACGTTCTTACACATTCACTTAAACACACACGTTCTTACACATTCACTTAAACACACACGTTCTTACACATTCACTTACACACACACACACACATATTCACTCGCACCAACCCCTGTTCACCAATCCCCTTGTATAGACAAAACATTCCCTCCTTCCCCGCCGCTGAAACTTACAGACTCCACCACCACCACCACCACCACCACCACCACCACCAAACTCCCCCACTCCCCTCTCACTTTCCACATTCCTTCCGATCTATCCCATAGTTGCTCCCGCAAACACCACCACTACCAATACCACGACAGCTACTACAACTATCACTTATACCACTTCAATCCTTAATAGCAAAACATTGTCACCACCACAGCCACTACTCATAAGGCTTTGGTCGGCCCGAGGCTATAGTAGAAGATACTTACCCAAGGTGCCACGCAGTGGGACTGAACCCGGAACCATGTGGTTCGTAAGCAAACTATTTACCACACACTCCTGCTCTCTCGATCTCCTAGAAGTACCAGCTAAATCTCAGTCAAATCTCCTCAGATTTACAAATGATTGACTCAAAAAAAAAAAAAAAAAGACGGGATGGTCCCGGCTGAAATACTCTTGCGTTGCAAGTTTTATGTGATCAGGGATGACTCAGAGCTAAAAAAAAAACAATAACAATAACAACAACAGCTACTAACAGTTCTTCAATCACCACCACCACCACCACACATACAACTATTGCCATCATCAACCTAAAACGAACGGCCCAGAAATCTACAAAATATACAGAATATGGCATTCGAGGGCGACATCATATCCTTGTCTTTTCGTCTTTCCTTGTTGCCATTTCCCCGACACTAATCTGCATCTACTTCAGCCCCGCTGCGTCAATCACTTTCGAAAACCTGGCTCCAGACTTAAAATAGCTACAAATCCACCGCCTTCGCTTCTTACCGACAACGTCAGACGACATCAAAACATAACCAGACATCGCACTCAACAACAATGATAAACATGCCACACACACACACACACACACACACACACACACACACACACTCACACACACACATACACACGCACACATGCACGCACGCGCGCACACACACACACACACACACACACACACACACACACATCACAGACTGAAAGGAGAGAGAGAGGAGGAGAGAGAAGACGAAAGTACTAGGAATTACAAACAATATCTTTACCACAAACATTACAGACACACACACACAGACACACACACACGCACACACATACAGAGGACAGAAATACTATAAGTTTTAAAGAATATCTTTTCCACAAACATTCAAAACATACATACATACAGGCAGATAAACATATTTGTGTAGAAGACGTAAATGTATGTATGTATGTATGTAGTATGTATGTATGTATGTATGCATGTATGTGTTGTGTGTGTGTGTGTGTGTGTGTGTATGTATGATGCATCCAGAAGGTGGAGACACAATGGCCCAGTCGTTAGGGCAGCGGACTTGCGGTCGGAGGACCGAGGTTTCGATTCCCAGACCGGGTGTTGTGCGTGTTTATTGAGCGAAAACACCTAAAAGCTCCCCGAGGCTCGGGCAGGGGTGGTGGCGACCCCTCTTGTACTATTTCGCCACAACTTTCTTTCACTCTCTCTTTCTGTTTCTTGAGTAACGCTGCGATGGACTGGCGTCCCGTCCAGCTGGGGGAACACATACACCACAGAAACCGGGCCCATGAGCCTGGCTAGGCTTGAAAAGGGCGACGTTTATCGTTATGCATCCAGAAGGCGTCAAAATGAGCAAAATTACACAAAACCATACTCAGAATAAATAAGTCCGACATTTTGTCGACAAAATTCAACAGCAACAATGAAGGACAGACGGCATATGAGATCGGTCAAGGATTGTGTCAGTCGTATTAAGGCCTTCAATCTCTCCACAACAAACTACATCAAACAAGAGACTACAAATAACCTGTAACGATGCCCTAGATATCATAACAGAGTGTACGATGACCACTAAGCCATTGAGAGAAATTTGGGTGGACAAGGTCGCTTTCGAAGCCCCGAGCGGAAAGTGATCTCTCAAAATTTAAAGAGGTTGTGAGTTTTATTGTTTTCCTTTTTTTCTTTAGTGAGGGGTTCACCAAGTAGGTACGGACCTGTTCTTGACTCCCCAATGCCTGGACAGGTGAAATGAGTGAAACAAGCTCGGCAGACCATATGCACAGGCCATTTACACAAAGAAAGAAAATTATTACTAAACAAAGGGAAAACATGAGAACCTTGACATGCATTGGGTACAATTTGTTGTCACAAAAAACCTCAACCTCACATTTCAGTCTCTATGTTTAGATGGAAAACAACTTCCAATTATCTAGACTCGCCCAACAACCCCAACAACTCATAGTACTACCACAAAATAAATGCGGGAACAAAATTTGCTTCGTGGGTGCAAACCCAGGTTCGAAATTTTTAACAAACAAGGTTGATTTTTTTCAATCTTAAAATCAAAACAAACACAGATATAAGAATGGCCTCAAATTTTGGCACAACGCCAGAAGTTTATGAGGTGGGCGTGAGTCGATTACATCGATCCCAGTACTCAACTGGTTCTCCTTTTATTGGTTCCAAAAGGATCAAACCAAAGTCGATCTCGGCAGAATTTGAATTCAGAACGTAAAGACAGACGAAATGTCGTTAAGCATTTCTCCGGCGTGCTTACGATTCTGACAGCTGGCCGCCTTAAACACATCTATAATAATGGTTATTATTATATTTGCCTTTCATCCTTTTAGGGGTTGATGAAATAAGTACCAGTTTCGCACTGGGGTCAATGTAATTGAGTTATCCCTCCCCCCAAAATTTCAGGCCTTGTGCCTATAGTTGAAAGGGTTATTATTACAGCAATCAAATATGGCAAATCCAGTAATGGAAAAGTAGTGCTTCAAATCAGTTCAAAAATGTTGCTACGCTCATTCGTATTGGCGAAGAAGTTTTCCAGGAGGATGTTCAAAGAGTTTTCATTGCAATTTTAAGAGTCGCGCTTGCACCACCTACACCTGTTCCCGAGCATATACTGCTACAACACCCAACATTTCCTACTCAACCAAGGAGAAACATAAAACATATCTACGCAAACAGAAATTAGTTATAATGTTAATGGCGTTACTGGTTCCAAACAACGTGCCAGGATGCACAGGGCCAACAAGTGCAGAAGGACAACAATTATTACATTCTAACCAGAGTCATTGGGGCGGCACCACTGAGGCCTCCGCCAGAATCTACAGACATGGATAAAGACTGGCACTTCGTGAGTGACGACGACAAGGGTTCTAGTTGATTCGATCAACAGAACACCGTACTCATGAAATTAACGTGCAAGTGGCTAAGCACTCCACAGACACGTGTACCCTTATCGTAGTTCTCAGGGAGAGTCAGCGTGTCACAGAATTTGACAAGGCTGGGTATTTGGAATACAGGTACGACTAATATTTATCTAGCCGAGTGGACTGGGATGCGTGAAATAAAGTGTCTTGCTCAAGGACACTGTATGCTGCCAGGAATCGAACTCACGACCTTACGATTTTGAGTCGAATTCGCAAACCACTAAGCTACGCGCATTCCCTAGAGAAGGAAGGACTAGAAAGTGAAGAGCGTTGGAGGCAGAGAGTCGTGTGTCCAAAGTGTTATTCAGTACGAGTTATCATGAATTCCTGTATGTTAAGTAAGAGTGGAGAGTAAGGTGTTGAGGAAAAGGAAAGAAGAGGCAACATGTCTGAATCAGGACGATTGATCTGCCTCATTCAACATCGCTGTTCGTGCGTTTAGCATTGTTACTACCGTTGAAATAGCTGGATCAGAGATGGACTGGGACTGCATAATATCATCAATGGTAACATGATCATCATCATCATCATCAACATCATCCTCGTTGCCATCGTCAATAGCAACCACGACGACGACGACGACCACCACCACGCCACCACCACCACCAACACCAACACCACCACCACCACCGTCGCCCACGTTTTCACACATTCCCCAACAGCTCATCCCTTTAGGTTCAGAATATTTTCAAAAATATCTAAACACTTCCCACTTTTTCTCTCACTTTCCATTTTATGTTCCTCAACATCGCCGCCACCGCCAGTACCGCCATCGTCGCAACCATTTTTAACTCATTATAATCACACTTCGCCATATTTACTCTTCGTAATGTCACGATTTTCTCCCCTCCACCCATCCCTCTCTCACACATACCTATCCTTCTTTAAGTTTATATTTAGATTCAGTTACATCCTTCGGTGTCAGTGTGTGTGTGTGTGTTGTGTGTGTGTGTGTGTGTGTGTGTGTGTGTGTGTGTTGTGTGTGTGTGCGTGTGTGTGCGCGCGCGTGTGTGAACGTGTGCTGCTTTGTACAAGTGTATATGAGTATATATACATACACTTATTTTGTAGATATACACACGCACATAATACTTATACATGCATATATACACACATTTAGAAAACGCACGCATACATATACACACACATACATGTACGCATATGCATACATACAAAACACACACACATATACACACGCGTATACATATAAGCATATATATACATAGATATGAATACAAACATACATATATCTATTAGATAGGAAGATAGATAGATAGATAGATAGATAGATAGATAGATAGATAGATAGATAGATAGATAGATAGATAGATAGATAGATAGATACGTATGCACGATGGTAGATGAACAGGTAGACAGATAGACAAACACACACACACACAAATATATGTGTGTACTTCTATAAGTATAAACACATAGATGCAAATATATATACAAACATTCACAAACGAATATGTATACGCACACAACAAATGTGTAGTGGTGTGTGGTGTCTGTGTGTATGTTTGTGTATGTGCGCATGTGTGTAGAGATACAATGAGTACAGAGATTTTGTTCCTTCTCAATACAATTCTATGAGAGCCTATACATAATGCAATCACTTTTTTAGATCATTTTCCAACCGAATCTATTTGTGGCTATTAGTGAAAT
>NC_043010.1:27281185-27291185 GCF_006345805.1 Octopus sinensis
TCGGCCATCTGAGACCAGTGAAGCTGACAGCGTCAAACGTTCCGCTTCAACTGCTGCACCTTTCATTAGTTTCAACTTACGGCCTGTCCCACCGTCACTGTTCTGAACCCGATTATTCAATACTATTTTTCTATCTTTCTTTCTAAATAAACTCCTTTACCATTCCCTTGACAATATTTTGTAATCCGATACACACACACATATATAAACACACATACACACACAGTCATCTATTTCTATGCCCCTATTATTCTCATGCTTTTTTATTCCTCCCTTCATCATCTTACTTTAACCCTTAACCAATTAGATTACTTTATCAAATGCATGCCTTCTTGCTCACATTAGTTCAAGTTAATCATGCATTATCATGTAATTGAGATTATTTTGATGATGTGATTGTTTTTGTAATGACATTGTAAAGTAGGTCTGAGAGGTCAGATCTGATCAGTTTGAAGATAAAAAGGTTGACAATTTGGGTCGGATATGGCCTGTTTAAATGCTAAACGGTTAATTCTCTTCTCTTGATTAATCCTTCAGCCATTCAATCAACCAGATTCGTCAGAGTGCTTTTGTTACCACTCACGACAAACCCTTGCTACTGCGGTTCTGTTTCAGACAGACAAAGAGTAGCAAGAGTATGGCCTATGGCCTTAATCACGATCCGATCGATCAATCAATTAATGAAACAGTCGATAAATTAATTGAATGAATAGTTAAATATTTACTATGCTTAGGAAAAACTCTTTATCAAATAGTCGTGGTAAGAAGTCTGTTTCGCAACCACATGGTTCCAGGTTCAGTCTCACTGCGTGACACTGCGTGAGCGTGTCTTCTATTATAGTCCTCAGATAAACCAAAGACTTGTCAGTGGATTTGGTAGTTTGGTATATATATATATATATATATATATATATATATGTAAGTGATATATAATATATATATATATATACATGTAAGTGTGTGACCACTTGACAACCGGTATTGTTATACTTATGTCACCATAATTTAGAGGTTCGGCAAAATAGACCGATAGAATAAGTGCAAGTCTTATAAAAATTAAGCACCGGTCTCGATTCGTTCGACTAAAATTCTTCAAGTTGGTGCCCCAACATGACTGGAAGAAGCAAAAGGTAAAGGATTTCCAATGTAAAAAAAAAAAAAAGAAAAATAACAACTGGAGTTAAAATTATTTTCCAGATGAGATAGGAATGGAATTTGGCCAAAAGAAATATTCGTATTTGATTGTTGGACGTGAAAAATTAGTCCCCCAACCCCAACCCTATGCATCAATGTTCCATCTATCTCTCCTGTTGTACACAAATATTTAGGCATTGGTGAAAATGAAATGATACGATGGTGCTGTGAAGAATGAGTGACACAAAAATATTATAGCAGACTTAGAAAAATATGACAGTCAGAGACTTACTCTTACATCATGTCAATATCCCACAACCGTTTTGCAATACCGCTGCTGATAGCAGCATTTGGAATACTTGAGTGGTCTGTAGAAGACATCCACTCCATAGACATTAAAACCCGTAAAATCCTGACAGCAACTGGAAACTTCTTCGGTGATACCGAGAAGTTCTACCTAAGAAGAGATGAAGGAGGTAGAGGCCTTAGATCAGTGTAGATAGCTTTCGACTGTCGTACAGTATTTCTCAGACAGCGCCTGCTAAAGAACAACAGCAAAACTAATTATAGAAACCTAGTTCTGAAAAACTAACAGACCAACATCCTAAGTATCAGCAGCGAGCTTCTCCGGGAGTACACTCTGGTCTAAAATGTTCCAAAGAAGACCCAAATGTGAAACGCTCAGCATGACGAAAAAAGATCCCAAAATCAAAAAGACTATGCATGGGTATGTTTCCTGAAGACTTGAAGATGACATGAATATCGATATGAAATGAAGCCTCGCTTGGACTCATGACCGCTACATGAAATCACTCATCGAAGAATACGTGAGTGCAATCCACGAGCAGGCGATTGCTGCTAAATATCTAATCAATAAAAGAGAGAACGAAGCCCTCGGAGCGCTGAGACGCTACCGAAAATATCAATTAGGTTGCATTTCTGTGTAATACATCACACGTGATCAGCAACGATGTCGTCATGTTATTACCTCCCAACGCAAGATGGCGTTGTTGTAGAAACAATATACAGTGTCATCGGCAGCCCAAAAGACGACCCTAGAATAAATATAGAGTCTTTTACTGTTATGGAATACATACACAAACAGCAACGCAAGAAATATCAGTGGAACATTTCCATCAAAACTTCTGTCACGTGAAAAATTAAGGATATAGTTGTTTGGGACAAACAAGAAAAAGTATGTAGCATCATGTAGCATCATGGAGGTCAGCTGCCCAGTTGGTGTAAATATCTCTTCGAAAATCAAACCAAACACAAAGAGGAAAACAATGGACAACTATTTCGAAATCTTCTAGGAGTGGCAGTGTGGTAAGTAGCTAGCTTACCAACCATATGGTTCCGGGTTCAGTCCCACTGCGTGGCATCTTGGACAAGTGTCTTCTACTATAGCCTCGGGCCGACAAAAGCCTTGTGAGTGGATTTGGTTGACGGAAACTAAAAGAAGCCCATCGCATATATGTATATATATATATATATATATATATATATATATATGTATGTGTGTGTGTGTGTGTGTGTGTGTGTGTATGTATATGTATGTGTGTCTGTGTTTGTCCCCCAGCATTGCTTGACAACCGATGCTGGTGTGTTTATGTCCCCGTAACATAGTGGTTTGGCAAAAGAGACCTAAAGAATAAGTACTAGGCTTACAAAGAATAAGTCCTGGGGTCGATCTGCTCGACTAAAGACGATGCTCCAGCATGGCCACAGTCAAATGAATGAAACAAGTGAAAGAGTAAAAGAGTATATCCAGATTGTAAATTCACAATTAATCTAATAACTGATGCATTTGGTTTTGTGTGAAAATACCAAAGTGACAATCTGGAAAAGCTAAGGTTACAGGTAAAGAAATTAACTAATTAACAGGTACATTCAAATATAATCTGTAAGCAGAACAATATAAATATGCAAGGCTTTTCTCAAGATCAGTGCGTGGCATTGTTTTTGTTATCTACATTCAAACTCTGGAGATTTATATCTTTGTAAGAAAGCAACATCTTCCTTACAGGAAAACTTGATATAATAAAAAATAGAACAGAATATGCAAGCAAGCATGCACACACACACACACTTGCATACATACATACATAGATACATACATACACACACATATATACATATGTGTGTACAAAACACACACACATACATTACACGCATACATTAGGTAAATACACATGTCGCTCCACACGCACGCACACACTTAGCTAAATCTGTATCTAATCTCTTCGTGATTTTCCTCCTGTCATGCATTCCTCATCGGTGTTCCAGTCAATCGCATTAATTCTTTCCGTCTTCACAATACCCGTATATCGCTCGTTTTAGACTCAGTTGTTCAGCACTTCCATACCCGTATTTACAAGCACGCAGAACTCACAAGCATCTCATCACACAAACACAAGGCATTATACACACACACACACACACACACACACACACATACGTACGTACAAACGTACATACATACATACATACACACATACATACATACACACATACATACACATATATACACACATACACACACATACATACACACATACATACACATACATACACACACACACACATACACACACATACATACACACACGCATACACACACACGTACACGCACATATATATATACACATACATATATACATATACATGCTTACGCACACATACATGCATACGCACACATATACACACATACACACACACCTATACACATACACACATACATACCCATATAATCTCATTAGTTTTAGTTTTACGAAATTACTACTTGTATGTATGTGTGTGTATATATCTATGCATATGGGTTTACGTATAAACGTATGTGCGCGTATCTATGCATGCACATATCTATGCATGCACATATGCATGTGTATATTCATATATTTGTATGCATGTGTGTGTGTGTATGTATACATGTGTGCACAAGCATATATATGCATGCATATATGTCTGTGTATATGAATGCAAGCACATGGGCGTGCGCGTGTTAATCCCCAGATCTTCTATCAATGCATCAATTTATCCGTTATTCTGTCTACCAATTCGTTAAGCTTTCATTCATTCATTCACTCATTCATTCATTCATTCATTCATTCATTCATTCTTTCTCTCTCTCTCTCTCTCTCTGATGTCGAACACGCTTTTATATAGACAGACATAGTGACACAGATAGATAAACAGAGACAGAAGAGGACCCTCACGCATTTATATGCATACACACAGGTAAGCAGACAATACATTTTTTTATAGCAACACTAATAAATCTACTTAACTCTACATCTGTTCGCACACGCACAATGAATAGATATATATGTATATATGGATAACAGAGAGGGCGAGAGGTATCGGGGATAATGGTGTTACATTGTGAGCCGAAAAGAACATATTCTCCAGTATGATGTAAATATGCAGCTCGCGACTGTTGAACGAGGGTGGATGACAACTGGACGAAGACAGGTGTTGTAGACAACAAACAGATGTATTAGTATAACGCTCGGGAAGTGAAAAAGTCCTTAACGTTTCGAGCCTACGCTCTTCCACAGAAAGGAACATAGAAAGAAACAAAGAAAGAAAATAAAGGCTGTGTAGTGGCTAGCGATCTTTCATGGCGAATGCTGGACAGAAGGGTCATAAAGGAGAGCTAGGGAGAAGGGGAGATAATAAAGTAGTGGTGATCCCAAAACGAAGGTGTGCTGGGGATCTTGACGTGTGCGATATAGTCATGGTATATTCTGTCAAGAACGTAGTAGAGTACAATATAGAGCTCGTCCACCTCCAGATTTACCGGAGACATATGGCCTGAGGAAGCACAGCTAGATCTCATAATGCAGGGAAACAGTTGCATAATCAAGTACCTGCACACTTGGAAAACTACGTTGCGTCGAAACAACTGTAGTGATTAAAAAATAAATGTCCAACCATTTATCTTTTAATCACTACAGTTGTTTCGACGCAACGTAGTTTTCCAAGTGTGCAGGTACTTGATTATGCAACTGTTTCCCTGCATTATGAGTTGACTCCATTTTCTTCAATTACATATATATATATATGTATGCATATATGTATTTATCCATGCATATTTGTGTATGTATGCATATGTGTGTATACATATATGCATATTTGTGTGTGTATATATGGAAACCCCAGCTTGCAGATATTAGCATATGTTTCATGCCATTCTCTTACTTGCAATCAGTAACGGATTACGTACCCTTGTTTGCACAATATGCGTTTATAATGCATGAACCAGTCGTCGCATCTTTGAAACAGCTGTAAAATCTTACCTTTATCTTGTAATATGAACGTGGGCATATAACATCTCAATATAAATATTTTCTTGTTCACTATTACTGTTTTGTGACTTTCTTTCTCATATACATGCGTGTGTGTGCGTGCATATCTTCCTTGTTTAAATTTTGAATTTTGACTGCGGCCATATTGGAGCACCGCCTTTAGTCGAGCCAATCGATCCCAGGACTGATTCTTTGTATGCCTAGTACTTATTCTATCGGCTTCTTTTGCCGAACCACTAAGTGACGGGGATATAATCACACCAACATCGGTTATCAAACCATGGTGTAGGGACAAACACAGACGCACAAACATATGCACACACACACATACACGCATACACATACATACACACACACACACGCACGCACACCACACACACACACACCACACTCACACACGCATATATATATATATGACAGGCTTCTTTCAGTTTCCGTCAACCAAATCTACTCACAAGGCTTTGGTCGGCACGAGGCTATAGTAAAGGCACTTGCCCAAGGTGCCACGCAGTGGGACTGAAACCGGAACCATGTGGTTGGCAAGCAAGCTACTTACCACTCAGCCACGCCTGCGCCTATATATGTCTTTTTAATTAAAAATTCATTCCGACGGCCACCTGCTTGGTTGCAAGATTCTGAAGGGAAGCATCTTGCTTTTTTTCATCCTTAAAATCTTAAAAAAGTTTCGCAGTTTTATATTGTTCCTGATATCTTGATTACTTGTAGTGTATGAATTGACGAGTTGAAACCTTTTCCCCAAGAACCCCAAGTTCGCACAGGTTAATACATATCCAGTTAATTCAATAACTTCCGGCGTGAAACCAAACGCTTTTCGCCTATATTTTCCTGACTATATTGGTGTCAAGGGGGCATCTGGTTTCCACAACAGAACATGTTTTGCTTTGTGGACCCAGACAACAATATCTGAACGATACATACATTATTTACATTTGACGGATATTTGTCCTCATCTTGGGGAGTCTTGGGGAAATTTTGAACCTGGGTTCTCATTCGCAAGGTATTTTTCGATGTTATTATTATTATTATTATTATTATTATTATTATTATTATTGTTATTGTGGACATATGGCGTAGTGGTTAATAGCGTTGGTTCGATTCCAAGCAGTGACTTGAACAATAACAATAATAATAATACTTTCGAAATTTCCCCAAGACACATGATGAAGGCTGGAGGGTATTTTAGCCGAAACGTTGTGTTAACAACAAACAGGATGAGGACAAATATCCGTCGAATGTAAATACTGTCAATAATGTAAATAATGTAAATAATTCCTTATCTCTTAAATATAGAACTGAACGATACATGTTTGTATGTATGTATGTATGTATGTATGTATGTATGTATGTATGTATGTATGTAATATGTTTGTTGATGAGAACCAGACCAGCTTATAGAGAAAAAAAAAACGTGCTTGAGGAATATTCTGTATTTGGTGACTCTTTCAAAGAATTTCGATTCGCTTCCAGCTAAGACTATTCAAAACAAATTGGATGCGGAATTGGTATAATTCTCATAGCGTCTGGTTGTACGACCCTCGGCGTTTGTTTCAGCTCTCTGCCGTCTGGATCAACTTTGCCTAAAGATACAAGAAAACCGTTTGATCCGTGCCAAGCGGCTACCTAAAAGGTTAGAAATCCTTACGAATATGACATGCTCTGGTTCTTCTCTGATGAGGAAAACTCGACCAAGACAAAACGTCTCACGGTAGAAATAACATAGTTATGTGCAAATCGTTTTGATGTCCCCAGGGTGATGCACATTAAGTTTCCAGCAACTGCGACGGTTTTAGGAGTGGTGAGTAACGAAGATCATGTCATATCTTCCACTGGGGCTTAGAATTAATGCTGTAGGATATGTTGCGATGTTGGAGAGTTATTAAGTCCTGGATGAATGAAGTTCACAGTGGAGGGTTTTTGTACTTGTTTCAGCAAGACTCAATATCTCACAATACCCACGTAACCCCAAGATAGATATCAGACAACTTTTATGATCATGTAACCCCAAATTTGTGGCCTCCAAGCTCGCCAGTTTTATATTCATTTCATGGACTACTACGTATCGAGTGGTGTTGAAAGGGAGACTATTTTACATCCTCACAATATCATAGCTTCAATGAAGGCAGCCATCGCCCAGGCGATATCCAAAGTGAATAAGGAGCATTTAGTGCAGTCATGTCAAAGATTCCGGTCCCGCATCGAAGTCGTTAAGGCGGAAGAAAGCTTATAAAAATCAAGGACACAAATTTTCATCAAAATACATTTAGCCTCTTCCAGATGAGAATTGGTTTATGAAATTACCCAATATGTCCTCAGATACATTTCACACCTTGTTTTAATAAATACACACAAACACATATATCTGTAAGTGTATGTATCATAAGAATTTAGTAACTTCGAGAGATGTGAAATATAGCATTTTAACGGAGGAACTCGAAGTAGACAAAGTTTAAATACTAATAAAAAAATATATATATATTCATATTCTGAGTTTTACTTTTTCTGTTTTGCATCAAGATACACACACACACACACACACACACACACCACACACACATATATTATATATATATATATATATATATATATATTATATATATATACATCTTAGAACCTCGGTTTACGAATTTAATTCATTTCTGAAGGCCGTTTGTCACCCGAAATGTTTCATAAACCGAAACTATTTTTCCCATATGAAATTCAAGGGAAGGCATGGCGAATTCAAGCAGAGATGTTGAACTGAGGGTAAAGCTAAACACCAACTGATGCTGTCCTGCTGGTACATCCAGCTTGTTACCAAGTATTGTTACCAGCTTGCGTGTTCGTTACTCAAGGCACCATTCGTAACCCGAGACGTTTTGTGCCCGAATAATTTTTCGTAAATAGATTTATTCGTGATGAGAGGTTCCACCGGTTTTACCATCGATATCCCGCATGAATTGTGGTGTCATTTTTGTGGCCGGAGTGTTCAGAATATTATTTTCTCATTGTTCAAATTGGTCGTCTGTTGGAATTACTCTCCAGTCCAGCTGATGTTCCAGTAGAATCCATAATGGTCAACTGAAATACTTGGTCTTCTCAACCATCAAACTATTCTGCCTATATGTCTGTGCACACCTTTGAATGCAGTGTATGCCAGAAGGTTTGCAAATCCAACGGAGGCCTGAAGAGAAATTTTAAGATCCACAAAGAGCAGAACTTATCTGCAGCTCTTGGTCGTCCAAATCGGAGGTGCAATCGATGTGGGTGTCTTTTCAGAACACTGTCTAGTTTAAAACCTCCCACATCAGATGTCGCTAAGCTGTAGGTACAGGAGGTGGTCAAACTCTGCATAAGGAGGAGACAACCACCATGTATATATGTACATTTGTATGTATGTATATATGTATCTCTCTCTATAGATATGTATGTGTGTTATATATATGTATATATATATATATATATAATATATATATACATACATATATACCGATGTATATATATATGTATATATATATATATATATATATGTATATATCATATATATACATATGTATATATACATATGTATATATGTACATATATATATATATATATATATATATATATATATATGTATATATCATATATATATACATATATTATATATACATATGTATATACGGCATATACATATATATACATGTACATATATACGTATGTATATATGTATGTATATATGTTTATATGCATATATATGTATATATATGCATATATATAAATACATATAAATATATATGTATATAAATATATATATATATGTAGGCAAGTATGTGTAATGGTATTTAGTTATGTCAAATTCTGTCGGGTTACACATTTTTAGCTGTTATTTTGGGGAGCGGGCGGGGTGGGTGGTAAGTGGGGTGGTGGGGGTGGTCGGGTGTTTTAATTACTAAAAATAAAGCCACTATGAAATATTACAGACGATATTATTAATAATTACTCTTCGCGCCACCCCGCAGAATTTGTGATCTTGTGTCTATGCTGGAAAGCATTATTAACATAGCTACAGCTGCTGCTGTTGCTGCCGTTGCTGCTCTTGCTGTGACAGCTGCTACTACTGCTGCTGCTGTTGGTTTTGTATTGGAAGCAGCTGTAGCGTTGAAGTACGCACACTTGATAATAGCAGCTAATACAAGTTGACACATGCGCAGAATTTTCGATATTCTTGACGTTGAAGTATCTAGGAGAAGCCGCTATATGTAATCGTTCCACATGCTAGAAATAGCAACGAAATGTTTCTCAGACCTTCATTCGGTACCTTACACTCTTAAAAAAAAAGTGCGAGAGTGAAATGAAAAAGAAAGAAACAATTAAAGTCTTCAACAATGAAAATGAAACGAATAAAAATAAAGCTGGAACATCATGGATGGAGCCAGGTTGACGGAGGAGGAGCTAAATAACAACAGCAGCAAATTCCTGTTCTAGTGCTATTTTAGTTTGACTATTCTAAAGTAAGCAAATGGATCTTCGTCGGTTTCGGCGATGAGGGAACTGGTCTTTGATCAACTAGAATACTTGCT
>NC_043010.1:27296185-27331185 GCF_006345805.1 Octopus sinensis
TATATATTTTTGTGTGTCTGTGTTTGTCTCCCCAATATCGCTTGACAACCGATGCTGGTGTGTTTATGTCCCTCGTAACTTAGCGGTTAACGAGGTTAACTGTATCCACCCAAAAGTTTGGCTATGGATGTAAATGAGGTCGGTCGATCGGTTGAATGACGCACAACTCTACACTGTCGCACAACTTACGCGAAGCCTCAACCAAATCCCTCCTTAAAAACCTAAGGATACAGTAGGCTAGGAATACTGTCTTTGGTACAAGAGATGAATATGAGGGGATGGCCGTCATCTGATCACTTTTGACGAAGACGCTACCTCAGAAACTGATAGCTTGTTTAACGAGGCTCCATAGCTGATGATAACAAGTGAACAGTGAATGTCACAACTAATATTCCTGACCATAACTTATAATTTCAGGTTGTAGCTTCTGGGCAAGTTCATGATGTCACAACTTTGACAGTTGTTTCGGTTCATGCTCGATCCTGAAGACCGAGCACACTGTCTACAGCTTTGGTCAAAGTTATGGAGCAGGTATGGAAAACAATAGAGAATATGATTGAAACTGATTTACTTAATAATTGAAAACAGTATAATAAACATTCTAGAGTCTTTTTTGCTTTTTATTACCGCTTTTATGCCAACTTAGTCTCAAGTATGCAAAAACAAATAAAAGCGGTTATAAAAGAAAAAGGAGGACACATCAAATACTAATTATTTATAGAATTTATTCTAGAATGTTTATTATATTGTTTTCAATTATTAAGTAAATGAGTTTCAATCATATTCTCTGTTTTTTCATACCTGCTCCACAATTTTGGCCAACGCTGTATACACTCCATCCAGGTTGATTAAACAAATCGTGCTACACGCCAGTCAGACTTTCTTCCAAATGTTCTTAAGAGAATATATATGGTAGAAACCCATATGTATCCTGTAAATGTTGGCAGTGTCTGTATATTCAATCGTATTAATTTTCACCCGACTTTCTTTGTCTATTAAAAGAAGTCTATTATTTATTCAAAAGTAATTTCTTGGGAGCGAAATCAGTGCTATTTCAATTTTTTTCCTACTCCTCTTTAGAGAAAGCCAATTAAATTACCAGAAAAATAAACCCGGTAAAAAGAAATGATAAAACTATACTCGTGTTAAAGAGAGATGAAGTAGATATCCGAACACGCCGAAGTCATTTTTATTTTTTGTTGCGAAGTGACACAAAGGCATATATATTTCAGCGAGTAAATCGTAGTAAAAGAATGTTCAACAAAAGGAGTGGCTGTGTGGTAAGTAGCTTGTTTACCAACCACATGGTTCCGTGTTCAGTCCCACTGCGTTGCACCTTGGGCAAGTGTCTTCTACTATAGCCTCGGGTCGACCAAAGCCTTGTGAGTGGATTTGGCAGACGGAAACTGAAAGAAGCCCGTCGTGTATATATATATATATATATATATATATATATTATATATATATATATATATATGTATGTATGTATGTGTGTGTGTGTGTGTGTGTGTGTGTGTGTGTGTTTGTGTGTCTGTGCTTGTCTCCCCAACATCGGTTGACAACCGATGCTGGTGTGTTTACGTCCCCGTAACTTACCGGTTCGGCAAGAGAGACCGATAGAATAAGTACTAGGCTTACAAAGAATAAATTCTGGGGTCGACTTGCTCGACTAAAGGCGGTGCTCCAGAGTAAAAGAGTAAATGATACATTTTAAATTTTGGCACGAGACCATCAGTTTTGAAAGGTGGGGCAAATCTATTACATCGACATCAGTACTTCACTGGTACTTTATTGAATCGACTGAATGAAAAGGTAAGGTTGACCTCCGCAGGATATGTACTCAAATCGTAAAGAACCGGAACACTCACCGCAATGCCCTTTTCTGCTTTTCTAAACATGCCGCAAATCTAGCGCCCTTAAAAGGTAAGCATTGGGACAAGGCTTGAAATATTGAAAGGTGCGAGTCTGTTACGTTGACATGAAAACCTAATCTGCACTTTATTTCATTACCCTCAAAAGTATGAAAGGCAAAGTTGATCTCGGAGACATCTGAACTTTGACCGTAAACAGCCGGAACAAATAATGCAAGACAATTTGTCCGACGCTTCAATGATTCTGCCAACGAATTAATCGTAGAGGGCGCCAACCCGTTGCAACTACCAAAGCACGTACGACAAACGTAACGAGGAAGGAGTCTCAACGCAGACGCTTGACCAACTTGAAAACAAAATCCAGTCCAAACTACAGTCACACTTTATTATTTTCTAAAGACACATTAATTAATCCAATCCTAGGTACATAATGCCCTGAATAAAATTGCAAGTTAGACATGTCTAGACCACCTATGTTTATTTTTCTGCAAAGTCAATGCGGACTTGTGGTAGATAGCAACTCCCTACAAGGTATTTCATAGAACAAATAGAAACGTTTAAGAAGAAATACTAGCTAAATCTCTCACAATTCATATTGTACAGTTTTAAAGAAAAACAGGAACTACATATAGGACATTATAGTTTGAGATGAACTTTTTTCAGACAAAAAATGATAATAATAAACAAGAGGGTCAACAATATAAAACAAATCTTTCGTCGCTGGTTTGTTAAAAGCGAAACAAGAACAACAACAAAACTTGAAGGAGTTGCGAACCAGTTCTCTCAAGCTCTTTGAATGCAGCTGCACAGCTATTCCTTTCTACATGCACTCGTGCAGTATCATTAATCTAGTTTATCTAGCTCTGCATACCAGGTGACGATCACATTTTCTACAGGACGAGTAAGGGCTGAGCCTGTTGTCAACCACAAACAGCGTCAGTTATGTATGTGACAGAGATTTTCTGATGCGCAAATAGCTGCACTGACTAAGCTGATGGCTGACACAGCTGTAGGCAAAAGAATTTGTACGCATGATATATGGACACATACGTACATACATACAGAAGTATACATACGTATATATATATATATATATATATATCTATATATATATATATATATATATATATACAAATATATATCAATATGTATATATATACAAATATATAAATATAAATGCATATATATATATGCGTACACATACATATACATATATGCACGCATACATACATGCATGCATATATATATATACATACATACAGGCATACATACATACACATATACAAGTACGTACACAACTACCTACTCGTATATATATATATATATATATATATACATACATATATATATATATACATACGCACATACATATATATATATATATATATATATATATATATATATATATATATATATATATATATATATATATATATATGCATATATGGGTATAGGACATGACAAACAGTAAACAACATGAAATACGAAAACAAATGAGTTGAATACGCAAACAACAAGAGAAACAAATGGAAAACAGGACAAGTAACATTAAGAACGACCCTTCAGTTGTCGGTTGTGTATCTACTCCTCATTTCGAGCATTATACAAGCACATAGCTTTTGGGAGCTTTTTTGAAGCACAATAGTGATGGCTAGCAATGCTTTGCGCAACAAGGGCAGAAATTGGTGGAATATGTTCCTAAATTTTCTCTTTAGTCTTGTGCTCATGCCGTGAGATAGTTTGAACGTGCATGAGGAAGTCTGGTGCACGTATCAACAAAGCGATCAAGAATCTTATTCTTTATAGCAAAGGTTTTGGTACCATAGAGAAGGAATACTCTTGACACACGCCCAGAAGTGGGCCAGCCTTGTTGTCTTTGAAATACATGATTGCCATATGTTCTGATGCTTGTTACAGGCACTTGTAGCTTATCCTTTGCGTGTCAGGAAGTCATCGTTACTGTCAGCAGTGTGTAACCGAAAGTACTTGAAAATATTGACCTACTTGACTATAGTCTATATGTGTGGTGTGGGTACGCATGTGTGCGCGTGTGTATTGTTGTATAAAAGTCTATCAACTGTAAGAATAAAATAAAAATGTGTTTTATATCCTTGGAGACAGATAATCCTGTGAAAGTCTAGAAAAAGTGATGAATATGGTAAGCTTGAAGACTTTCATTGAGACGAACTAATGGCTGCTCTCAATATCGTATATATATATATATATATATATATACGCATATAGTACGCCTGGCAAGATGCTTAGCGGCATTTCGTCCTGAGTTCAAATACTGAGTTTAAATTCCACTGTCTTTAGCCCCTTGACGTCGGTATTACCCGAAGCATGCGAGACACTGCTCTGGTTTTTTTTATCTAATGAGGCTACACAAACACACAAGTGTCAACGAGCTCGCGTCTATTTACGTTCACCGTGACAATAATATAGCGTCGTACATTTATTTTACAGGAACGATAGACCTATAAACTAGAAGCTACAGGAAAAATTTCAACAGAATCGGTGTTGTGGATATCGTAGTCATGACAGAAGATGACATGAGACGCCTAAGATTGAGCTATGACTAGAAACATTATACAATCAGACTGCATTTCGACTTTACTTCTTTTTCATCAGCTGAAGGTCTACCTTAAGTTTATCAAGGTGATACTGGGAAATGATGTATAAAGTTTATTGAAGTTGTAGAGAAAAATATGGGCAAGTTACTAGGGTTCCACAACGAAAGTTCTTCTAATGAAGAACTGATGCTTCTAGAACAAAAGTGAGCTTCAGGGTACGAAGCGGGTATGAAAGCTCCAATCATTCCACTTTAGTTAACTCAAAGACTATGACTAGAGTGTTGGCACCTATAGAGGAAATTTTGTAAGGCTTTACGAAAAACAATCCTAATCGCGAACGTAAAATTTAAAGAGTTCATAATGAACTCAGTTCTTACACTGAGTTTCACAAACATATAGGAAGTTATAAAAACTAATTTTGAATAAGTTCTCTCTTGGAGTAGAAGTTGATGGTATGATTTACAGGGCAGAAGATAGTACATCTTTTCCTGCCAGTAAATCCACACTGCATTACCTCCCATCACAAAGTAATCGATATCGATTTTCCTTTTGTGGTGAGCTGAACCCAACAAAGATGTTACTAAATTTTCTTGATTCGTTTATGTATTTCACATCAAATGTTTTTATGTACAAACGCTACACAGTGTGTACGATCGAAAATTGTTATTTCCATGAATAAAAGTGGTTGTATAACATTTTACTGATTAAAAATTTCAGTTTATATCACAAGAATCAATGGGAAATGTAAACACATGTGTGTATAAAATTTGATGGCCCCATGTAAAAAATATATACATATACATACATACATACATACATACATACATACATACATACATACATACATACATACGTACATACATACATATAATATATACATATATGTATGTGTGTGTGTGTGTGTATTCACAGCAACAGCGTTTCAAAGATATACTCTCATTCTCTCTCTCTCTTTAGTTCTCTCTTACATATATATATATATATATATATATATATATACATACATAGAGAGGAGGAGAAGAGAAGAAGAAGAAGAAGAAGAAGAAGAAGAAGAAGAAGAAGAAGAAGAAGAAGAAGAAGAAGAAGAAGAAGAAGAAGAAGAAAAAGCGGGGAGAGAGAGCATTTGGAACACCGTGCTAGCAAAATTCCGTATCTGAAAGTCAAATCTTCAAGAAATAAGTATCCGGTTTCCATTCCAATGCTTAGGAATAACATACATACATACATACATACATGCATACACACAGACACACACACACACACACACACACACACACACACACACATATATTCATTCATCATTTCATATTGTGATTATTTTATCCTTTTCATATATTCGGGTTTGATGTTATGCAAGGCGTTATATAAGTCAATAGTCTGATTAGTTTATATATTCTGAAAGTGAAAAATAATCTTTGCCTGAAACTATTAGACACTATAGTTATCTTCATTTTCCATGGTATTTAAACTACCTACAAATATTTCAAAGATCTTTTTTAACCCTTCTGTTGCCATATTGCGGCTGAAATGTACTAACTTTGTTTCAATTAATTTTGATTTAGTAAAAAGTAATATCCAGCCAGCAATCTGGTTCTTGGGACACCTTTTAACATGAAATTTTCATCGACGATTTTAATTTAGATCGCTTCGAAACAGGAAGTGTGTATCAGAGAACCATGCGAGTTCTCTGGTGGATTGATATGAAAATGGTTAATTGAGATATTTTAACAATGGTTTCAAATTTCGGCAGAAGGCCAGCAATTTCAGGGAAGGGCTAAGATGATTTCATCGACCCCAGTGCTCTACTGGTACTTATTTTATCGACCCCGAAAAGATGAAAAGCAAAGTCAACTATTACGGAATTTGAATTCAGAACATAAAGACAAATGAAATGCTGCTAAGCATTTTGTCCGGCATGATAAAGATTCTGCCAGCTCGCCGCCTTGAGGAATTTTAATTAGAACTGCTTTACAATATATACTCTTAATTTATTTTGTGTGGAATCTAATTATCTCCCGATAATATTACAGAAAAGAGTCGAGCACTTTGTATAAACCTGATTTGATATCAGCAAATAGAATTTGTTAGTCTTCCGTGGTATTTGAAACCGCCTACTAACTTTTTGAATACTCTCTCTTTACTCTGTTACTCTTTTACTTGTTTCAGTCATTTGACTGCAGCCATGCTGGAGCACCGCCTTTAGTCGAGCAAATCGACCTCAGGACTTATTCTTTGTATTATTCTAGTACTTATTCTATCGGTCTCTTTTGCCGAACTGCTAAGTTACGGGGACGTTATCACACCAGCATCGGCTGTCAAGCGATGTTGGGGGGACAAACACAGACGCACAAGCATATACACTCACACATACATATATATATATATATATATATATATATATATATATATATATATATATATATATATACACGACGGGCTTCTTTCAGTTTCCGTCTACCAAATCCACTCACAAGGCTTTGGTCGGCCCGAGGCTATAGTAGAAGACACTTGCCCAAGTTGCCGCGTAGTGGGACTGAACCCGGAAACATGTGGCTGGTAAGCAAGCTACTTACCACACATCCACTGATCAGTAGATAACTTTTTCCCTTTTATTAAAGGCACAAGCCCTGAAAACTTAAGCGGAGATGTTGTTATTTACATCGACCCCAGTGCCCAACTGATACTTATTTAAGCGATCCCGAAAGGATGAAAAGCAAAATCGACCTGAATGATATTTGAAATCGGGTCGTAATGCGGAAGAAAAGCGTTAAGCATTTTGCACGGCGTGGGAACGATTCTGCTGGTTTGCCGCCTAAAATGATGAATTTTAATAACCATGTGTAAAACTTAGCTCTTGCACAATTTCCATGGTCCAGCCTTATTCTAAGTTCTTAATATAATTACTTGGTATGCCTGTACAACAAATAGGGAAGGTTTCTGGGAAAGATATTTCTTGAGCAGTATCTTAGAACAGGCTGCATTATTGCATTCTCCAAGCAAGATGAGGAACGTCCTAGTTACCATCATTTGTATTTGTTCACCATCCAAAACTTTTAGCGTAATCACGAGGATAGCCTGGAAGAGGGCGTGATGTATGAAGCAAGACAACAGTCTAAAACTCACACCTACTATTTACTTCAACTCATCTTCATTGAAAATAGCGTACAATCGATGATTGGCAAGGGTCGTGAACAAGAAAATCTGCCCGTTACCATATGAAGTGCAATTGCAACTCTCAGTTGTGAGATTCTTCAGACACACAGCTATGACATTCAGCAACCGGAACAGTTTGTCAAACACAATAAACCACTCTTGAAGGCAGAATCGTTAGCATGCCGGGCGAAATGCTTGAACGATATTTCGCCTGTCTTTACGTTCTGAGTTCATATGCCGCCGGAGTCAACATTGCCTTTCATCCTTTCGAGGTCGATAAATTAAGTACCAGTGAAACACTGGAGTTGATGTAATCGACTGGTTCCCTCCCCCGAAATTTCAGGCCTTGTGCCTATAGTAGAAAGGATTATTCTCTTCTCTCTCACTCTATTTTTCAAATTCCGCCGAGGTCGACTTTGCCTTCCTTTCGGGGTCGATAAATTAAGTACCAGTTACATACTGGGATCGATCTAATCGACTGGCCCCATCTCCTAAAATGTCAGTCCTTGTACCTAGAGTAGAAAAGAATAAACCACTCTTGCTTCCAAATTCACAAAAAACTTTCTCAACGTTCGAATATTTTATGATATCTGCCTTGAGAAGAATAATTTTCTTTGGTATTTCTCCTGGAATGGTGAAAGCACTTAAAACCAAGGTTATTTGAGTTAAATTTTCATCTATCTATGCAAATTACTTGCGCAATGGAAGTATATATTGATGCAAATTTATTCACAGCCAACACGACTGTTCATTTTATTTTTAAACCATTGCTCAACCTTGCAAGTATTGACTACCCTGTACCTATGTGAAATATTAGCAAAGGATCTGGACAAGCTGCAGTTTTGAAGCAAGCCAAGTTGAAAGTGTGTGCTTAGTGTAGAATGTCACATAGACTTGTATTTGAAGCTATCTCTGCCATATTAACAAAAATACGAGACATAACAGGAATATGTATGTAGTCACAGCCTTACTCTCTGAGGATCTCAGATTAATTCAGTCCGTTCTTTTAAAGGATATTTCTGCTGACAGGTTGAGAGCATGCCTCGGTGAAACCTCTATTTGGAGACAAGATGAAAAATTCATCCCTGTACCAAGTTAAAGAGTTGCACTTGAAAGAGGTATCTCAACGCGCCAGTTTGCAAGATTTTACTTCGGTTGGTAAAAGATCAATGGTCAGTTAACATTGACAATGTGTGTGGAAGTCGGGAGGGGGAGATAAAGAAATACAAAAAAAAAAATTTTTTTCAAATTTACTCGATGTTACTTGGACTCTTCATCCTGTACTGAGCTACCATCCAACTTTGTATCCAATGATATCTGTGCGTAATATTGGTTTCAAATATCTGTGCGTAATATTGGTTTCAAATTTTGGCACAAAGCCAGCAAATTCGGGAGAAGGGCTAAATCCATTACATCAACCCCAGTGCTCGATCCAAAAGGGATGAAAGACTAAGTCGACCTCGGCAGAATTTGAACTGAGAGTGTAAAGACGGACGATTCGGTCCGGCACGGTAACGATTCTGCCAATTTGCCGCCTTACCTGCGTTTGCTGTTGGCAAAAGATCTGGACAAGTAGGGGACAGCACGGAAAGGGTACACAATGTTGGTCGAAATTGCATTGGACATTGCACATTGGACAAAATCTCGTACAACAGTTTTAGGCAAACCCAGTCATCCATCGCAGGAGACGGGAGGAATAAAAACATCTTTTTATCAATGTAAGAGTTGTCAAAGTTTGAAAAAGTTATTTCGACTAGGAAATGTGGCCGGATAAGCAAAACAAACAAAAAAAATGCGGGACCAACCCAACATATCTAAAGAAATGTTGAACGTTTATTCAAAGCTTTTCAACAGAATTAACTGAAGTGAATGCTCCTATCAATTATAACCCAAAATACAATGGATTAAAAACCTCTTCGATGAGGTGGGGTGAGACGGAAGGGTACCTGCATGGTTCAAATCCTGCATGTATCCTTCGGGTGGTTTTTATTCTACCCAGAGTGTTTTTAACCAAAAATTAAATGCGAGATAAACTGTGAGGTTGATTCAGTTACTATTACTCGAAGCCTGTATATTGATATTGGAAATACGTAAATGATTTCAAAAGATTCGGTTTTCAAAGAATACCGGAAAAAATTCAACTACATCACAATAAAAACACTGTATCTAAATAGCATTACATACAAAGAACCATTGCATAAGACTTGTTCTAATCTAAATCAGTTAAGTTTTGAAGAAACATATTTCTCAATATTCGGCAACTGGGCAACACCGTGTGTTTTTGTGTGTTTGTATGTGCGTGTGTGCGTGTGTGTGTGGGGGGGGGGACAAGTGAGAGAGAGAGAGAGAGAGAGAGAATGAGAGTGAATTTTATGTGCACACATTAATATGCGTATAAATTTACATACATATATATACACATATATGCAGGCACTTACTTGCACATACACATTTTCCCAGACGTAACTACACAGGCACGCACGTACAGAGACATAATCACACATACATACATGCCACACACAGACATGTGTGTTCATCAGTTTTGCTTACAATGTTGACCCAATAAGCAAACAGCTACTTAATGAAACACAATCTAACATTGTTTACAGCAAAAAGAAAGAATCATTTTCAAATCATATGACATGTCTCCTGCTATGATATTGCCAGACGCAATATTAATTCCAAATTTTGGCACGAGGCCAGCAATTTTGGAGGAGTGGGTGAGTCGATCACACCGACCCTCTGTGCTCAGCTGGCACTTATTTTATCGACCTCGAAAAGATAATCGGCAAAGCCGACCTTGACTGGAATTGAACTCAGAACGTAAAGACGGGTGAAAAGCCACAGAGCATTTTGCCCGGTGTGCTAATGATTCTGCCAGCTTGCTGCCTGAGACGATATACGCAATACCAAAAATTACCATATAAGCCTTTAGTTCCACACTCTGAAACATTCCTAAAAATGCTTCTGAAGGCTATTTACCAACATCGAATAACCGAATACATTCATAGGCATTGGAGTGGCTGTGTGGTAAGTAGCTTGCTTACCAACCACATGGTTCCGGGTTCAGTCTTACTGCGTGGCACCTTGGGCAAGTGTCTTCTACTGTAACCTCGGGCCGACCAATGTCTTGTGAGTGGATATGGTAAACGGAAACTGAAAGGAGCCCGTCGTATATATGTATGTATATATGTGTGTGTGTATGTGTGTGTGTGTGTGTTTGTCCCCCCAACATCGCGGGCAACAGATGCTGGTGTGTTTACGTCCCCGTAACTTAGCGGTTCAACAAAAGAGACGGCTAGAACAGTATAGTATTAGGCTTACAAAGAATAAGTCCTGGGGTCGATTTGCTCGACTAAAGGCGGTGCTCCTGTATGGCCGCAGTCAAATGACTGAAACAGGTAAAAGAGTAAAAGAGATATGTGTGTGTGTGCTTGTGAGTGTGTGTAAAATGTAGTATTTATAGGTTATAAGTAAAGAGCTTGTTGTAAACAGTAGCAAATATTATTGCTACTCAACCTAAGGTCAGGCTTGTTTGAGTAGGTTTATGCTTAAAAAGCTGCCAGCATTCCCTCATGTCGTATATGGAAGAACCAAAGTGTTTGTTTTTCGTCATATGACGGGTAATTTTCGAAGTATGCTTTTCAACCATGGGTAATGTCAGAAAATAAGGCATGCACACGATAATTATAATCTGTTTCATCAAATTTCTTGGAAATCATAAAAAATGATGAAATGAATACTAAATTTTCCAACAAAAACTATTTACTGCCTTAAAATAAAATTAAATCTAACAAGTTTCCCGTTTGTATGTTTGCAGAAAACGTTTTTGTTTAATTTTATCAACATCATCGCAGTCTATTTCACTGAAAAATATTGTTTTCTTTTTTTTACTCATTTCAATCATTAGACTGCGGCCATGCTGGGGCATCGCCTTGAAAAATGTTTATCTGAATGAATCAACCCCAATACGCGCTCTTAACCGCTACGTCATCTGCCCATGGGCATATGGCGTTGTGGTTCAGAGCGCGGGCTGCTAACTCCAAGATTCCGTGTTCGATTCCAAGCAGTGACCTGAACATTAATAATGATAATAATAATAATAACATCGAAAAATACCTTAGGAATGAGAACCAGGATCAAAATTTCCCCAAGACACCTGATGAAAGCTGGAGGGTGTATCAGCCAAAACGTTGTGTTAACAACAGACAAGATGAGGACAAATATCCGTCTAATGTAAATAATGTAAATAATCTACATAATTCCTCATCTCTTATTGCTATTATTTCTTAAACCAGGTACTTATTTTATCGGTATCTTTTGCCGAACCACTAAGTTATAGGAATGTGAACACACCGACACAGGTTGTCAAACGGTAGTTGGAAATAAACTGACACAAATACATACACACACACGTCGAGCTTCTTTCAATTTCCGTCTACCGAACCCACTCACAGGCTTTTGGTCAGCTTAAGGTTATGGCAGGAGACATTTACCCAATTTATCATGCAATGGGACTGAACACGGAAGTTTCTTACCACAAACCGCCCCTGTGCCTATAATGCGTCTATTTCTTCAAAATTTCATCTAAAAATTGTGAATTTTTCAGGAAGTTATTGCCTGACACCAAGTCGCGTATATGCGTCTATCGTACACCTCTTATGTTAGCCCACTCTGTATATAATTTTTTGCTCTCTCTCTCTCTCTCTCTCTCTCTCTCCCTCTCTCTTTCTCCCTCTTCTTCTCCTGTCTCTATATGACATAAAGCGTGACTGGAGATATCAACCAGCCAACCTACCAACATATATTACATCGGCTTTTGTTATACAGAGATAAACATTTTTGATGTCCTGCACTTGCAGGCCTATCACCCAGTGCTTTGACCATTCTATCGTTTAGCATACAAATCAATACCTTATCCAGTTTGGTCATCCTGTAGACAGATATAAAGGGTCAAACGCAGTAATTATTCTGCGTTGTTTTGGGTCTATCTTTCACTTATCAAGGATTGTATTAACAAATGTTTTCTTCCATTTTCATACAGTGGGTTGTGATCTCAGTAAGATTTGTTTGTTATTTCTAGCAGGTCGAAATAATGAGTTTTGAGCAGGAAAAGAATGCAACATAATGATTTACAGCATTCTAATGATAATAATAATGGTTTCAAATTTTGGCACTAGGCCAGCAATTTCTGGGGGATGGGGATAGTTGGTTACATCGACCCCCGCCCCAGTATCCAACTGGTGCTTATTTTATCAACTCCGAAAGGATGAAAAGCAAAGTCGGCTTCGGCGGGATTTGAACTCAGAAAGTGAAGATGGATGAAATGCCGCTCAGCATTTGTTTGTTGAAATTCTGACACAAGACCATCAGTTTTAGCGGAAGCGGGGAGGAGTGGATTTCACTGACCCCCAGTTCTTGCCCTGTTTTTCATTTTATCGATCCCAGAATGATGAAGGGCAAGGTTAACCTTTGCGAGATTTGAACTCAGAATGTAAAGAACCAAAACAAATGTCGCAAGACTTGCATTTTTTCTGACGAATCTGCCACTCCACCACCATATTATGCACCCCCACCACCCATGTACTTATTAGCCCTATTCATCTATACGAGATGTTATCTAAAGACGAATACCGTTGTTTCCTGGCTTGCTACAGTTTATCCATGTTAAGTAATATATACAAAATGCTATTTTGAACTAATACTGCTTCCTTCATATATATATATAGGCAGAATTCACAAAAAAAACAACAACAAAAGATGAAGACAGATGGTGTAGACAACAAACAGATGTATTAGTATAACGCTCGGGAAGTGAAAAAGTCTTTAACGTTTCGAGCCTACGCTCTTCCACAGAAAGCAACACAGAAGGAAGAGAGAAAATAACGACTGTGTAGTGGTTAGCGATATATATCGCCACAGAGTAGTAAAGTACCAACTGAAATTCAGCTAGTTTGATTTAAATGATTTAGATAAAGAACAAAAAAGCATGAAGGAGACAATATGTGAACGTCAATGTTTTCGGTAGAAACCAGAAACAAAAGCGGAGCTGATTATAGCTACACAAGACCAATGCTTAAACATTTTGCCCAAAAAATCTACAGCGAGAAAAATGCTAGGATCAAGAGCAGGTGGATGTAATTGGTGCAATGAGACAGCTGACTACATCATCTCCTGCAGCCCAGTCCTTGCAAGGTTAATGTATGCTTAGAGGAACGACCGGTGCAACTATATGGTAAAACTTCGACAATGAGTAGGGAAGCATAAAAAAAATTGTACCTAACACGACCAACACGACTTTCAAGTGCACTTCATGTTTGAAGCTCCGATAAGACTATAGAATGATATACAAGCATTCAACTGTGAGTGCGTTGCATCTTACAACAGGAACAACATTCTTTTCTACTCTAGTCACAAGGCCTGAAATTTTGAGGCCGGGCGCCAGTCGATTAGATCGACTCCAGTACGCAACTGATACTTCATTTATCGCCCCCCCCCCCCGGAGGAAAGGCAAAAGCGACCTCGGCGGAATTTAAACTCAGCAGGAACAACATTAAGCTAATGAAGTTCACGGAATAATTTTTTTTCTTCATATAAATTTCTTATTATAGCTCTATACTTAATTATAGCTCTAACCGATCCTTTGTTCTGAAGCATATGTCTACTGAGTTCAAACACCAAGTTATAAGTGTCACCATACCTAAGTGAAATAATCACATACACACAGCCATACATGAAGACATCATCATCGCTTGCAAAAATATTGTCCGAAAAGGATGTGTTGGGTTATTTTATTGAGTGGTTATTGCTTCGGACATGTCTGTATATCTAACAGGAGAAAGTGGCTTTGACGATTAAGAGGAGGCAGTCACATGGCGATATTTGATAAAAAATTAAAATGGTTTTAATTTTTTAGGCTATTTCATCACCGCCGAGGTCGACTTTGCCTTTCATCCTTTCAGAGTCGATAAAATAAGTACCAGCTGAGTACGGAGGTCGAGGTAATCGACCAGTACCCCCACCCAACAAATTTCAGGCCTTGTGCCTATAGTAGAAAGGATTATTATATTATTATTATTATTATTATTATTATTATTATTATTATTATTATTATTATTAAGGCGGTGAACTGGCTGAATCGTTAGCATGCCGGGCGAAATGCTTAGTGGTATTTCGTCTGCTGCTACGCTCTGAGTTCAAATTCCGCTGAGGTCGACTTTGCTTTTCATCCTTTTGGGGTCGATAAATTAAGAACCAGTTTCGTACCGGGGTCGATCTAATCGACTGGACCCCTCCTCACAAATTTGAGGCCTTGTACTTCCAGTAGAAAGGATTATTATTATTATTATTATTATTATTATTATTATTATTATTATTATTATTATTCAAAGCTGGCAGAATCGTTAGCATGCCAAGCAAAATGCTTAGCAACATTTCATCCGTCTTTACATTCTGAGTTCAAATTCCACCGAGGTCGATTTTGCCTTTCGTCCTTTTGGGGTCGATAAATTAAGTACCAGTTTCGTACTGAGGTTGATGTAATCGACTGTCCCCTTCCCCAAAAATTACAGGCATTGTACCCAGAGTGGAAAGAATTATTATTATTAACGTTCAAGGCACATGAGCTGGCAGAATGGTTAGCACGCTGGGCATAATATCTAGTGGTATTTCGTTCGCTTTTACGTTTAGAGTTCAAATTACGCCGGGGTCGATAAAATAAGTGTCAGTTAAACATTGGGGCCGATGTAATCGACTTACCCCCTTACCTGAACTTTCTGGCCTTGTGCCAAACTTTGAAACTTGTACTGTTATTATTGAGGTGGTGGCGGGGACAAATTTCCCTGACATTTTTAAGGGGTTTGGAATTGGTTTGGTATTGATCAGTTTGTGACCTATAAGGGTACCCGGCGTGTGCGTTGGCGCTAACAAACAGAAAGTATCTTGCGAAGAATTGTAATTATTTGTATATGTAGTGTAAATTGTAATTATTTGTATGGGATAATGTGTAACATTGCGTTTTCCTAGCATGGGTTCGTCGACCTCGAGAACGAAAATAAACAGGTTGTGGGCCATGAAAGTAAAAATAACCCTTTCTGCTTTAGCCACATGGACTAAAACTTTTGGGGAAGGGGCTGGTCAATTGCAATGACATCAGTGCTCAACTGGTATTTCTTTTATCGACTCCGAAAGATTTCAAGGCAAATTTCGGTAGAATTTGAACTCAGAATGAAAGAGTCGACAGAAATGTTGCTAATCAGTTTCCCAACGCAGCAACGATTCCGCCAGCTGAACCAATAATTATTCTTTTCTACTCTAGGCACAAGGCCCGAGATTTTGGGGGTGAGGAGAGCCAGTCGATTAGATCGACCCCAGTACGCAACTGCACAATTTATCTACTCTGAAAGAATGAAAGGCAAAGATGACCTCGGTGGAATTTGAACTCAGAACGTAACGACAGACGAAATACCTATTTCTTTACTACCCACAAGGGGCTAAACACAGAGAGAACAAACGGATTAAGTTGATTACATCGACCCCAGTGCGTAACTGGTACTTATTTAATCTGCCAGCTCGCTGCCTTATATTTTAAAATAGTCTTTTCTACTCTAGGCACAAGGCCCGAAATTTTTGAGGAGGTGGGGCAGTCGATTAGATCGCCTCCAGTACGCAGCTGGTACTTAATTTATCGACCCCGAAAGGATAAAAGGCAAAGTCGACTCCGGCGGAATTCGGACTCAGAACATAAAGACAGACGAAATACTGCTAAGCATTTCGCCCGGCGTGCTAATGTTTCTGTCAGCTAACCTTACTGTATTGGATGGAAACTGTGCGAAGAGTGCATGCCGTGTGTGAGGGCTTGTAGTGTTGGAGTTCCGTTAATTGAGTTGAAAGTATATTTTGGTACGATTATAGGTTATGTTGATCGGATCAACAGAACAACCTGCACGTGAAATTAACGTGCAAATGACTGAGCGCTCCAGAGACACGCGTGCCCTTAATGTAGTTCTCAGGAAGATTCGGCGTAATAGAGAACGCGACAGGGCTGGCTCTTTGAATTACTAATACAACTCATTTTTGCCAGCTGGGTGGACTGGAGCAACATGAAGTGAAGTGTCTCGCTCAAGGACACAATGCGCCACCAGGATCGAACTCCTGACCCTAGCATCGGGAGCCGAATTCGCTAACCACTAAACCACGCGCTTTCACAGTTGTGCAAGTAACTGAGCGCTACACATATACGCGCACATTTAACATAGTTCTCAGGGAGATTCAGTGTGATACAGAAGGTGAAAAGGCTGGCCCCCTTCGAATTACAGATACAACTCATTTTTGCCAGCTGTGTGTAGTGAAGCAACACGAAATAAAGCGTCTTGCTCAAGGACATAATGCCTCGTCGGGAATCGAACTCACGACCGTACGATTGTGAATCGAATACCAGACACCACAAAGCCAAGCGCCTTCATAACACCTATTACACAGCTGCAAACCATTAACCCTACCCAAAATAATAATAACATGACGCATACCTTAAACTAAATAAAACCCCGATGCTAAAATACACGATACTGATCACGCCGCAGATTCGAAACCCGAACCGCACTGATACTACTCCTATTGCACATGGTTAACGATATTTGTAGCGCAACAGCAGGAAACAAGTCCTCCACTCTCAAAAGCCCTCCATAACAATGAGAAAAAGGAAATGATATATGGATACACAGTTTTATGAAAAACAAAAAGCGAAGGAAAACAGAACATGCTGCACACACGCGTTAAGCAGTTCTGATATGCAGCGATTGAAGCTGGGGAAACTCGCAGAAAAGTATCGAAAAAAAAAAAATATATATATATACAAGTAAAAAAAAACAAATAATGGCTTTAAATTTTGGCACAAGGCCAGCAATTTCGGGAAAAGTGGTAAATCGATTACATCGACCCCAGTGTTTGACTGGTAGTTATTTTATTAACTCTGAAAGGTTTAAAGGCAAAGTCAACGTGAGCGGTATTTGAACTCAGAACGTAAAGACGGGCGAAATGCTGCTATGCATTACATCCGGCGTGCCAACGATTCTTTCAGTTCGCTGCTTCACAAGAACAATAACATTTACAACGATGATAATAGTTTAATAACAATTAATCGGAAATATTGTTAAAATAATAGTTTTTGGGTTTTTTTTTTTTAAATAAAAAGTAAGAAAAAGAAAACATTTGCCATCCCTCGAAAGAAACCCTGTGTATCATTTTACATAAAATAACAGACGACCCATTTTCTTTCTTTCTCTCTCTTTTAAAAATTTTATTGTTTTATTTAATTTTTTTGGAGGGGATTTTTAAAGGATGAGAAGCAGACGAGAGGGGTTGGGGTTGCCAAAGTTAAAAAGTAATCAGACAAAATGCAAAGTATACATTAATATGTAAATTTAAATTGAAATTCAACACAAATGCAAGATGTAAATTAAGAAATGAATTTATATGAATTATTAAAACTGAACGCTCAAAACGAAAAACGAAGAAAAAAAATTGCATTCATCAATTAGTTTAATTAGTAAATAAAAGAAGCAGTTAATGAAATTCTAGTATGGATATATGAATATGTATATATATATATATATTTATTTTTTAGTACTTACCAACGATATTTAGTATTGACAGTCGTTAGTACATATCCACACTCACAGACACTCCCTCACTCTCTATCTTCTCTGATGGTGTCTGTCCGTCTGTCTGTCTGTCCGTGAAGCGCTTTGCTGAAGAGGAGAGAAGTGAGAGGAGGAAGAATAGTTGAGACAGACACCGGAGAGGGGGTAGAGAGTTAGACGAAGTGGGAGATGTTAAGGAACGGAGGGGGGGAGCAGGAGGAGGTAAGAGAAAGGAAAGAGGCAAATAATACCAACAGGTACAACTCCGTGTGTATGTGTGTGTGTATATATATGCGTATGATTGTAGTTATATATATGTGTGTGTGTGTGTGTGTGTGTGTGTGTTTGTGTGTGTGGTGTGTGTGTGTGTGTGTGTGTGTGTGTGTGTGTGTGTATGTTCGTGTAAATATTGCGTGTGCGTTTAGACAGACAGACAGACAGTCAAATAGATAGATAGATAAATAGTTGGAGGGAGCAGCAAGCAAGACTAGTTCTGCTTATTAAAGTCTGTTTTAAGTGTTTCTGTATGGATATGTATTGTGTGCAAGTATAAATATATATGTATGTAAGTATGTATGTACGTATGTATGTATGTATGTATGTATGAATGTATGTATGAATGTATGTATGTATGTATGTATGAATGTATGTATGTATGTATGTATGTATGTATGTATGTATGTATGTATGTATGTATGTATGTATGTATGTATGTATGTATGTATGTATGTATGTATGTATGTATGTATGTATGTTTGTATGTATCTATTTATATATGTATATATATATATATATGTATATATGTGTGTGTGTGTGTGTGTGTGTGTGTGTATATATATGCGTATGATTGTAGTTATATATATGTGTGTGTGTACATCTATATATATATATATGTATTTACTACTACTACTGCTACTACTACTACTACTACCAAACCGTCTGCTCGTGTTGTAGATGTTGTTATTGTCGTTCTTACTCTACTCTCACTGTTGTTGTTGTTATTATTATTACAGCTGTTGTTGTTGTTGTTGTTGTTGCTGTTGTCTCTTTTAATAAAGCAGTTTTGTCTTTGTGTTGTGTTTGTTAGTTTTGTTGTTTTTTTTTGTTTCTTTTCAGACCAACTTATTCAAATGTTTTCTGTGAATTTTCCTTCATTCTTTCCGTTTTGCCGCCGTCGCCGCCGTCGTGGTTGTTTGCTCTTGTTCTTAGCAGCAGCAGCAGCAGCAGCAGTAGTAGTAGTAGTAGTAGTAATAGTAGTAGTAATTGCCGTTGCTTTTGTTGTTGTTACCGGTGATGTTCCTGCTCTTATAATAACTGGCGTTGTTGTTGTTGCTGCGGCTGTTGTCGCTGTAGTAGTAGTAGTAGTAGTTTTGTTGTTGTTGTTCTTCTTCTTGTTGCTGTTGCGGTCACTGTAAAATATTCTAACAACTATTATTGTTCTTGTTCTCGTTGCTGCTGCTGCTTACAGCAGTTGCTGTTGCTGTTGCTGCTAGTGATGATGCTGATGGTTGTGGCTGCCTCCCTCACTTGCAGTTGCTGATGTTGTTGCTGTCGTTACTGTTGTATGAATATTGGTTGCTCTTGCTGCTGCTGCTGCTGCTGCTGCTGCTACTATTGTTGTCGTTCTAGTAGTAGTAGTAGTAGTCGTTGTTGTTGTCACGACTGTTGTTGTTGTTCTAGTTGTTGCCGGTGATTTTTTCCTGCTCCTAACTATTGTAACTGCCGTTGTTATTGTTATTGTAGTAGTAGCAGCAGTATTATTACTATTATTATTATTATTATTATTATTATTATTATTATTATTATTGTTATTGTTGTTGTTGTTGTTGTTGTTGTTGTTGTTGTTGTTGTTGTTGTTGTTGTTGTTGTTGTTGTTGTTGTTGTTGTTGTTGTTGTTGTTATTATTATTATTAGTTGTAGTAGTAGTAGCAATAGTAGTTTTGCTACTGTTTTGATGTCACTGTTGATGTGGAAGTTTTGCTGCCGTTGTTGTTTTGTGTTGTTATGTTTCCCTCTGGTTTTGTTATGACCGCAGAGTTGTGAGTTACCGCTGTTGTTTGCTGTCGCTGTTGTTACTGTTATTGTTATTGCTTAGAAGACCTGCACCGGGGGGCACATCAGCCTTGATCGAGCAGACCTATGATCAAAGTTATTCCAGGCGTGACCATCGCGTCTTTTTTTTTTTCTCTTGCCAAGTGCAGGAAAAAAAAAAACAGGACAAGTTCAATCTAAAAGCAGAAATATTTCTGTAAGACACTTGACTGTCACTTTTAGCAGATCGAGCTTCAAGTAGCCGCTCCTTCACTGTCTCGCTGTTGTTGTTGTCGAATCTGTTGTTTTGCAATAGTCGAGTGTTGTGCTGTTGTGAGTGATGTTTGTAAATTCTGAAGGAGCTACTGTTGTTTTTATATTGCTAAATGGAGTTGCTGCTGCTGCTGCTGCTGTTGCCGTTGTTGCTACTGTTGCTGCTGCTGCTGCTGCTAGCAGCGCCATCACTAGCAGCAGCAGATGATGATGATGATTGATGATGATGATGGCGATGATGATGATAATGCTGACGACAATGACAACAATGATAACAATGATGATGATGATGTTGATGATGATTATAATGATAATAAACAATAACGAGAATGGTGATGACGACGATGGTGATAATGATGATAATGATGATGATAGTGATGATGGTGCTGCTGATGATGATGATGACGATGATGATGATGGGGATTATGAAAGTGATAGTGTTTTTGCTGTCTAATGTTTTTTTCCCCGGGTCAACATAGATCGAGCAGATAGATCTATGATCAAAGACGTTCCAGTCATGACCATAACGCATAAATGTATATCTAGGTGTATATTTCTGCAATGTATCCTTCTTTTTCTAAAGACCGTTGAATATGATTTGAGAGTTTTAGCTGCATTTTCTAGCATGCCGAGAGACCATGCTGAGGCGGTACCCCACGCACACCACCACACACACATCTCTTCTTGTCCTTGCAGTTGTTGTCTTGTGTCTATACATTACATCCAACCTTAATCTCGGCGTTGTGAGTTCGGATACACAACGGGGCCAGTGTGAACGCACAAACCTCCTTGGATATATTCTCTTTCATGCGTTTCAGCAATGCGGATGCGGTCATGCTAGAGCACTACCATATATATATATAATATATATATTATATATTGTCAATAAAGTTCGGTGTGTGGTAAAGTAAATTTTTTTGCTGAACCCTACTTATATATATATATATATAATATATATATATATATATATATATACATACATATATATAGTTGTTAAAGAGGACAGCACTTACCTGGCGTACCTATTCGTTAGATTACCTATGAAATAAACCCCTTACTTTGTATGAGCACACCACACACACACACATATATATATACATATATATATATATATATAATATATATATATCTATATATATATATATATATACTAAAAGTAAATAAATGGCACAACGAAGTACCGATATTTACTTTTATGTATAATTTTACCCTCACGGGCTATCCTTTACTGGAAAGCAATACTCTCGTAATGCATTGCTATTTTCATATATATATATATATACAAACACACACACACACATACTCACACACACATATATACATATATACATATATATATAATATATATATATATATATCTATATATATATATATATATTAATATATAATATATATATATATATATACATATATATATATATATATACATACGTATATATATATATATATGTATATATATAATATATAGGCGCAGGAGTAGCTGTGTGGTAAGAAGTTCGCTTCCAAAGCACGTGGTTTCGGGTTCAGTTCCACTGTGGATCACCTTGGGCAAGTATTTTCTACTATAGCCTCAGGCTGACCAAAAACTTGTGAGTGGATTTGGTAGACGGAAACTGAAAGAAGCCCGTTGTGTGTGTGTGTGTATGTGTGTGTGAGTGTGTGTGTGTGTGTGTGTGTACCAAAAGCTGTATTTTAAACGCATTGCATCTTTTATTTAAATTCCTGGTTCATTAATTTTGAGGTCGAATCGATAAGTATAGGTGAGTGATATCGAATTCCGTGGTTTCTAGTTCGGCTCCATTGCGAAACACTTTGGGCAACTACAGTCCCGACCAATACCCTGTGAGTGAATATGGTATATGGAATATTTATGAATTAGTGTATAAACAAACGCGTTTTTTGCTTGCGTATGACATCCCCACCCACCCTTAATTACATGTGTAGGTTTGTTTAAATCCTTGTAACTTAACGGTTCGACAAAAACATAAACGATGGAAAAAGTACCAAATTAAAAATTAAGTGCTGGGCGAGTTTTTGGACTAAACCTTTAGAAGTGGTGTTCCAGTAAGGCCGTAGTCCAATGACTGAAACAAGTGGCGGAATAAAAAAAAAGAATGTGTGCGTCTGTGTCTGTGTGTGTGTGTAAAGGGTGCTGTAAAAAGAACTCCCATATTTTACAGTTTGACAACCGTTTCAACAGCACATGCATTGTGTGCACCTGTCCAAATCATGATGTCTACTAAAATAGAAAGGGAAAATGTTACCTACGTGAAGATACTCTTACTACCTACCTAACTTCCCTAGCACCACACTGAAGGCGGTATAAATTACGGAAGGTTGCTGCCGGTCCCTATATAAAAAGTCTACTGGTTAACAACAAAGACTATATAAGTTCATGTTAAATATGACTGATATATTAGGATTTCGCTAGGGGGTCGACTTAATCCGCTGTCCGGCATATGAATTGACTTCCCAGGATAAACTTTATTGCAAGCACTAGGTGAGAGGCCTTTGGTTCGAGAATGTACAACGCCTTGTAAAGGATCATATACACTGCCCTGCACCTTGATTGTGTGTGTGCGCGCGCGTGTGTGTGTGTTGCGCGTTGTGCTGACAGCACTGGAGACTTCAAGATACATATGTAATAGGGGGTGCTGAAAAGTTCCTGGCTTTGGGTAAAAGAAAATACAGGACTAAAATTATGATTTTAGTCAACATATTCCCCTCTCGGATTCCTACAATTCTTGCAGCGGTCCTTCAGTTTTGCTAAGCCCTGCAAAAGAACTCCGAAGGATGGGCCTCCAATTGGGTCTTTCGCGACACCCTTAAAGCCAGGAACTACTCAGCACCACCTCGTATGCATACATACATACATACATACATACATACATACATACATACATACATACATACATACATACACACACATATATAAATAAATATATATATATATATACATACACACACATATATATAGACACACACACACACACCGCGTAGCTATAGTGTTTATGAAATGCTTCCGATTTGTTTGCAACATGAACACCGTGGATGAAGCATTTACGTATGTATCGATTGTGTATCATTGATTAGATTATGATATTATAAACCTCTCTAGGTATCTTTTGCGCTATCTACTTCTCTCTGTCACCGTCTCTTTCTGTCTGTCTGTCTCTCTCTTTTCTTTGTTTTTTTCCTCTCTTATTTCTCAAGAGAGACTAACAGAATAAGTACCGGGGTTTTTTTTCTACTTTAGGCACAAGGACTGAAATTTCGTGGGAGGCGGCCAGTCGATTAGATCGAACCCAGTACGTAACTGTTACTTAATTCATCGACTCTGAAAGGGATGAAAGGCGAAGTAGACCTCGGCGGAATTTGAACTCAGAACCTAAAGGCAGACGAAATACCGCTAACCGTTTCGTGCTAACATTTCTGCCAGCCCGCCGCCATGAATAAGCATCAGGAGTTTTAAAAAGATAAGTCCTGCGGTCGATGCATTAGACAAATAATTCTTGAAGGTGGCGCCCCAGCATGGCCGCAGTCTAATGACTGGAACAGGTAAAAGATAAATGATACACCACACACACACATTCTTTTCTTTTATTCCTTTATTTGTTTCAGTCATTTGACTAAAACAAATAAAGCATGGCTATGCTGGAGCAACACCTTTTAGTCGAACAAATCGACTCCAGGACTTACTGTTTGTAGGTCTGGCACTCATTCCATCGGCCTCTTTTGCCAAACCGCTACGTTACGGGGACGTAAACATACCATAATCGGTTGTCAAGTGATGGTGGGGGCACACACACACACACACACACACACACATAATATATATTTATATATATATACGACGGGCTTTTTTCAACTTCCGTCAACCAAATCCACTCACAAGGCTTTGGTCGGCCCGAGGCTATAGTAGAAGAAACTTGCCCAAGTTACAAGGGACAGAACCCGGAACCATGTGGTTGGTAAGCAAGCTACTTACCACACAGCCACGCCTGCACCTATATATATATATATATATATGTATAATGTATGTATGTGTATACATATATCTACACACATACATACATTATATATATAATGTATGTATATATATATATATATATATATATATATATTATATATATATATATATATTGGTAAAAACGGTAAGATAACAAAAGAAAGAAAAAGACCTCAATATTATGTAAATAGAGGAAATTTATCTATAAAATAATATGTTACAATTACTCAATAGTCAAGATAAAACTCTGAGTTTCAGATGCCGAAGTGGAAATCCACAACACCATCTCTTCGGTTATCTGGCCATCTGAAAAACGCTATGAAAAATACCGTTATATAAAGGGAAATTACTGTGTTAAAATTCTGCTACTTATATAAAATAAGATTAAAAGTTCATAGTAAACACGTAAACATGGCTAGTCATACGCTCACATGTGCGCTCGCGGACCCACATGCGTACTTATACGTCACTATGAAAACGTACATATCTTCACTCGCATTTTTCGCCAAATATATACGCACATATATACAAACTCATACACACACACACACGCGTACCATAAAAGTTCATACATACGTCTATATACGCACAAGCACAAGAAAAACCATGGTAAAAGGTAACAGAAAAAAACATAAGGAAGTATACAAAGCATAAAAACCACGTTCATATACGGACATGCCCTTATGCACTCATACACACACACGCCCATATATGTACATACCTGCACATGTGTATATACGCATACACACACACGCATATACAAAAAATGAATATATATATGCCCCCCCCCCAAAAAAAACCCCTAAAAATGGAAAAATACTAAGTGAAAACGTCTATATATATAAATGCATTCTTATGCCCGCACACACGCACACATCTAAAACTGCCCACTCATACATATTCACACACGTGTACAAATGAATCTATATACACGTCTATATAGGCACAGGAAAAAATGCAGGATAGAAGAGTACAGAAAAAATTATTATGTGTGAAAATATAAAAATATATGAAATAATAAAAGGTATAATGAGATAAAAAAACTTTTTGGGACAAAATATAGAAAGCAAGTTCTATCTGTTTTCTTTAGGGGACCAAAAGCGTAACAAAAATTTTGTCACATATGGGCATGATCCGAAAAGTTCTGTCCTTGAGTTTAGACATGTAGTAGGGTCTAAGCTGCTTTTCCAGATAAGCCATTTCTCCATGTCGCATAGACCGCACTTTCCGCTGCCGTTGGTGTAAGGCTTACATTTGGCCAAAATCTTCCAATGGATGTTATAATCGACACCTTTATCTTTTAAAGACCAAATATGATTAGATAATTTTGTCGCTTTTCTTTTGTTCCAGTGCCTAAACTCAAGGTGTGGTTATTGAGCCTGGCCTTGAAATTACCCTATGTAAGGCCCACGTATTTCTTCGTCGAAACGGTGTCTTTTGTGGTTATAGGGTCCACGGTAGCTTCATAGATGATGGTCTCGGACATGCAAGCTCCATTTAGCGGGCACAATTTTTTATTCCTGCATGAACAGCTGTTTTCTTGTTGTGGTTTTTGTGTGTTATGTGTGATTATATTTTTAAAATTGGTAGTTGAACTAAAACTAATTTTTAAATTGTGTCTATTGAAGAGTTTCCTATAAGTATGGTTAACTGGAAAATGTCTATCTATCAGTGTTAAGAAATATTTACCTATATTGAAGGTCACCTCGGGTGAGTAAGGGGGTAAACCAGGTAATCTTCCTATTTCTATTTTTCTTCTTTACTGTTGGGCTAGAAACAGGTGTATATTTTATTGTTTCGCTAAAACCACTATCAAACTGGGGCAACGCTATTAAAAATGTGGAGAGGCTAGAAATTCTCTTACTAATATTTTAAACTAAATTTTTGAATACTATAGGGGGATGGCATGAACCTACATTAATATAACTAGGTCTATCATTGGGCTTCCTATAAGGCTTATAAATATTCTTATTTAGATCTAAGGAAACGTCTAGGAAATTGTCAACCGTCAGGTTAGTATCTATAGTTATACTAAGAACGAAGTATTTCATTAATTGGATAATATCCTTCCTAAAACGATCCTGTGCTGGTCCATTTGTATTAGCGGTTAAAGCGAAGGCATCATCCTTGTAGATGGTGAAATATACGTCAGGAAATTTCTTACCTAAAGTATCTAGTAGAAAAAATCCAATAAGATCGCAAATGCCTGCTCCATCATATGATCCCATGCTCACATCGAAAGCACCCTCTGTGTCGGTATTTTTGACCCACTTTGCGTTCTCACTGGAAAGTAAGGTATTTCTAGCATACACACACACACACACACACACATATATATATATATGTATATATATATATATATATATATATATATATATATATATATATACATATATATATGTGAAGGCGCGTGGCTCAGTCGCTAGGGCGTCGAGCTTACGATCGTGAGGTTCGAATTCCGAACCCAGCTGCGTGTTGTGTTCTTGAGCAAGACACTTTATTTCACGTTGCTCCAGTTCCCTCATCTGTAGAAATGAGTTGCGACGTCACAGGTGCGAAGCTGTATCGGCCTTTACCTTTCCCTTGGATGACACTGGTGGCGTGAAGAGGGGAGGACGGTACCCATGGGCGACTGCTGGTCTTCCATAAACAACCTAGAACAATGTTATTTGGAAGCAAGCTGCTTACCACCTGTGCCGTCATGAGCACAGGCGGCAGTTGCCCAGAAGCCTCATGGATCTAGAGACTCAACTTTGTTTTATGTCTGTTGTAGCTTGCTATCAATAAATAAATAAATATTATAGGGCCCAATGCATTGATCTACCCAGGGTCAATAATACTCTTAAGACGGTCCTGCCTACCGGAACCCTTGGCAGTTGTCTAAAGTCGTGTGAGTAAATTTGGAAACCCGTTACATATGCGTGAGTGTGAATGTGTGTGTGTGTGTGTGTGTGTGTGTGTGTGTGTGTGTGTGTGTGTGTGTGTGTGCACGTGGTTGTGTGTTTGTTTGTCAGTTTCTAACCTCGTGACAAGTTGTCATGTATTGTTTGAGTCCCGGCAACGTAAGCGGTTCGTCAGAGACAGAAACAAACCTAGCGCCTGCGAGATGTCTGACGAGAATAACAGAACACACACACATACTAACACTCACACACTCGCACACACACGCACACAGATACACGCACGCACACACATACACACATTCATACATATATACATTCACACACACATTTTCATACACATACACGTACACACACGCGCACAAACATACCCTCACGTTTATTTATATGCACACGCGCTCATGTATATACTCACGCATATCGCATATATGCACATACATGCATACATGCTTATACATGAATTTATTCACGTATACATGCGTACACACACATACATACACACACTTATATGCATGCACATATACACACATGTATATACACACACATGTATATATACACACATGCACACATACACACATCCATCCCATACATGCATACATACACGCATACATTCGCACACAAAGATATCTATACACACATAAGTGTATACATATATGCATATACACACTTATATACACATACGTGCACATTCTCTTATATAGTTTCTGAATGTTGTGCTCTAGCTTGACTTGAACCAAGATCACTAAAATAAAATAATGAACATACATACGAACCGGTAAGTTACACATACATACATACACACACACACACACACACACACACACATATATATATAAATAAAGAGAAGGAGTATGCGTGTGTGTATGTGTTGTCTCTTGACAACACACTCACACACACAGACACACACACACGCGCACACAGGGTGCGGGGAATATATTGCTGTCTAAATTACGCAAAAATGAAAATAACACTGACATCTCATTTTAACAGATATATTTACCAAAATTACATAAAAATATCTTGAAATACTAAAGAGTAATGTTTTTCTATAAAATCACCATTGGCTTCAACCACGGCCTCCAGATGACTTCGGAATTTTCTGCAACTCTTCTGGACAGGCTACTTGTTTAAGTTAGTGAATGCTGCCATAATCCTTGCCTTCAGTTCATCTTTGGTGTTACAAGGAGTTTTATTGGTCTTTCGCTCAACTGCGCCCTAAACATAATAATTAAAGGGTTGCAGTCTGGAGAGTTAGTTGGCCAGATGTTAGGGGTGATATGGTTGCAGAAATTGTCTGACAGCCATGATTGGGTTCTCTTGCTTGTATGGCATGGTGCAGATACATGTTGCCAGACATAGGGTCTTCCAGCAGCACCCCTCTTGACCAAGATCATCAATACCTCCTCCAAGCACTTGATGTAGGCCACTGTGTTGAGTGTGAGCCTGTGTGAGAAGATGAATGGAGGCATAACGTCCCCATCACTAGTGATCACTCCAAACATCATGATGTTGACTGGATGTTTGATTTTTATCACTCTCAGTACATATCCTCAGATTGACACCCAAACACTCTGAAATGTTCATATTGGAGGTTCCGGTACGAATACCAAGCAATACATCATGTCATTTCCAAATTTCTGGCAGAGAGAATTGCGTTATGGTGCTGTTTTTCTCACAGACGGTGCCCAACTGACACTACTATACTGTGTAGTCGACAAAATCAAAAACAAACAAGGCACATGCAAATCCATTCACATATCTTAGGTCGGCTCGAGGCAAAAGTAGAAGGCACTTGCCCAACGTGTCACACCGTGGGGCTGAACCGGGAATCATGTTTGAAAGCAAACTTCTCACCTCACAACCACGTCTGCGCCTACACACACACACACACACATACATACACACACACGCGCGCACGCACGCACACACACACACACACACACACCACACACACACACGCACGCACGCACGCACGCACGCACGCACTCATGTCCTATTGCGTGGCACCTTGGGCAAGTATCCTCTACTGTAGCCTTGGGCCGACGAAAGCTTTTTCAGTGGACTTGGTAGACGGAAACTGAAAGAAGCCCGTCGTATATATTTATATGTATCTAAGTTTCTGTGTCTTTTGGGCGTGTTTATATTTGTTGCCCACCACCCCTTAACAACCGGTATCGGTTTGTGTACGTCCCCGTAACATAGCATTCCGGCAAGAAGATCGATATCAGCAGCAGGCTAAAACAAACTTTGTGTTGATTTGATCGATTTAACAATTCAAGGCAGTACTCCAGCAAGGCCGCAGTCTACTGATTAAAACAAAGGGTAAGAAATAAAGGATACACACACAAACACACACACATATACACATATACTATATATACTTATAGACACTCCCGTAATTTTCATCAGTACACACACATACTTATGCATACACACACACACGCACACACACACACACACGCACACACGCTGACACACACCCAAGCACTTGTACACAAAAAGCCATTTCCACAGAAAACACTCCAACGTAGCCTTGAATTCTTCGTGTCATACAATATTCACTCCTCCTTCTCCTCCTCCTCCTCCTTTTCCCTCCCTCCTCTCCCCCTAATCCTCACTCCCACCACCGAATCATCGACCTCCTACTACCCGATATCGATCACTCCCTCACCCCTCTCATCCACTTCTCCCACTGGTTTCCCTCCCCCCACCTCCAATATTCATGACTGATAGTAGCGTTTCCTCTTTCGCCACTTCCAAACACTTCCTTTCTTTCATCACTGCCCCCCTCTCTCTATCTCCTGCCCCTCGCTCTCTCTCTCCTGCCTCTCCCTCTCTCTCTCTCTCACTCTGCCTTCATCTCCAGTATTACACTACTATATATCACACACATTATTTACGAATACGTAAACACGCATACACACACACACATACGATCAACTACTGCACGCACCTACATAATACACATTGGAATATTTCTATTAACTGCTCAATTTTTTTACGTTTAATTTACTATATCGAGAAACACACTGCACGCAGTACTTGTCTATCGTGTTCTTGCATCATCGTTTGCGTAACTGAGCACAATAAACGCATAGATGTATCTCTCTCTCTCTCTCTTTATATATGTATATATATGTGTGTATGTATGTATGTTGCTTACCAATCACACGGTTCCGGGTTCAGTCCCACTGCGTGGCAACTTAGGCAAGGGTCTTCTACTATAGCCTCGGGCCGACCAAAGCCTTGTGAGTGGATTTGGTAGACGGAAACCGAAAGAAGTCCGTCGTATATATGTATATATATATATATATATATATATATATATATATATATATATTATATATGTATCTATGTATGTATTTATGTATGTATGTATGTATGTATGTATGTATGTATGTGTGAGTGTATATGTTTGTGTGTCTGTATTTGTCCCCCCAACATCGCTTGACAACCGATGCTGGTGTGTTTACGTCCCCGTAACTTAGCGGTTCGGCAAAAGAGACCGATAGAATAAGTACTAAGCTTACAAAGAATAAGTCTTGTGGTCGATTTTCTCGACTAAAGGCGGTGCTCCAGCATGGCCACAGCCAAATGACTGAAACAAGTAAAAGAGTAAAGAGAAATATATATATATATATATATATATATACATATATATATATATATATATGTGTGTGTATATATGTATATATGTATATATGTATATATATATACATACATACATACATACATGCACAGGCACAGGTGTGGCTGTGTGGTAAGTAGTTGCTTCCCAACCACATGGTTCCAGGTTTAGTCCCACTGCGTGGCACCTTGGGTAAATGCCTTCTACTATAACCTCAGCATGGCAAATAGATATGTATATAGTTCAAAAATGAGAGATGAGAATCAGATATTCTCCATAAGGAAAACATTAAGTAGTGCTCAAGAGGTTTAAACTTGAGCGGGTGTTGAAGTAAATGTAGGGGTAAGCAAGTCAGGCAGGGCAATATGCAAAGTGTATCAGATACATGAAATACAAAAGATGTATATATGTTTACATACAAAAAATGTTCGACTTGCACAGAATAGAAATGATAAAGAGAATTAAAGGGGTTGAACAAAAGTATTACAAATTTCTTGGGGGGGGGGGGATCCAGAATCATGTTTGTCGATTGATTCCATTGTCGGATGAGACGAGCCTCCGTCTTCAGGGAAGAGATCTTACGTTTGAGGTGTTGACAGAAAGAAGTTGAAAGATGGAAAGGTCATTCCATCTTTCACACACACACAAACACATATTCGATGTATATGTTTGATTGGTTGATGTCTCCAGTCATGCTTTACATCATAAAGTGGGATAAGAGATCAAACAGGATATACAGAGAGTTAATATAAGAAGTGCAGGATGAGTTCACATACTGGGCTTGGTGACTGGCAATGATGAAATAAACTCTACATACACAACGTTGGTGGCATTGCTAAATATTTCAGCCTTTTTAGGCTTCGTCAGTAACAAGTGTCAACTGGCAAACGCAGCTGCACGACTTTCGTCTGTTTCTGATATACTGTAATATTGTATATACTGTAAAAACGTAACAGTAAGACTGTTACTGTTTTTAACACTGCGTCCATTAGAGGTGCTATCTCAAGATGGATATCGCACTTTTTCAAAGTTCACCTTGGTGGAGTTTGAACCCAGAGTGTAAACAGCCGGAGGAAATGCTGCTAAGCATTTTATCCGACCCTCTAACAACCCTGCCAGCTGGCCACATTTAGTTGATTAAGAGTGAAAAAAGAAGTGAAACAAGACCAGTGCGTGTGTTTCCTATTGTCGTAATGACCCTCCTAAGATACAATAATTTATACACACACATATATATAATATATATATATATATATAATAAATCCCCCAAAATGAAGAACAAACACAAAAAATACAACAACGCGAGAACGTGGTACATGTAAAGTATTAACAGATGCTCAGGGAAGGAAAGTAACGTGGTTTTACGTTTTGAGCAAAGCTCTTCTTCAGAAACAGGAGACAGATGAAAGTCCCATAGAAAAGGAAGACGGAGAAAAAAAATTGCCCATGATTCACATGTGGTTACATTTTGAAATTATATATATATATATAATATATATATATATATATATTATATATATATAAAATATCAGTAATGCAATACAAAGTATTGCCTCCAGTAAAAAGTAGCCCGTGAGGGAAAAATACACAATTAGTAAATATTATTTATATATTTTTTCCTTGGTTTTAGTCACGCTGGAGTATTGAATTGAAAAGGTCTTAGAGTAGATCAATTGTCACCTCTACTTTTAAACCTAATACGTATTCTACCATTCTCTTCTTTTTTTACCAGACCGCTAGATTAGGGCGACAAAAGATCCTAAAAATCATATTTTACAGAGTACATAAAACCTGCCGATACTGACTGGACAATTTAGTATAGAAGTAATTATAATAAGAGCACTCAGAGAGCGCAAATCTCCGCCAAGGCAACACCAAAGTCCTCTCAACGATTAGACGGAGATGATTTTTAAAATGAGAATATTTGAAATAAACTCGACTGCTCTCTAAAACGAGAATACATAAAATGAACCCGACCGCTCCCAAAAATTAAGTAAAAAAAAACAAACAATAATCCAGAATCCTTGTCCGATATCGGATCGATCCCAAAATCTAATCAGTTCGTGCCAGTCATGAGACCAAACATCCCTGAAAGTTTCATCCGAATCCATCCGGCGATTCTTGAAATATCTTGCCCATGGGCAAACAATGTGTAAAAATGCCGAAACATATTGAAAAACAACACCAACGCATCTGGTCCAGATAACATCCCATTCATCATTCACAAGTCTATCTCTTGGAGTTCTGTAATGGGATCTATGAGAAAACAAACTAATGTTCCTGAAGTTTTTAATTATTCCTTCAGAGAAAAGAGAGCTTCACCTGTCTCAGAACTACGTCCCAACCTCTAGCTTCAAATATTTACAAGTAAATGCTCTTTCATTGAATTTCCTCTTTCACAGATTCCATCATACGACGGAGCTAAACCGGCTGAAAAATCATAGAACTCAGATACATGAAAGCAAAGTTGCAGGTGTTTTCTTCTCATAGAAATTCTAAAGGTTTCTCTCCCAGCTGTTGGATGGCTGTTGACTCTACCGAGTTCACCCATCCTTTGACAGGATTTGTTTTTCATCGTGTAGGGTGTCCAACGAAGACCACCCTCCTTACTAAATACGCTTAGTTGAGTCGTCAGTTTAGTCACCGACAGCCGACCATGCAACAGGTTGCTCTGGATTACATGTTACCAGAGGCACTTTGAGTGACCTCACATGATGAACATATGGCAGGTCACGCTGTATGTATGATGGGTGGATGGATGGATGGATGAATGGATGGATGGGTGGATAGAAGAATGGATGGATGCGTGGCTGGAGAGATGGATGGATATATACATACTACATTCATACGTACTTACATATGTATATACGTATACACTTTATTTTTTATAGGTATTGATAATCATTTTTTGCAGGTGCATATGTGTGTGTGTCTGTGTGTGTGTGCGCGTGCGTGTGTGTGGAGACAGAGATATAGAGAGAGAAAGATAAATACGCATATACACAGAGATAAACATACATTTCTATTTATTTCAGTATATGTTCACGTGAGATATGCATTTATATATTAATATTTATGTGAGCGTGTGTGCGTGACTCTGTAGAAATATTTGCGTACCGCCATTCAGCTGAATTCAACAGATATGCACCACACAGCAATATTTGATAACACCAACAGAAAGTCAAAGTTACATATCCTGTAGAACTCTTATCCCAGGGGAGACTATCCAGGCCATCATTATCGTAACGAAAACGTCATGTTCAAATTCCGCCGAGGTCGACTTTACCTTTCATCCTTTCGGGGTCGATGAATTAAGTACCAGTTGCGTACTGGGGTTGATCTAATCGACTGGCCCCCTCCCCAAAAAATTTTGGGCATTGTGCCTAGAGTAGAAAAGAACGAAAACGTCAATGTTTTGTGAAAAACACAACCAGTATAACTAATAAAAATTCCAACACTACCAAAATTTTCAGTTAGGCTCCTTATGTCTTTCTGATTGTTGTGTATAATACCCCGTAGGTAAAAATCTTGGCCCCCATCCAAGACAAAGTCCTACAGTCAGTTAGAAACGACCAAGATATTATCAGAACTTGTATCGCTCTGACACTGACTTTGATGATGGACTCGCTTTCATAGCGTCATGTGTTAGTTTTTTTTGTTTTTTATTTGTCTGGCACTCCGTCGGTTATGACGACGGGTATTCCAGTTGATCCAATCAACGGAACAGCCTTCTCGTGAAACTGACGTTTAAGTGGCTGACCATTCCGCAAACACGTTCACCCTTAGCGTAATCCTCAAGGAAATTCAACGTGATAAAGAATGCAACAAGATTGGCTATTTGAAATACAGGTCCAACTCATTTTTGCCAGCTGAGTGGTCTGGAGCCACGCTCATGGACACAGCGACACAAGGGCACAACGTG
>NC_043010.1:27333685-27336185 GCF_006345805.1 Octopus sinensis
ATGTATATATTTATGTATGTATATATAGAGCCCTGTATATATGTATATGTGATTGTGTGTTAGTGTGTGCGCGTACAGGCAAAGTGTTATTGTGAGTTGTGGCGTGGATGCATCATATGACGGTGCCGAGGTTTGCTTCGGTGTGGAGGTATGTTGCATAAGTTTGTAGCGCTACCAGGTATTGTGTCTCTATCAGCACGTATGTGACGTCACGTCTGTCTGTACAGGCAGTCGCGTCAGTGGCGTGTGCACCTATTGCAAACGGCATGCAGCTAGAGAGGTCCGTCTGCACAGCAGAAACCAGCAAGCCTCGTGTACGGACGTGGTACACATGTCTGTCTTATGTATTTGTCGAGTTCAGCAAAATACGCATAGGTAAACCTTTCTAAAAGGTACACACACACACGCACACATACTCACGCTCATACACACAGACACTCACACGCATGCACGCACAAACACATTCGCACACACACACACAAACACTATTACAGTCACACACACTCACACACACACGCACACACACTATCACAGACACATACACACACACTCATACACACGCTCACACACTTACACACTCATACACACACGCACTCACACACACATTCACTATCTATATGTGTGGATCCGTGGATCCATATGTGTCCTTGTGTGGAGTAAAGTGTGTGCGCATATATGGTCATGTGTTTCAGTCTCCATTTGCGTATGTGTGCTTGTCTGTTCTTATAACCTATGTACCTATCCGTTTGTATGTTGATCTGTTTATTTTCATACCCATATGCTTACATAAAAAACCATGTGCATACACACACACACATACATAGTTATCTACATAAATCTACATAACTATCCACTAACCATTCTACTCTACCTGTGTAAACTGTGGATATGGAGGTATTGTATCTTCTATGTATATTTCCTATTTAGTATTGGGGAAGTTTCATTTATAAGGACGTACTCCCGTATTTGTGTGAGTGTTGGGTATTTTGGGTGCTTGGATAAGATGCGGATGTGAAGTTGACCCAAGTTGCCTCCATGGTGGTCTTTGGCATGTTGGTAGAGTATGGAGGACTGTTTTTTGTCGTCATATTGTCTCAGATGTTCATTTAGTCTTTCCGCAATGCTCCTATATGTCTCCCCTAGGTACATCATGTTCATGTCTTTACAAGCACCTTCTATACATCTTATGCTGTAAACTACATTTCGAGTTCTACAGTTAATGCCAGGGATAATCCTACATACCATGCAGTTATCATTGGTGCATATGGTATTCTCAAAGGGGTACGTCCTACATAGTTGTGATCTGACGGAGTTCCTGGCTTTTCAACAAACTTAATGTTGCTGAGTTTGGTCTCCTTCAGAGCTTTTCTAAATCTACGGGCTAGTTCTCCATGGGCTGTGGCCTCTACAAACATCACTCCTTGATATTTATCGGTTTTATACCACGTGTTTGCCCTGCTTGCTTCGACCGCGAGTCCGATGCTCTAACCACTTGGCCGTCTGCCTCCACTTCTTTTGATATAGTTCTCTGTTTTTATTGTCGATTTCTCTCTTCTTCTCTATGAAAATCATCAAATATTTTTCTATTTCATTCTGCGTATCTTAGGTGCGTGCAGCATTTTGCTTCTATGTTGCGTTTTCTACTGTATTCAGCGTACCCTTTCTGTACGGGGTATAGTCATTATATTATCCGTATGTTATCAATATGTAATTGTCATGATGTTTTTATTATATATTTCTCCCTATTTTTAAACCATTGTCAAGACATCAATTATTACAGACAAGGCTTCTATTTTTAATCCTTGTTATCTCTATTTCTTTATCTATAAATCTGAAAGATCTCAAAACAGACCTTTCTATTTCCACACCTTCATACAGTAATAATTTCACCAAATATTTTTAAAGATTAATTATCGTCTGACAAATTGCGATTAATACTTCGAACAGATGTATCAGAGACCAGATTAAAATCCATGCATCACTGCAATACAATATTTACAACTCACCAAAGTGCTTGACCAGGATTTAGTGTTTACAACAAGACATCGCTAAAACTGTAGCATCAAATTATAAATGAATTCATCGAAAAAAAAAACTTTCAACATAAAATATGAGACATATAACCCACACATTCGAGATTTGCGTGTATGCGCGCGCATATATGTGTGTATATACGCTGCGTTCTGTATGTATATTTGCCTGTTAGAACCAATGTATTACTTGGAATATCTAATGGGTTTCAAATAATTTCTTTTTAGAAATAATGGAGAAAGTGGCGTTGAGATGAAGTTATTGATTGAAAAAATATTTGTACACACCTACGCATGCGTTATGTATATGCCTACCTCTCTAACTTTCTCTCCCCCCTCTCTCTCTCTCTCACTCTCTCTGTTTCTGTCTCTCTCCCTCTCTCTCCTTCTCCCTCGCGCTCTTTCTCTCTCCCTCTCTCTTACATATATAAGTATATACAAATATACTCATATACATACACTCACACATA
>NC_043010.1:27341185-27368685 GCF_006345805.1 Octopus sinensis
TACATACACACACACAAACACACACACACACACAAACATATGCTCACACGCACACGCACACATTCATATATAAGACTTAACTGAGAAACTTATCATCAGTTCGGTATTGGTAAACAGTCGGTTCAGACTTCCCCTTGTCGTAAAGGGGAGACAATGCAGTGATCGTAATATTTTGGGTTGTATTACTGAATCACACCATGTACTCATCAATTATCAACCATTTTTCTTCGCAGCGCCTCTATGACAACAGACCATCCGCTACCACCTTGAAGAAAACGGACCAGTTAATCTCAGAGACACTTGAGATGCAATTCCAGCATCGTTCACCGCAAATGCAATTATGGATTGACCTTTTATCGAGGTCAGTATATCGCTAGATCAATGCCCACAGCTCGCTAAATCTTATATCCTTTAAAAGAGTGTTATGCAAATCACAAATCCATTTTCATAATCAGAAAGAAGAAAAAAAGGGAGAACACATTGTCCCTGTCCGTCTACGTTACAGCAGCAACTGCAAAATAAATAAGTGAATGAATAAAAGAAAAGAAAAGAAAAATTAATTTGCACTAATTCGAAAATGTCACGGTCTGTTTAAGCCTGTTGCGACGATTGCATTAGCGGAAGACACTTCTGCAATCCCTATTGTACTAAAAAGATAATTTTAAAAAATGAGAAAAAAAAAATTAATTCCAAATATTTTTTTAAAACAATTATTGATATTCTAAGCAGAAAATTCGAATTAATATTCAGATATCGCTATGTGAATAAATTTAACTTTTTAATTAAAAGTAGAGAGAGAGGGGGTGAGATGGAGAGAAGAAGAAGAAGAAGAAAAGAAGAAGAAGAAGAAGAAGAAGAAGAAGAAGAAGAAGAAGAAGAAGAAGAAAAGACGAAGAAGACGAAGAAGAAGAAGATCTTCGAACCAGATAATTAGCCAGATATAAATTTCCTTCACACCGGAAGTGTAGCCATCAATTCCTCACAAACTGAACAAAGCCAACCTGACGCCTGCGCAACAAGTTGTTCATTTCTTTCTGTGTCATTCGAACGCTATGCTTGTTTCTCCACCACTTAATTTCATCTGAGGAATGCCTCTGTGTATGAAACTCTGAGTAAAGGCCTGACGGTAAAATGCGCGATATATTTACTGCGTTCGTTGTGGTTACGTTTGGAAAGTTATTTTGTAAATGGAAATAAACATTCAGCAAATAGAAATAAACTCAGAGACGATATGTAAGTGGGTTAGAGAGTTTGTGTGCGTGTGTGTGTGGTGTCTTTGTGTGTGTATTTGAGCGAACGTGTATGTATATGTGTGTTTGTTTGTGTGCATATGTTTTTTTCTGGGTGTGTATGCGAGAATATGGGTGCGTGCGTGTGCGTGTATCTGTTTGTGCATGTGTGTTTGTATGTGTATGTGTTAGTGTGTTTGAGAGAGTGAGCGTTAGTGTAGGTTTATGTGTATGCGGGATTGTGTGCGTGGACACGAGTACGGATATGAATGTGTGCGCGTATGTGCGTGGACACACACACACACACACACATTCACACGCAGATGTCATTCTTGTCTTTATCAATTGTTTAATTTCCATTGGGACAGTTATATTCGCAGAGTCAGTTTGTAAGGACGGCGACGATGAAGTTGACAAGGACGACGACGGGGGAAGACAACTCCGACGACGATGAGGGACGATCACAATATTGACGATGTCTGCGACAGCGATGATGATGATGATGATGATGACGACGACGACGAGGATGCGATGGTGGCGGCGACGACGACGATGATTACTATGCGAAGATAATGATTATCTTCTCAAGACAAACCCAAAATTAGAAGCAAACAAACAAACAACAACAGCAATAGCAAAATAACCATTACAATTGATCCCTATAGATTTGGGTTGAGGTAGGAGACATCACTTTCACTCGAAACAGTCCCCTTTTCATACATTATGATATGCCCTCTGACAAATCGGTCAAAATCAAAACGCATAGCGCATACCTGCCACAAACGGCACAACCGCCACCCTCCATTTTTACCCCCGGTTTTCAGTCAACGTTAAATTGGTGAACCACATCCTTCGTTTTCATCAGAAACTTCTTTTACCTAGGGCTGCCCATACATTACAATGTTTAGCAGGGTTCGCTCATACTTTACCATATTTTGTTGGAAAAAACAACATTGCAATGTTATTATCAATCCGAATAAGTTTGATGCACTTTCGAACTGGGGAACAAGCTACGCACTGCGTTTTGTCAGGGAGAATATATCTCGCTTGTAGACAGTTCGAACGTGCATCAAGCATATTCGAGCTGATAATAACATTGCAATTTTACTTATCACTGCTTAGCGTTCCTCCTTCGTTATTTATTTATGCTGAGTCGCCGTATAGCGCAACCCAGTCACCGTACGATGACTAGAAAATGTTTGGCCTTGTGCTTGCGTTAGAAACTATATTTATTATAAATTAAACTGGTAGATTCGTTAAAAAGTCAGAGGAAATGCTTTCAGACACATGCATATACACACATTGTTTACACCAAATTTTCAAATCTGCTTCTTTCTCTCCTTGTTTCTCCTGCTCAAGGCGGTGAGCTGGCAGAATCGTCAGTGAATGAGAGTGAACGCGTGGTTTAGTGGTTAGCATACTCGGCTCACGATTTTTAGGTCGTGTGTTCGATTCTCGGTTTTGCGTTGTGTCGCTTTATTTCACCTTGCTTTAGTCCACTCAACTGTCAATAATGAGCTGTACCTGTATTTCAAAGGGCCGGCCTTGTCACATTGTGTCCTGTTGACTCCCACTGAGGACTACGTTAAGGGTACGCGTGTTTGAGGAATGCTCAGCTGCTTGTACGTTAATTTCACGAGCAGGCTGTTCTGATGATCGAATCAACTAGAAAACTCGTCATCGTAACCGATGGAAGACCCATTTAGGGAATCGGATAAAATACTGAGTCGTATTTTTCCCATCGTGGAGGCGCAATGGCCCAGTGGTTAGGGCAGCGGACTTGTGGTCAGCGGATCGCGGTTTCGATTCCAAGATCGGGCGTTGTGTGTGTTTATTGAGTGAAATCACCTAAAGCTCCGCGAGGTTCCGGCAGGGGATGATGGCTACCCCTTGTTGTACTCTTTCACCCCAACTTTCTCTCACACTTTCTTCCTGTTTCTTGAGTAGCTTGGTGTCCCGCCCAGCTGGGAGGAACACATACGACATAGAAACCGTGAAACCGGGCCATGAGCCTGGCTAGGCTTGAAAAGGGCGCATGAATAAAAATAAATTTCTCCTATCACACTCTAAAATCTCTGCCAGCGCGCTGCCCTCTAAGCAGATCTTATAATGATCTCTACTAGAGGGGTCTAGTAGGGGAGGGGTCTAATCGATTGCATCGACCACGTTAGTCAACTGGTACCTATTTCATCGATCACGAAGGATGAAAGGTAAAATCGATGTCGATGGAATTCGAACTCAGAACATAATGACAGACGAAATGCTGCTAAAGATTTTTTCCGGAGTGCTAACGATTCTGCCAGCTCGCCGCCTTAAGCAGATCTTGTAATACTTTCAAACGTTGGTGCGAGGCCAGCAATTTTAGCGAGGTAGTCGATTACATTGACCCCACTCCCCAGTTCTCAGCTGGTACGTGATTTTATCGACCCTGCAGAGATGAAAGGCAAGGCTGATCTCAGTATGATTTGAACTCAGATCGTAAAGAGTCGAAAGAAATACCGTAAAGGCATATATATATATATATAATATATATATATATATATATATATAATGTGTGGTGTGTGTGTGTGTGTGTGTGTGTGTGTGTGTGTTGGTGTGTCTGTGTTTATCCCACCCTACCATCGCTTGACAACCGATGTTGGTGTGTTTACGTCCCCGTAACTTAACGGTTCCTCAAACGAGGGAACGATAGAATAAGTACTAGGCTTACAATGAATAAGTTCTGGGGTTGATTTGTTCGACTAATGGCCGGAGTCAAATGATTAAAACAATAAAGAATAAAAGAATATATATATATATATATAAGTTCAGCAAATTAGATTCAAATGAATATGGTACTTAAATGCACCAGAATTTTGTATGGTGTTATCCATATAAATCCATGGGGTGATTATAATCAAAATAAGCAACAAGAATATCTTCGGTAGTTTGGTACGATCGTTTCACGCTACATCATTTTATTAAATATTGTAAGTATTACAACAGTTTTAGAATGTTGAGCAATCATCAGCCATTTATAGAGGTTTTCAACATTTTAAAACTGTCGTAATACTTACAATATTTAATAAAATGATGTAGCGTGAAACGATCGTACCAAATTACCGAAGATATTCTTGTTGCTTATTTTTATTATATATATATATATATATGTGTGTGTGTGTGTGTGTGTGTGTGTGTGTGTGTGTGTGTAAAGAATTTGTGAAACGATGAAAATATAATGAGTATGGGCGTGTAGGCGAAATCAGCATGAATTATTCTCACTATTTCGCTATAAAAAAAAATGAATTTAAAATAAGAAAGCTTTTCATTAGTAACAGATATTAACGCTGAGAACTGAGAATAGTTCTGCAGTATAAATGAATGTTAAGGTAATTTTATGAAATTTTAATGAATATTTTTTACGAAATTTTATTGATAAAAAAGACAATTTATTATGAACAATTAGAATATTGGTGAGCGGGAAAAATTAATTTGCATGTTTTATTCTTTTAAAAAACAATTCTTTTATTCTTTTACTTGTTTCAGTCATTGGATTGCGGCCATGCTATTAATATATTTTGAAGGACGGTAACAAACCAACGCTGGTGCAAGACGAACACAAACATACACAAACGTTAACATACAAGCATACACCTATATACATGAACATATATATACATATATATGTGTAATATTATATATATAATATATATATATATATATATATATATATATATATATATATATATATAAACATATATATGTATATATATGTTCATGTATATAGGTGTATGCTTGTATGTTAACGTTTGTGTATGTTTGTGTTCGTATATATATATATATATATATATATATATATATATATATATATATATATATATATATATAGTACAAAGTAAGATAGGGGTTGTGAATGTAACCCACTATGGGATATCAATTATCCAATATACAGTTGCTAAATTACCAAAATTCTTAATACACAAATGTTTTTAAGTGCAATGCAATTAATTCATTTATTGTATTAAATGGGTGAAGGTAAAAAAAATTTTTACCGTAAATTTATAACACAAATAAGAAAATGGAGAAACAAATTCAACTCGTTCATCAACTTACGGATAGGAAATATATACAAAAAATACCATACCTCCAACCCACAGTTTACACAGGTAGAGTAGAATAGTTAGTGGACTGTTAGGTAGATAAATGTATGTATGTGAGTGTGTGTGTATGCCTTTTTTTTAATCATTATTATTTTTTTGTTTTTGTTATATTTTTTTATTTTTTATATATTTTTAAATTTTTTATTTACTTTTTATTTTTTTTATTTTTATTTTTTGTTTCTGTATGTAAGCATTTAGATGTGTAAATAAACAATTTTACATTGTTTATTCATTTTACAAATGAGAACATCATAAACAATGTAAATTTTAATATCCGTAAGTTGATGAATTTGTTTCTCCATCTTCTTATTTGTATTATATATATTTCGTTTTGGGATTTGGTTTGCAAAATTCTTTATATGAGTTCGTGTGTTGAAGCATATTCTGTTGTGTCTGGGGACACAAAAGGAAAATGACTCTCCCCGGACACAACAGTATATATATATATATACTTCACTTTCATCGCGACCTATATATATACATACAGTTACGGCTGCAAAGGTTTGTTTCAAAGTAGAAAACAAAGGAACACCTAGATGTGTATACAATCCTAGTTGTATTTGTAAAGTATAATTGTTTATTAAATTTATATTAAATTTAATATCTATTTTAAATTATATTTAATTAATCCTATTACCTATATACGAAATGAAACGAAAACAGGTTAAATGTGTATGGAATACAAAAAGAATATCGACGTCGATAAAGCATATTATGTCCTGTTATTTGTCCAGAAATCATTCTGAAACCTACAAATCTAAATAATTATAATAATAATAATAATAATAATAATAATAATAATAATAATAATAATAATAATAATAATAATGTGCATCTCTGATCACGAGCAGAAGTAGTGGGGGAGCATCATAGCCATGTGTTGAGAGGGATTCTTTGGGATTTGAATAAATCACCTCTGGAAACATGGGTGGTTCTTTCAACATCCTTAAACAACTCTTATTCAGGGACCTTTTGAGCGGGATGGGCTACTCAACCTGAAGAAAATTCTAACTGGGCCCCACCTGCAAGGTCATGTGCTGTTTAGCTTGATATGAGATCACAATATCGCGCACATATGGTTGTGATGCATGTGCCTGGTGTACCCTTATCAGACGGGTAGTCATGATGGGTATATTGGGCTTCGTATATTTTACCCCAGTGTCACTTTGATGGCATGAACTGTTCTCTCACTCAATAATAATAATAATAATAATAATAATAATAATAATAATAATAATAATAATAATAATAGTAATTATAATAATATTAATAATAACAATAATAAAAATAAAAACAACAACAACAACAGTAATAATAATAATAATAATAATAATAATAATAATAATAATAATAATAATAATAATAATAATAATGATAATAATAGCCTACCACATAGCTGGATAAAGAAATGCCTGGAAATGTATAAAATAGCGCCTACTCTGCGAAACTTTTTGCCTGTAAGTATGAGATCATGGAGAACCGCACTAACTTTGAACAGTGACGATGAATCTCTAAATGCTGGTGATGTAAAAATTTCATGTGGCATTTTCCAGGGCGACTTACTATCACCACTCCTCTTTTGTTTAGCCTTAATGCCTGTCTCAAAATTGCTCAATGACGCACAGTACGGATATAAAATGTTGGATAAAAATATAAATCATCTCATTTACATGGATGATTTAAAGCTCTTTGCAAAAAATGACCAACAACTCAAGGGCTTACTAACGACTGTTAAACAATTCAGTGATGACATCAGAATGCAATTTGGCCTCGATAAATGTGCAAAAGCTACTTTTATCAAAGGAAAAATGACAGAAACATCTAACGTTTACCTCGACCAGCAGAATGTCAGCGGAAAGCTACAAGTACCTAGGAGTAATTGAAGGAGAAGGAATAAAGTATTCATTGATGAAGGAAAGGATGAGGAGAAAATGTTATCGCAGAGTAAGAGCAATACTCAAGACAGAGCTGAATGCAAGAAACAGGATCGAAGCAATCAATGCTTTAGCCATACCAGTCGTGACTTACAGTTTCAAAATCGTTAACTGGTCAATTACTGAAATATGTAATCTTGACAGAAAAATACGAAAACTGTTGACAATGTATAGAATGCACCACCCTAAGGCAGATATAGATCGACTTTATCTACCAAGAAAAGAGGGGGGCCGTGGGCTTTTACAACTGGCAATAACAATGAAGATTGCTACAATTGGCCTAGACACCTATCTGAAAAACTCTGAGGACTGGATGTTAAAACTTGTCTCAAAACATGAAAACAAGAAAGCATCATACTCAGTAACAAAACAGGCAAAGGAATATCTAAGTGAATTCCGAATACAACAAATTCCGGAATTAGACATACAAGAAACAAGCACAGAAAAAGCTAAGCGCATGAAAACCCGTGCTAAAACTGCTGCCTTAGATATTCTGAGTGATAAATGGCAAGAAAAACCTCTCTATGGCAAATACCCAAAGAGAGCGAATAATGCAGATGTTGACAAAGCCCTGACCCATCAATGGCTAATGGCCTCCGGCTTAAAATCTGAAACAGAAGGGTTTATCATAGCAGCTCAAGATCAATACCTACCAACAAGGAACTACCAGGCCAACATATTAAAGAACGGCAGTAGCCCAACATGTCGTGTATGTCAATAACAAATGAAACCATTGATCATGTTGTCTCCAAGTGCAGTCTTCTAGCACCTACAGAGTATCTCAACAGGCATGATAGAGCTGCACAATATATTCACTGGGTAATCTGCAAAAACTTGGATTTGCCCCATGAAAAAAACTGGTGGGAACACAAACCACCTCCAGTGAAAATGACCACATCTCACTCCTCTGGAACTTTCCCATTCAAACTGACAGAAAGATAGATGCAAATAGGCCAGACATCATATTGAAAAACTTCAGACAAAAAACATGCCTCCTCATTGATATGACTGTCCCAATCGATATAAACGTATCTGTCAAGACCGACCAAAAACTGAGCAAATATAAAGATCTTGAAATAGAAATCAGCAAATTGTGGAACCTGAAGACTAAAACAATACCTGCTGACCACTACCTAACTCAGATACCAGGAAACCCCAAAATGGCAGAAATTCAAAAGATAGTGCTCAGGGGAACTGCTCATATCCTACGCAAAATACTTTCTATGTAATCTCAAGTTTTAAAACAAAAATAATTTTCTTTTTTTTCTTTTTTTTAGGCATTCACTTGCACAACACTAAATACAAAACCAAATATATGGCACACTAGGCATAACAACAATACGAACTTCCAGCCTGTTGTCTCTTGAGGTCACTGGGTGAGACTTGGAGCCAACTTGTACAAATATAAAACAAAAGTCAAACATATAATAATAATAATAATAATAATAATAATAATAATAATAATAATAATAATAATAATAATAATAATAATGTCCTGATGCAGTACCAGACAGTGGCTCTCATTGCTCCTGATCTTAACTGATTGGAAATGTTATCATGTACATTGTTTTGTCTTGGCATAAAAGATGGGCTACAGCAAATATTCCGCTCAATACCACAGATTTGCTTGTCAGTTGTTTGACCTTAACCAGTTGACCATGTCCCTTAGTGGCTGACGATATATGCATCTCTGATCACGAGCAGAAGTAGTGGGGGAGCATCATAGCCATGCGTTGAGAGGGATTCTTTGGGGTTTGAATAATTCACCTCTGGAAAAAAGTGTTTCGTTCAACATCCTTAAACAACCCTTATTCAGGGACCTTTTGAGCGGGATGGGCTACTCGACCAGAAGAAAATTCTAACTGGGCCCCACCTGCAAGGTCATGTGCTGTATATCTTGATATGAGATCACCACGTCGCGCACATATGGTTGGGATGCATGTGCCTGGAGTACCCTTATCAGACGGGTTGTCATGATGGGTATACTGGGCTTCGTATATTTTACCCCAGTGTCACTTTGACGGCATGCACTGCTCTCTCACTCAATCATTATCATCCTCCTCCTCCTTCTCCTCCTCATCATCATCATCATCATAATAATAATAATAATAATAATAATAATAATAATAATAATAAATAAATAAATAGATAAAATACAATAATAAAATTCATTGTCAACATCTGCAGGGTTTGAATAAAGGTAAAGTGTCGCAGCAAATACCGTCACACGATTTTACAATGTTCAAACGATTCAGACGGTTCACTATTCTAAACAGAAGAAACTAAAATAAATAAAATAATTGATTCTGATTTAGGCACAAGACCACCTCATGAATAAAGGAACGTTTTTCTTTGTATTAAACAATTGTCTCTGCCGTCATCTAAATTAAGTCACACATAATTAATTTCTGGTGAAGAAGTCTCTATGGATAAGTTGCCAACTGATATTTTCATTTGTTTATGTCATTACTTCGGACAAACGTATACATATGCGTGTGTGTGTGTGTGTGTGTATGTGAGAGAGAGAGATGAGTGTTTGTATGTATTTGTTGGTGTGTGTGTGTGTGCGAACGCGCTTTGTGTGTATACACACACACACACACACACCACACACACACAACACACACACATATATATATATATATATATATATATATATATTATATAAAATCCGAATGGAGTAACATCCAGACCCCATTCAGGAGGACCATTCTATAACCACCCCTCTCTCTCTCGTTTACATGTAATCCTTACATACATGTTGCAACGCGTGGTGCTAAAACACTTATGTGCAATTATATATAACTGTATGAGCGTACGTTGTTTGATACGTATGTGCGTGTGTGGTGCTATAAAAAAATGCACATGCATGCACAAATGAGTATGTATGGATGTATGTATGTATTGTATATGTATGCGTTTATACATGTATAAAATAAATAAAAAAAAGAGCAAATATAATACATGTTCGATTTTTAACCGTTGCCCTTGTATACTGTGTCGTATTTTGTATGTATGTGTGTGTGTGTGCGTATATATGTTTATGCGTGTGTGTGTGTATGTGTGTAATAGAACATAAGTATGTAGAAGTGGATAAGCATATATGTGTATATAATTTAAGATTATAAGTATATTTATGAGTGTGTCTATATGATTGTGTGTACTTGTGTATATGTGCACAGTTGCACCTAAACGTTGTATCCATTCACAGTTAGACGATAATGAGAGGAACAAACACACGCCCACACATATATATGTGTGTGCGTCTATACAAACATATGTGTGTATATATACAACCTTCAACAAAGTAAGTCATGTACACAACTTTCACGGACACATACCAGTACACGGACATACGTTCACATGCACATACACATGTACACACACAGACGCGTCTGCCCATTCTCCTAGATACTCACATACATACGTAGCACATGAGTACAAACATACATACATACCTGCGTATAGGCATACCCACGTACATAGGCATGTACATGTACGCACACACATACATACGCACATGCGTACGCACGTGCATACACACATACATACATACATACATACATACATACACACATACATACGTATATATATATATAACCTGAACTAACTAGATGTAAGGGAGAAAAGAATAAAAAAGATAAGTAATAGTAAAACAAAAGTTTTGTGATATAGAGATAAATGTCTGATAATAGGTTTTAGAGTTTTGTTTTGGGGGTGAGGGTCGTAAATCACTTCCTAGTTTCGGCGGGGGAGGTTGAAATTTGATATTGTTGTGATGAGTGGTCAGTCTACATCTATCCATCACTACAGGTTTATAGCTTTAAGTTTATAGTGTGTGTGTGCGTGCATATACATACATACATACATAAATACACACATACATACTATATATATATATAACCTGAACTAACTAGATGTAAGGAGAAAAGAATAAAAAAGATAAGTAATAGTAAAACAAAAGTTTTGTGATATAGAGATAAATGTGATAATAGGTTTTAGAGTTTTGTTTTGGGGGTGAGGGTCGTAAATCACTTCCTAGTTTCGGCGGGGAGTTGAATTTGATATTGTTGTGATGAGTGGTCAGTCTACATCTATCCATCACTACAGGTTTATAGCTTTAAGTTTATAGTGTGTGTGTGCGTGCATATACATACATACATACATACATACATACACACAGGCGTACGTACGTACATATACACATACATGCATGCATGCATACATGCGTGTATACATACATACACACATATATACGTGCATATATATAACGAACTAACTGTTACTTTCTCAGATGCAGCACGGATTTTTGTCAGTGAATAGGTCGCGGTCTTATAGCGACGAAAATATTTTGACATATTAAACCTAAATGTTGAAGTAAATCGAACGGCTTTTGTGTGTTTCTTAAATGGCTTACAAACACCTTCCACGCTGCAATTGTTTTATATATATATATACATATACAAAAAACACATATATAAATATGTATGTACACACACACACATTCACACATTCACACACACACACTCACACTCATATACATATATACCTGCATACACACACACATAACTCTATGCGTATACGTAAAATTACGAATGAGAGTTACGCATCTCTCATGATTTTACAGTGTAAATGGATTATATAAGTTCCTCTATGTCATTGATTATCATTCTTTTTAATGAAATGTGTGTTAATTGATGTATGTAAATAATTCATAAACTTTTCTCTTTTGGTATGTTTTTCTACACATACACACACACGCACGTACACACATACATACATACATACACACACCACATACATACATGCATACATGCATACATGCATACATGTATACACACACGTGTGTGTGTGTTGTATCGCAGTACACCATTTGTGCAACCTTACTGTTCAAACATGGTGTTTGTTGTGCATCGTGGCTTGTGTATGAGCGGTCTCTTTTTGCAAGTCATAATAACTTTGTTACAATTTGTATATCAATTGCTCTCTATATGATAAGATGCAAATTCGAAGTAAAATAAAAAAGAAAAGGACAATGACACGCATAGCCATTCAAGGAAAAATGGTTGCAAAAACCCGAATGTAAGCATTCGCTCCCACGAGGTTAAAATGGTAAAGAAACTCCGTACAGTGAATGCTGCAATGTTACTCTTTACTCTTTACTCTTTTACTCTTTTACTCTTTGAGAAATGCAAATAAATCCGTGTTGATGCATCGCAAAAATATTTTGTGAAATATAAGAAATGCTTTGATGTGGCTAAATCTAGAGTTGATGTTTCTCAAGTTATGGCGGAAGAAGAAGTCAAGGGAGAATGAACACAGTTAAAAGGAACAGCTTATTGCTGGGGACTTTGTAGAAATGTTCCCTTTGAAAATGTCCGTCATCATCTTACGAGATGTGAGAGGGCACCATCGAAATGGGAAATTATTAATAAAAAAGAGAAAAACCTTTGTGTTATTCAGGATAGAATATGTTCTTGTGGGAATAAGTAGCGATAACGGATAAAACTCTGTGGAGTGGCAGTGTAGGCGAAGGAGTGGCTGTGTGCTAAGTAGCTTGCTTACCAAACACCTGGTTCCGGGTTCAGTCCCACTGCGTGGCACCTTGGACAAGTGTCTTCAACTATAGCCTCGGTCGACCAAAGCCTTATGAGTGGATTTGGTAGACGGAAACTGCAAGAAGCCCGTCGTATATATATATATATATATATATATATATATATATATATATATATATATATATATATATATATCTATATATATATATATATATACATACATACATATATATGTGTGTGTGTGTGTGTGTGTGTGTGTGTTTGTCACCCCCAACATCGCTTGACAACCGATGCTGGTGTGTTTACGTCCCTGTCACTTAGCAGTTTGGCAAAAGAGACCGATAGAATAAGTACTAGGCTAACAAAGAATAAGTCCTGGGTTCTATTTGCTCGGCTAAAGGCGGTGCTCCAGCATGGCCACAGTCAAATGACTGAAACAAATAAAAGAAAAAAAAGAAAAAGAACCAGAAAAAATTTCCATCATAATTAATGAAAGTACAGACATTTCAGTTACTGAAATTTTGGTTGACGGTTGTGAGTGACACCGATATGACTAAACATCATGGCGGTTGATCATCCTGAGCAGAGTTTCTCAATCGGGGTCCAATATAGCTCATGGTGGTCCATGTAAGATTTTGTCGCTAAAGTTTATGTGCCAATGAATTGGTTATACTTGCAGAGGCGCAGGAGTGGCTGTGTGATAAGTAGCTTGCTTACCAACCACATGGTTTCCGGGTTCAGTCCCACTGCGTGGCACCTTGGGCAAATGTCTTCTACTATAGCCTCGGGCCGACCAAAGTATTGTGAGTGGATTTGGTAGACGGAAACTGAAAGAAGCCCGTCGTATATATACATATATGCTTGTGTGTGTGAGTTTGTCGCCCCCCAACATCGCTTGACAACCGATACTTGTGTGTTTACGTCCCCGTAACATAACGGTTCGGCAAAAGAGACCGATAGAATAAGTACTAGGCTTAAAAAGAATAAGTACTGGGGTCGATTTGCTCGACTAAAGGCGGTGCTCCAGCATGGCCGCAGCCAAATGACTGAAACAAGCAGAAAAATAAAATAATAATACGTAAGATATTTGAACAATTGTTTTTTCTTTCTAGAATCCGAAATTTTTAATTATAAAAATATTTAAAAAATTTTTCATACATTGAATGGGTTCGAGGGTTCAGTAGAGTAAAATAAAATGCAAGCATGGTTGAAAACCACTGATTAGGAGCAATGTTTGGTTTTCAGCTCAAAAGCAATAAAGGTGAATTCTTTTTTCTACTGGAATGGGTCATTTTGTTTTGACTAAATGGAGTGAGCGAGGGAAAAACTGAAGCATTTCGAAATGTAAACGGTAACCCTGTGACGGACTAGCCTTCCGATTAGAGGGAAGGTTGGCCGGCTTCCCCGGCCAGCGGGGTGGCATCATTGGAAAGAGAAAACAATGGAAAGTACACGGTGACCAATGATGTATGGCAACAGCCGATAGTCTGGTCGATCAAGTGATCACGTGATATGCCTATAGAAGAGGAATTCATTGAATGATGAATTCCTATGTAAGTGTTTCAGTTTGTCGTTCGTATTTAATAACGCCAGCAGAAGATAAAAATCCCTCGAGTTTCTTTATTTAAGATTAATTACAGAAGGACGTTATGTTATCACAAACTGACCACAACAATAAAAGTAATTACAAAAGCATTAATGATGATTACCGTGAAGGAAAAGAGCAACGGCACATTTAATTAGTGGAATTTTAATGATGAGATCAATGTTAAAAGATTAAAAACAGGTTGTTGGACAATTAAGCACAAGCGTAGCTGTGTGGTAAGAAGCTTGCTGCCCGACCACATGGTTCTAAGTTCAGTCCCACTATGTGATGCCTTGGCCAAGTCTCTTCTACAACTGCCTCGGCCCGACCAAAGTTGTGAGTGGATTTGGTAGGCGGAAACTGAGGAAAATACGTTGTATATATATGTATATATAGTTCGTTACGCAATGTGAGTAGTGTCTGATGATTGTGCTAGGACACCAGGCAAGTTAAAAAACATTATTTGGCATTCTCACGGCGCATGAAACTAGTAGTAGTATATAAATACATATATTGTGTTTATTAAGAAATATATATCTCTCACAAGATGGACTACTTCTTTGTTTATCTTACCATCACGGAACAGTACGCTATATATATATATATATGCTTGCATTCGAGTTTGTGCAGCCATTTTTCCTAATAGTTTTTATTAAACAATGATTCTGTCTTCACCGAAAGAAGACCTTTTTACTTATTTGAATTCAAAGTTCCAGGAGGAGTCTTTTTCTTGTTTCGGTCATTAGACTGTGATCATGCTGGGGCACCGCCTTAAAGAAATTTTAATCGAATGAATCGATTCTACTGTGAGTATGTGTGTGTGTATGTGTGCGTGTGTGTGTTTCTCCTACACATCACAACTTGACAACCGGTATTGGTGTGTTCACACTCCCGTAGCTTAGCGGTTCGACAAAAGATACCCGATAAAATAAGTACTAAGCTTAAAAAATTTAAGTAGTAGAATCGATTCATTCGATTAAAATTTCTTTAAGGCGGTGCCCCAGCATGATCACAGTCTAATGACCGAAACAAGAAAAAGACTCCTCCTGGAACTTTGAATTCAAATAAGTAAAAAGGTCTTCTTTCGGTGAAGACAGAATCATTGTTTAATAAAAACTATTAGGAAAAATGGCTGCACAAACTCGAATGCAAGCATTCGCTCCCACGAGGTTAAAATGGTAAAGAACTCCGAACAGTAAATGTTGCAATGTTACATTGAGAAATGCAAATAAATCCGTGTTGATGCATCGCAAAAATATTCTGTGAAATATAAGAAATGCTTTGTAAGTAGCTTGCTTACCAACCACATGGTTCTGGGTTCAGTCCCACTGTGTGGCACCTTGAGCAAGTGCCGTCTACTCTAGCCTCAGGCCGACCAAAGTCTTGTGAGTGGATTTGGTAGACGGAAACTGAAAGAAGCCTGTCGTATATATATATATATAATATATATATATATATATATATATATATATACTATATATACATACATATATATACATATATATATGTATATATATATGTATATATATAGTATGTATATATGTATATATAATATATATATATATATATATATATATATATTATATATATATATATATAATATAAAAATACAAAATGGGACAAGAACGCAAAACATCCAGAAAGTTAGGTGATATAAAAAAGGGACAACGAAACATCCAGATAGACGATACAAAGAAGACTAGGACAGGTCATTCGGAGTTTTCTTTCCTCAGTCGAGTTCCAGATTATCTTTGCAATTTGGGTTGGTTATACTCGAGATTCCTCAGGCGCAAGCATGGCTGTGTGGCAAGTAGCTTGCTTCCCAACCACATGGTCCTGTGTTCAGTCCCACTCAGTGGCACCTTGAGCAAGTGTCTTCTACTATAGCCTTGGACCGACCTTGTGTGTGGATTTGGTAGACGGAAACCGAAAGATGCCCATCGTATATATATATATATTATGGCTGCCCCCTCGTTATCGAGTATGGCCATTGCTCGAAGCTTAACTGTTACTGGTGCTGTGATCGAATGTGACTTTTTAGCCCAGCTAAAGATCTACAATGTCTTGTACAGAATTGGCAACTAAAACCTTTACTGGTAATAGCCGGCTGTAGTTGTAACTGGGCTTCATGTACCTTTGCATGTCGTTTAAGTCCTCCTGCCGAATTACACTCTCTTCCACATGCCCGACAGTGACAACCACCACCAGTGGCCAGGTTGTCACTCATCTGTCTCGTTTTATGACTACGAAGATGACTCTTGAGTCCAGCTTTACTGAAGCAGGGTCTTGCACAGACATTGCATGTCAGCATCAAAGGAAGACCCTTCTCTTCTGGAAGTGTAACAGCGATGCCCTTCCTGACATCCCTCCTTACTTTCTCATGTGCAACTCGAGATTTCTCAAAAGTGACTGTCCCGTCATGCACAATCCTTCTCCACCTGCTACGATCCCATGTGTCAGGAGAGATACAAGCATCTCTTAAGGAAGCCTTCGGCAAGTCGTTATATTTCTTTTTTGGTTTATGTGGAGGTCGTTCTCCTTTAGCTAACTCTCCATAAAAGAGTTGTTTTGGCATCCTTGAATCCTTCTGACCAGATGACCACTCCGTCTGAGCCTTTGCTTTAACATAAGAGCTTCAATACTTTCACACCGAGAGCCTTCCAATATTTCAAGATCACTGATGCAGTCCTTCCACTTAATGCCATAGATCCGTCTGAGACACATCTGATGGAAACGTTCCAGTTGTTTAAGGTGGTATTGATATGTGACCCACGTCTCGCAGGCATAGAGAAGAGAAGGGAGCACACATGTCTTGTACACCTTTATCTTTGTCTTTCTTCATATGTCTCGCCAACTCCAGAGGCGCTTTTCTAGCCTTCCGAAAGCAACACTTGCTTTCCTAATTCTATATGGAATTTCATCATCCAAATTGCTATATCTATTAATAGTGCTTCCCAGGTAGACAAACTGATCGACTACATCAAGTCGTTTACCATACACATAGATATTTGGTACACTATACTGCTTACAGGGGGCAGGTTGATGCATGACAACAGTTTTCTTGAGATTGACTGTCAATCCTAAGGCAGTGCAAGCATCAGAGAATGCATTCAAAATGTGTTGCATATCAATCTCTGCGTGTGCTACTAGCTCACAGTCATCTGCATACAAAAGGTCTCTTATGATAGAGGTAAATATCTTTGTTTTTGCAGCAAGGCTCCTGATATTAAATATGCTGCCAGAGGTTCGATAATGGACGTAAACACCGTATCTGCAGTTTCTGAATGCAATACAGAACACCATCGCAAAATATATGGAAAATAGGGTCGGTGCCAGAATATCCCCCTGTTTCACTCCATTTTGTATTGAAATGGGCTCCGACATTTTCCCTCTAACATTCACCCTACCATTCATGTCTTCATGAAAAGACCCAACCAAAGCAAGGAACTTTTCAGGACACCCAAGTTTCTGGAGGACTTTCCACAATGCTTTTCTATTGACGGTATCAAAGGCTTTTGTCAGATCGACAAAAACCTGATGCAAATCCAGACCCTGTTCCACACACTTCTCCTGAAGCTGTCTAGCTGAAAAGATCATATCAGCAGTGCCACGTCCCACACGAAAGCCAGATTGACTTTCTGGAAGAACACAATCCAGAAGTATTCTGCATAAAACCTTTGCTTTAACACAAGAGCTTTCCTACGGCAGACAGCAAAGATACTCCCCTATAATTACCACAATCATTCCTGTTGCCCTTTCCCTTATACAGGACCACCATTACTGCATATCTCCAGTCCTCAGGTACAGATTCACTAGTCCATATCTTACCAAAAAAAGAGTGAAGTTTCTGCAGAAGTTTCTCACCACCATGCTGTAACAACTCCGCATGTATGCCATCCATACCCAGAGACTTCCCATTATTCAACCTTGAGACAGCCATTGCAACTTCTTCCAACTTTGGTGGTTCTGCGAGTGCTGCCTTCACAGGCAATCCAAGGATGAGATTGAGAACATCCTCACTAACTACAGACTGCTGATTGAAAAGTTCATCAAAGTGTTCTTGCCACCTTCGCAGAATTCCTTGTGAATCACGAAGAAGTTCTTTACCATCCCTGCTTCGGAGTGGTGTCATCAGGGAAGACGTCGTTCGCAGAATTCCTTGTGAATCACGAAGAAGTTCTTTACCATCCCTGCTTCGGAGTGGTGTCATCAGGGAAGACGTCGGTCCATAAACTTCTCGCAAGAGACCATACAACAGCTTTGTGTTATTGGAATCTGATGCCGTCTGTATCTCATCAGCCTTCTTACTCCACCACGTATCCCTCATCTCTGAGAGCCTTTGCCTCACACGTGATTTTATGTCCTTGAGTTCCCTATGCAATACTTCCCTTTCCTGTGGCTTTGCTGACAAATAGCGTGACGAAGTACATCTTTTATCAGCCAATAAATCATCTATATGTTCATCATTTTCTTTAAATCAATATTGATGCTTTCTTTGTATTAATCCCAGAAATTTCTTGCCTATATCATAAACTGACTTTTTAAGGGTCGGCCAATCCTCCCCAATATCTGCAGCATTCATTTCCTCTCGTAAAGTTCTCTTCACACTATTATACCTAAGACGATCAACAGTAAGTCTTTTAGGTAGGGTAATCCCTGCAGCTCGGATTTTATGTTTTGTGACTAATTTCACTTTTGCGAGTACTAGGCGATGGTCAGTCCAACACTCAGCTCCACGAAGAACAGGAACACACTGCACATCCTGTCTGTCACGCACCCTAACTAGGATGTAATCCAGAATATGCCATTCTTTAGATGCAGGGTGCATCCATGTAGTCTTAAACTTATTCTTTTGTTGAAACATGGTATTGGTAACACACAGACGCAGCTCCTCACACATCTGTAGCAAAAGCATGCCATTACTATTACACTTCCCCACTCCATGCTTTCCAATTACAGTCCATGTGTTAAAATCCCCACCCACTCTAGCATTAAAGTCACCCAGTACGATGACTTTGTCTGCCCGAAGGATATTTCTTATAATGCCCTTCAAAGCATGGTAGAAAGAAAGTTTTTCGTCATCAGTATAGCACATAGTTGGAGCATACACACTCACCAAGGTCATATAATTTCCTTTAGCCAAAGGAATTCTCATGGACATAAGACGCTCGTTAATTCCGATTGGGAATCCTTCAACAGCAAATGCCACTCCAGCTTCTCCTCTAAACTCTTCATTCCTCCCTTTCCAAAAGAATGTATATTTTCCACAAGATTTTGTAAGATGACTATCTCCAGGTAATCTCGTCTCAGATAAAGGAACGATGTCAGGATCATAGCGTTGAAGCTCCTTCGCAACAAGCGCAGTCCTTCTTTCAGGACATTCAGAGGTCTTGCGGTCACGCAGTGTCCGTACATTCCAACAGCCAATATTCAATATTTTCTTTGGTTCTATCACAGTAGCATGATGATGGCCGGGTTCAGACTGTGATGCTCTGGAGCCCCTGTCGGGCCAGACTCTTTCAGCTGATGTGGTTCCAGAGTCCTTACTGCCATTTATTTTTATACTGTTTTGATACATCATTGATTTTTTGCTTTTTAAGGCTACAGCCAGCCATTCAGTTGAGACTCACAGTGCCATCAACAATCAGGAATTAGTTAATCAATTTAATCAATCAATCACTGTTGTTATCGTGCAATGCCTGTGCAAGAAGATTTTTTTTTTAAAGTGAGGAAAGGCTGTGCACTGAGTCAATCCCACTCACTAAGCAACAGCAGCCATACTCCGAAAAGAAGAACAAGTCAACATCATCGGTAACCACTGAGCCGCAGGTTTTATGTCGGAGTTATCCCAGTTACCTGAGTTACCTTCTCCTAGAAGGATGCCCTAACAAAGGCTAGGAGTCCTTCACTCCCAATGGTTTAACTGCGCGATCGGGTAGTCAGTCCGATTATTTCTATGTCCCCGCGCATGATACAGCCTTAAGCCTTACGAAAAAAAAAAACTACACGTTTATTGGATGGCCGTTGACTCTCAAGAGTTCCTCCGCCCTTTGACGGATTTTGTTTTTCATCCCGCAGGGTTTCCAATAAACACCCTCCTCACCAAGCAAGCTTGGTGGGGTTGCCGGTTTAGTCGCCGACGACCCGACCATGCAACAGGTTGTACTGGGTTACATGTTACCAGTAGCCCTCGAAAGTGACTGACATATATATATATATATATATATATATATATAAATTAATTGTTATCGCCATATTAATATGGCAGTCTTATAGATATAAGACTAAAAGCTGTCGCTGATTAGCTCCATGAGGCCATCGCCTTAAGATAGCTATTTGACACACAAACTGTGTCCATTATAACCTTCGAACAAGGGAGGTCAGCCGCTTCACATTGCCAGTCAGACAGCTACAGACGCATTTCAGGGTATTTGCCCTTTGTCAATGTAGCGTAGTCGACCCAGCAGGTGTCGCCACCGATCGTCTCTGTTCGAAGGTTTTATTTACCTAGTTTCGGTGGAATACATCCAGTTGTTTTCAATAATAGAAATATTAAAATTACTAAGTCTCTCTAAAAGAGATTACGGCAGCGTTACTGGAAATTAATTGTTATCGCCATATTAATATGGCAGTCTTATAGATATAAGACTAAAAGCTGTCGCTGATTAGCTCCATGAGGCCATCGCCTTAAGATAGCTATTTGACACACAAACAGAGACGATCAGTGGCGACACCTGCTGGGTTGACTACGCTACATTGACAAAGGGCAAATACCCTGAAACGCGTCTGTAACTGTCTGACTGGCAGTGTGAAGCGGCTGACGTCCCTTGTTCGAAGGTTATAATGGACAGTTTTGTGTGTCAAATAGCTATCTTAAGGTGATGGCCTCATGGAGCTAATCAGCGACAGCTTTTAGTCTTATATCTATAAGACTGCCATATTATATGGCGATAAAATTAATTCCAGTAACGCTGCCGTAATCTCTTTTAGAGAGACTTAGTAATTTAATATTTCTATTATATATATATATATATATATATATATATATATATATATATATATATACATACATACATACATACGCACACACGCACACACACACACACAATATATATATGTGTGCGTGTGTGTGCGCGCGCGCGTGCGTGTGTATGTTAGTGTTTTGTGTTTGTCCCTCACTATCGCTTGATGACCGATGTTCGGCAAAAGAGCCCAATAGGATAAGTACTAGACATACAAAGAATAAGTCCTGGAGTCGCTTTGCTCTACTAAAGGCGATGTTCCAGCATGGCCGCAGTCAGATGACTGAAACAAATAAAAGATAAAAGAAAAAATAGAATATTGTCTACGTCTAACGTTCCACTGGCCTCTCTATGTGTATCGCTCCAGATAATGACCTGACTGGAGATGATGGTTTTAGTGTGTCTCTTAGTGGATCGTTTTATTCAAATAAGCGAACACAGAATTATTACTGAATTAAAACTATTAGACCCAAAGCTAGAATATCGGGCGTCCGCAACCACCGGACCACGTAACATTTTGTACCAAATCTCAAGCAAAGAATAAATGTTTATACTTTACTTTTATCTTATTGACAATCGCAGTCTGTAGGATGTTGTTTTTGCATTATATGTACACAACAAGGTGGTGAGCTGGCAGAAACGTTAGCACGCCGGGCGAAATGCTTAGCGGAATTACGTGTGTCTTTATGTTCTGAATTCAAATTCCGCCGAGGTCGACTTTGCCTTTCATCCTTTCGGGGTCGATTAAATAAGTACCAGTTACGCACTGGGGTTGATATAATCGACTTAATCCGTTTGTCTGTCCTTGTTTGTCCCCTCTGTGTTTAGCCCCTTGTGGGTAGTAAAGAAATAGGTATTCGTCTGCCGCTCCGTTCTGAGTTCAAATTCTATCGAGGTCAACTTTACCTTTCATCCTTTCTGGATCGAAAATTAAGAACCAGTTACGTACTGGGGTCGATCTGATCGACTGGTTCCCTCCCCCAAAATTTCGGGCCTTGTGCCTAGAGTAGAAAAGATTATATATATATTACACCTATAGTAATAATAGCGAAATTCTGTCTGTTCGTTTGGGACCCCTGTATCTCAGTCTACATTTGTTCTACATCGACATATTATGCCTTTTTGGATTCAGGATGATCCCGGGATTGAAAATCTGCCCTTCATTCATATCTTTGAACATCCAGTAATAGGATGTGATTTCGGTTGCTATTTCTAGCAGGTAAAAGTTTGGCTGATTCATGCCATCTTTGTTGGCGTTTGTCAGATGACGTCAGAGATAAAGGGAAGATAAATGACATTTGCTTCGTGAATTTTACGTCGAGATAAGAACTTTGGGACAAATTGATCAACAGCTGGAATTCAAATTGGGACTGGAACAACAGAATGATTGCATTACAGAATTAATTCTCATCTGTTCCTAAACCTCTGATCAAACACCACCAGGGCGTATAGTCATCCGCCCTCCAGTTAGCTCCCCGCAGGAGCTAGCTGTAAGATCCGCTCGGAGTGAGATTTTAAAGCTAATATGTAATATATATGTACTTATATGTAATAATAAAATTATATTTTTTATGCATTTTATTGTTTTGCGTTGTGCATGACGCCCCAATCTGTGGGGGAAATTGTCTCACTCGAAACTGATCGTGGAACAAAAAAGATTGGGGGTGGCCTTTGTAGTGTATTACCTCTGCACACCTACGTCCTTCATTCTGTTGGATGTTTGTTATCCATCCGTAGGGTAGAAGAGCAGTCTAAACGATGTTGATGGTCAACTGAGAAGCTATTGTTTAACGACAAACAATTTACTCCACAGTAAAGCATTCATAAACACTTCCACAAGTTAGAAGACCTAAAACATCAACTTCATAATTCAAAATATTCATTATTGTAGGGCAGGTGTTGCTGTGTGGTAAGAAGTTAGCTTCTCAACCACATGATCCCAAGTTCAGTCCCACTGCATGGCACCTTGGACAAATGTCTTTTTCTTTAGCCCCGAGCTATAGCAGAAGCTTTGTGAGTGGATTTGGTAGACGGAAACTGAAAGAAGCCTGTCGTATGTATATATTCAAACATGTATATATATATATATATATATAATATATATATATATATATTATATATATATATATATTAAAATTACAATGAAAGTAAACAAACAAACGAAGTTTGCTTTAGAGGCGTTGAGATGTCTCAGAAAGTTAAAGAAGTGATTTTGTTAAATTCTTAAACGCAGGATAATGGTAATAATATAGCTTGAACCGGATAAGCTACCCCTATTTTGCAGCAGAAAAAGTGTTGGCGGCCAGCTATGAGACTCGAACTCACACCTCCGTGATTACGTGTCGCGGTGCTCTGAGCCATTAAGCTAAACTATATATATATATATATGTATTTTATATTTTCTTTTCGTAACATATTTCTACTATATATATATATATATATATATATATATATATTATATATATATATATATGCCAAGAATTCATAACGACCCCGAACCCACAAGAGTAAACAAGAGTGACAGAGACAAGCAGAATACTATATAGTATTTGGATACTATGCAAATATTCTTTTAAAAAACTTTTCATTTAATATTTTCAAAATTTAATTGTTTTCCATACTTAGAGTTGAAAAAGTCTCAATGACTAAAACCAGTACTAAAATGTTTTTTATGATAAAATTATTTTAGCATTTTCTACCTTGACTTTTTTCCTTATATGAATATATATATATAATATATATATATATATATGTGGTGTGTGTGTGTGTGTGTGTGTGTATGTGTATGTACCCAGCTACCCCTTGACAACTAGTTTCGATTATTCTCCGTTTCCATAAACTAGAGGTTGGACATGAGAGATCGATACAATAAAATGTATTCGACTCAGACCTTTCGAGGCGGTACCCGTAGCACAGCTACAGTCCAATGACTCGAACAAATAATAAAAATGAAAATAATCTGTAATCCAATTTGTTGACGAAATATTCTTACTACATTAGCACATATGTTTTCACAGAATATTCTCTCTGATGAATTGTGTCCAAATACCAATTCTTTAAATAGTAACTGCCAAACATAGATTATTTACAAATTAATCCATCACAAGAATGATAATGGAATGCGTTGTGTAGGAGTTTGAAAAGCAATTAATCAAAGAATTTTGCTCGAAGCAAAATTGGAAAGAGAAGGAATAGAAAACAAAGCATAAAGATAATTCGTTTACTCTTTGAGAAGGAGTTGAAGAGGAGGAGGAGAAGCTAATTACTAGGTTCTTACGTATAAAGGTAAATAAAAGGGCGCTATTTTTCTTATTAAAATCCATATTTTTATAATTCGGGTTATCTTTTTTTTGCTTTTTTATTAAAAAAAAGTTTTTTTTCTCTTTTGAGTTTGGGGCCTTTTTTGCGATATCCTTAAAGCCAGGAACTCATCATCTCCACCATTTCTATACATACATACATACGTACGTACATATTTTACATTAATCTCATGGCTTGCTGTATATTTTTGTAGAATACAAATATATTATTCTGAAACAAGAAATGTTTGATAGTGACTTCGAAGTTTCGGACAATCAAGGCATGGTAAAACTGCATATATATATATATATATATAATATATATATATAATATATATATATACACACACACACATAGTTTCCGTCTGCTAAATCCACTCACAAGGTTACAGTAAAAGACACCTGACAAAGGTACCGCCGCCCAGTGATATTGAACTGAAGACTTCTTGGTTGGGAAGCTATATTCTTAACTATACACCCACACAACCACACCTCCTCTCCTCTTACTGCAGTTAACTTTAAAAAGTGTTTGTTTTGACTGAGAACAAGATAAATCTATTTATTGATAGAGGCGTGGGATTAGGTCGGGGGTGGGGAAATAAACGATATTGGTTTTGGAAAATATAAATAAATAAAGCAGTTTGTGAAGTCGTTTAAGAGAAATTATGACAAAACATATAAATGAATATAAAATGTGTATGCTTGTGTAAATATATCCTCTACTTGACGTAATGGGTACTCCTGCTTTCATTTGTTACAATCGTTACTTCTCTCTCACTCTCTTCTTGTCTCTCTCCTTCCCGTTTCTCCTCTCCTTATATATGTATGTACATGTGTGCTTACACACACACACACACACACACACACACACACATACATACATATATATAAAGTCAGTTGGGTGGGAAGTTGGGGTATCTCTAGAGAAGCGCTCAACCCGAATACTGGGCTATTAACATTGTCGGGATCCAAGCCATGGCCGGAATATTTCTGGTTGACGGAATAATATTCCAACGAAAAGATTATACCGTCATGTGGTATAATAATCCAACGAAAAGAAGACAAAGACAATTCCTTAACACATCTTTAGTTATCAGTTACACAAGTTTTCGTACCACCTCCATTTGCAACGTCAGTTTACGCGAAAATTCTAAAAGAAAAATTACGTAATAATTGCGGGTTTAGGCATTGGAGAGGCACTTCCTCGGACCTGCATCAAAGCCGTGCTATTACACTGTGCGTCTATCGGACCTTGTTTTTAGGAAAGTATCGGGAGGAAATAAGAAGAGGAAAAGAAATTAAAAGTGTGTATGCGTGATGGATCTGTGGGGAAGAAATTATGTACGAAAACTGGTGGTCGTTCGGCAAAATACCATACCCTACCGCGACTTAATCTAAGATTTATACATACACCCTCTCTCGGAGGTTTAGACACAGCAGATATAACATGAGTTTTTACCTGTATGTTTTTCAATTTTCATTTCTCTCTTGATCCTTGACATTTCTATTTTATTTTATTTTTTCCTCATGTCCACATATATTTCTCCGATTCGTTGTTTTTTATTACGGATCGGAGTCCACTATATATGAAACCACTATCCCATCTTAATCAGGACTAAAGTACACTTCAAGTCATATACACCTCAAATATGGAGGCTTACAGACCTGCTGCAGAAATAGCTTATCTTCAATTTTTATTTCCGCTGCTTCGTGACCCTTATCTTTAACTATTTAAAAAAATTTTTTTCTATATGCCTTTTTTTTCATACTCTACATCAAAGGTTCTCAACCCATTTTGACCAAAGCCCCCTCCCTGAAAGGCTGCAAGGCACGTAATATAAATATTTTGGTGCGTGACTTTTGACCCACTCTCTGTATGTGTATATGTGTGTGTGTGTGTGTGTGTGTGTGTGTGTGTATGTGTGTATACACACATACTTATGAAATATATTATCGTAGATATTTGATGCTTTGATGTTTTATGCATCATCTTTACTATATGGATTTGTGTGTGTACGTATGTGTGTGCTGTTTCTCTCCTCCGACTCATCAGGTAGCTCTTTGATCGTTGTTGTAAGGAGCATTAGCTCGTCGATGCGTGTGTGTTTGTGTACGGACACACATATACGTACGTACATATTTCTATCTATTTCTATTTTTAGAGATACAGAGATACAGAGAGAGAGAGGGGGTGGAGAGAGAAAGAGAGAGAGAGACTTAATTAAAATTAGGATTAGAATTAAGAACTAAAGGAATACACTAGCTAAAAATGTTTGTTTGAGGATTAACTCATGATTCGCCATTATGTAAAGGCTTGTCTCTGAATTTAGCCTTCATCGGTGGGACTTCACGAGATTTTCTTTATTACACGCTCAAACACACACACGCATACATGTTCTCTCTTTTTCCCTTTCTCCCCCCCTCTCTCTCCAGTATATACAATCATCGCATAAGTGTATGTCTGTGTATGGATATACATATATATATATATGCATGTATATATGCATGTATGTATGTATGTATGTATGTATGTATGTATGTATGTATGTATGTATGAATGCATGTATGTATATGTGTGTGTTTGTGTGTGTAAGCATACGCATATACATACATAACTATATATGTGTGTATCTGTATGTATGTATGTAGTAGGTAGGTATCTATCTATCTATCTATCTATCTATCTATCTATCTATCTATCTATATATATATATATATATATATATATATATAT
>NC_043010.1:27381185-27451185 GCF_006345805.1 Octopus sinensis
TATAGACACTGATTAAGTTGCGCCATAGTAAATCTGGAAACAAAAAAGGAAAAGGCATAACCTTGTGACGCCCCTAGTTTCATTTGGTTCCCCCAATATTTATTACTTTGCTTAATGGTGAGTTAATCTTGGAGTGCTGTATAGGACCAGTTAAGTAGTAAAAACGATACAATGCTCTGTCTCTCTCAATCGTACGTGTAAAGGGACGAACCACAAGGATATACAACCTTCTGCTCGTGTTAGAAATATGTTTGTTTTTTTACTTTTGCCAAGGTCCATTTTGCGTTTCATATCTGCGCAGTTCAGAAGTATGAAATGCCAGTCAGGTACTGCAGACGATAAGATCGGTTGTCTAACCAAAACTTCCGAATCCAACAAATTTCTAGTTGTATGCTTAAGTTAGAAATCATTTTCCTTTTCTTTTAAATCTTTTTGTTTGAATAGAAGGAAATGCGCTTTCCTCTTTGCAGGGTCTCTGAGACAGACGGATGGGAGAGAAGAATATATTTTTGAGCGAGCAACTTGATTTGAATGCTTGCAGCTTAAATTCTAAAGGTACTCAGTGCCAGATGGTGGAGTTAAACTGTATAACGGATTAAATATATTCTCCAACCAGGCCGTGGTTCGATTTGAACTCACAACAGGAAGAGCAGGAAAAAATACCACAAGGCATCCAGTCCGACCTTCTTACATTTCACCGGCTTGGATTGGTATTTATTTTGTATCGACCCCGAAAGCATGAAAAACAAAGCTGACTTTGGTGGGATTTGAATGCAGAGAATCGGAACAAAATACAGTGACGCATTGAGGCCCAACGCTCAAGTACCAGGTTTAATATCAAGGTACTTGGGTTGATTCATTCGACTAAAATGTTTCAAAGTGGTGCCCCAGCATGGCCGCAGTCTAATGACTGACACATGTAAAAGAGATTAAAAAATAAAAGATCTATTCGTAGGACTACATTGTCCCCTGTGTTCCTTCGAAATAAAGCTGCAGGGTCTGATTTAACTCATATAATGTCAATGTGCAGAAGAAAATTACTTGTTTTTCACTTTCAGGATATTTAGGAATTAAGCATAAACTGCAAAAAGACTGAACTTTCTTATAGAGAAAAAGACATCGGATAATATAGTCTTAGATACATTATGACTGAAAGAGAAGGAAGGGGCGCCTTTAATCCTACATCTGCTCGATCTGAACTAACCTGAGACTATTAAACAAAAATAATAACTGAAGTGTTTTTGTGCTTTTGGTGCCCTGGACTATCTTACTCTTTTACTTGTTTCAGTCATTTGATTGCCGCCATGCTGGAGCACCGCCTTTAGTCGAGCAAATCGATCCCAGGACTTATTCTTTGTAAGCCTAGTACTTATTCTATCGGTCGCTTTTGCCGAACCACTAAGGTACGGGGACGTAAACACACCAGCATCGGTTGTCAAGCGATGTTGGGGGGACAAACACAGACACACAAACATATACACACACATATATATACATATATATATATATACATATACGACGGGCTTCTTCCAGTTTCCGTCTACCAAATCCACTCACAAGGCTTTGGTCGGCTCAAGGCTATAGTAGAAGACAGTTGCTCAAGGTGCCACGCAGTGGGACTGAACCCCGAACCATGTGGTCTGTAAGCAAGCTACTTACCACACAGCCACTCCGAAAGTTTCAAAGTAGGGTCTCTTCTCATAGAATGCCATTGTCTTCCATGACAGGAGGAAAATATGCATTGGATACTGTCGTCTTAAGTACAGTAAATCTGAATATTTCTTAAGATGTGATGGTCACGACGGGAACATTTTTTATTGATAAGTCTGGTTAATTAGTATTGACTGGAAGCTAAAAGGCGACGGCAACGATGACGTCGAAAGTAGCAGCGTTAGCGGCGGCGGTGATGACAATGACGGCGGTCACGACGAATCAATAAAATGGAGTGTTAACATGGTTAAACGTCCTGCTTGTAAAACACCTAAATTTCTCTCAAATCACATCCAGCCATCCTTTAAATTATTTAAGTGGACGCAAAGCGCGTTATGAAGTGAGATGTATTTGGCTGCTATTTCTATTGAGTTCGGAACTGCCGAGAGGTTCCCACATACAAGCTCGGGATCTCTCGTTAAATCCTTCATAGGTTTTCACTGAATCTATTTCAATCCTATCTTCCGACGCAAATCTAACACAGTAACACGTCTCTAAACGTAAAACACAAGGGCTACGAACAAAACGCTGTTAAGTTTCTTTTTTTTATATATTTTGTGTTTGTTACTCTTGCTGTGAATAAATTTGCATTTACATTACATTTGTTATTCCTTCGGATTACTTGTTACCAAATGTAGACACACATCTAATTCCTCGGATTCGTGATTTTAAATTGATTATATAAATGACCGAATTGATTGAACGGTGATGTACCAATTGAAAGGTCACTGGTTCTTATCATGTCTGTTGTCAAGACACTTAATTCCCAACTTGCGTGTCATTTCATCACGGGAATCGTCATGGCAACGCGGAGAATACAGTGAAATGCCTCTCAATTCTGAGAATACTGTTTCACTCAAGAATCGTCTCTACTCCCCCCTTCATGCCGTGTGCATATGCACACGCACACGTGGTTTGTAATCAGAGCACATAAATAATTAATGTGCGCACACGAAACATAATGTGTACACGAAAGTTTCATTGTTAAAAATCAAAGAATAATTAACAGTTTCTAATTTAGGTTGAAGGCCAATAATTTTTCACGGGAGGCGGTTGGTCGAAACCATTGTCTCCAGTACTTAAATGGTATCTTATTTTGTCGATCCTGAAAGAATAAACGGTAAAGTTGACCTCGGCGGGATTTGAACGCAGAATGTAAAGAACCGGAAAAAATACCGCAAAGCGTTTCTCCCATCACTCTTACTCTTCTTCCTGTTCACTGCCTTTGATTATGGTTTCTGGTTTAGGCACGGAATCATTTTTAGGGGAGGCAGTATATCGATTACATCGACCCCAGGACCTAAATCGTACATTATTTTATCGATCCTGAAAGGCAGCGACCTAGTAGAATCGTTGGCACCCTGGGCGAAATGCTTAGCGGTATTTTGTCTGCCGCTACGTTCTGAGTTCAACTTCCGCCGAGGTCGACTTTGCCTTTCATCCTTTCGGGGTCGATTAAATAAGTACCAGTTACGCACTGGGGTCGATGTAATCGACTTAATCCCTTTGTCTGTCCTTGTTTGTCCCCTCTGTGTTTTGCCCCTTGTGGGTAGTAAAGAAGCAGGTATTTTGTCTGTTTTTACGTTCCGAGTTCAAATTCCACCGAGGTCGACTTTGTCTTTCATCCTTTCGGGGTCAATAAATTAAGTGTCAGTCGCGTACTGGGGTCGATCAAATCGACTGGTCCCCTCCTCCAAAATTTCAGGCCTTGTTCCTGTAGGAGAAAGGATTATTTTTTCGACTCTGGAACACTGAAAAGCAAGGCTGACCTCGATAGGATTGAACTCAGAACGTAAAGAGTTGAAACAAAATGGTTACTGATTTAGGGAGGAGGAAAGCAATCTTGAGAAGTGAGTGTAATTGTGTGGCTGGTACTTATTTTATCGGTCCCGGAAGGAAGAAAAACAAAAACTAACTTCGAAGGGAATTGAAACCAGAATGTAAAGATCGGGAAGAAATATCACAAAGCATTGCTCAAACGATTCTTCTGGCTCACCACCTTATAATACATACAGTTACAACACCTACTTCTCAGACACTGATAGTCCGGAACTTCTTATCCACACTGATTTACGCGCAGGAACTTCAAATTTCCGCGACCGTCTGACTAGTTTCACTATACCTTGCATATTACAGTATTAATAAATTTGTATCCCTGAATTAATGCACAGACACCACTATTTCATTTAATTATTGAAGTAAATTTAATATTTGTTTAATTTAGAGTATGTTAATCAAAGTGCCTACCTTAGTTTTCGAAGAATCAATATTCTAGAAAGTCTTTGAAATGAAAGGTTCTGGAAAACTAATGTCGTACCTGGAAGTAATAATTGATTTAATCTTATCTCAACGCCAGCAATTTTGAAAGAAAAAAACAAATCGATACCATGGGCCTCAGTAGCTAACTGGTACTTTGTTTTATCGAGCTTGAAACGGCGAAAGACAAAACTGAATAGAGTAATAAAGGATTTACTTCTTGGTTGTGATACTGAAAGAAAGAGCAATGACTCATGAAATATGCATGTACACCTCGGAGGCATTTGAACTAAGAACATAGAGAGAGACGAAATGTCGCTAAGCATTTTGCCCGGTGTGGTAACGATTCTGCTAGCTCGCCACCTTACTTGTTTCAGTCATTGAAATACGGTCATGCTGGGGCACCAACTTGAAATGTTTAGTCATTCAAATTGACCCCATTACTGATATTTTTAAAGCCTGATTCTTATCCTGTTGGTCTCTTCCTGCCAAACCACTAAGATATGGGGGTCGTAATTAAACCAACAACGGACGTCAAGCGATTTGGAGAACAAACACGAACACGCACACATACATATGTATAAACACACACACACACACACACACACACACACATGCACACATATTTATTTCTTAACTGGCACTCCGTCGGTTACGACAACGAGTGTTCCAGTTGATCAGATCAACAGAAGAACTTTCTGAGCACTCAACAAACACACGTGTCCTTAAACGTAGTTCTCAGCGAGATTTCAGTGTGACACAGAATGTGACAAAGCCAGCCTTTTGAATTACAGGTGCAACTCGTTTTTGTCACCTGAGTGGACTGGAGCAACATGAAGTAAAGTCTCTTGCTGAAGAACGCAACGCATCACCACGAATCGAACTCACGGCCTTAAGATCGCGAGCCGAATACGCATAACCACTAAGTTCCCGTCGACAAAATTCACTCAGTGGTTATGTCCAGAGCTACAGATGATACTTTATCAAGGTAGTGTACAGTGAAACTGAAACCGTGACCCTGTGGTTGCTAAGCGAACTTGCTAACCACACAGCCATGTTTGCATCGCTGTCTGAAAGAAAGAAAACAATAGAATGCTTTTACGGCTGCAGCAGGTTTTTACTCATGAATTATTATTATCTTTTTTTTCATCAAAATCGCGTTGAGAACTAAACAACAACATCAACATCAACAATAACAAGTGGCCTTTACGTTGACGCTCAAGCTGCAAGAAATAGCAGCCAAATCGTTTTCATATCACGGCCTTACCAAGTTAAAAAGGAAAACTCAAAGGTTGTTCTTTGGTGAGCTGGATAATTCCGAAAAGGCAGGATGGTCATAGATGGAATATTTTTGATAAGATATCTCTGCTTGGTCAGGCTTGATCAGGCTTGCTCTGAGAGCTGAACAATCACAACCACAACGACAATCAGGAACACAATAAAACGCCCTCCTTCGCAGCATGAACAACAACAGGCCAGGCGTGGCTATGTGGTAAAAAGCTTGCTCTTTAACCACATGGTTCTGAGTTCAGTCTCACTGCAAGGTACCTTGAGCAAGTGTCTTCTACAGTAGCTACGTGCCGACTAAAGCCTTGTGAGTGGATGTAGTGGACAAAAATCGAAAGAAGACCAACGTTAATATATATTCACACACACATATATATATATATATATCTTACCGTCGTTCTGGTCTAACGACTCCCATGTTTGTTTTAGTTCCGTTTCCTTGTATGTCTCCACTGTCCTGTTTTTGTTCCCAACTTTGACCCTCCATCGAAGACTCATATTGTCATTCAATGCTCGAAATGAGGAGTAGATAGACAGCCGACAATTGATGAAGAGTTTTATATTACTTGTCCTGTTTTCCATTTGTTTCTCTCGTTGTTTGCGTATTCAACTTTGTTTTCGTATTTCATGTTCTTTATTGTTGGTGACGTCCTGTACCCATATATGCACACACACACACATATATATATATACATATATATATATATATATAGAGAGAGAGAGAGAGAGATGAGAGTTCACGAAAAAGACAAAAGACGAAGACAGGTGGGGTACAAAACAAACAGATGTATTAGTATAACGCTCAGGAATAGAAAACGTCTTTTACGTTTCAAGCCTACGCTCTTCTACAGAAACGGACACAGAAAAAACAAGGAGAGAAACAAAGAGAGAAAAAAATGTGTGTAGTGGCTAACGATCTATCATGGCGTCTCATATATATATATATATATATATATATATATATATATATGTGTGTGTGTGTGTGTGTGTATGTATGTATAAGGATGAAAAGGAACACACGAGTTGATATATATGAAAAAATAAGTCAGGATAGAATATGCTAAAATAATTTTATAAAGAACATTTCAGTACCGGTTTCAGTTGTTGTGACATTTTCAACTGTAACAATTAAATAATTAAATTTAGAAAAATTAAAAGAAAAGTTTTTTAAAAGAATATTTGTATAGTGGTCAAATATAAGTGGCATTTTCCTTGTTTCTGCCTGTCTCTGTCTCTCTTGTTTACTCTTGTGTGCTCAAGGTCGTTGTGAATTCTTGGTAGGGAAGAAGATGAAGGAGGAGGAGGGGAGGAGGGGAGGAAGGATACGAAGAATTTGGGAGTGCCTTGATTGTGGTATTTTGAATGGTCAGTGAATGCTAGCAGTTGCTGTTCAATTCATGAAAATATTTCTATTGAAAGTTTTGCTTATACAATTTGCGTAGGTGTTATACTAAAAAGCATTAGTGATAAAGTTAGGAAGAAGAAGAAGGAAGAAGAAGAAGAGAAGAAGAAGAAGAAGAAGAAGAAGAAGAAGAAGAAGAAGAAGAAAGAAAAGGGAGAATATGAATGAGTGAAAGTAGTGAGGTGTTGGATGACAAAGTTGACACGTTATGGATTATAGCAGTGATTGGGGCTGATTTTTAATGGATTCTTAGGAATATAATATTTGCGTGTGTATTTGTGTTATTCTAAGGCCGAGGTGGATATATCGTTTGTCGTAGATGCGTTCAGAAGGGGCCTGTATTTGTAATAAAGAGAGTTTCTTTACTAATTCGTTGGTTCCAGTTTGTATCGTCCCTGAATTGGTAGAGGGGAAAAATCCTGAAGCTTGGAGTTTTGTTGTTGGCGCAAATATCTATGTGTTGGCTGAATGCTATTTTTCTATTTTGGGGAATATTTATTTGGGATCTGTGCAGGGCCATTCTTTTACGTAAACTATTTTTTGTTTGGCCTATGTATTGCTCTTGATACCCAGAGCAGGTTAGTGTGTATATCAAGTTCTCCGAAGCACACGTGAAGTTGCTTTTCACTGTGAAACGTTGTCCCTGTTTGAAGGAGAACTCTGATCCCTCAATTAGATAATCGCATATCGCACAATTGGGCCTTCCACATTTTTTTACTGTCGGTTTCTATGTTGGTGAGCTTATTCGGGCTTGTGTTAGGAGACTTTTCATAAATTTGGGCTGTCTCTTGCTTTTTATAATCGTCTGTGTTTGGAGGATTAAGTTCATTCTGTGGTCCTTTTCTAGCAGGGGTATGTTTTGGAGGATGGTGTCGAAGGCTTCATTGTCGAGAGGGTTGTGTGTGGAGATGTATGGTAAGGCTTTAGGTCGTAAATTTTTCTTTAATTTGGGATGTCTGAGTTCCTGGATGTTGAATGCATCTGTCAATTAGTGAAGGTGGTTAGTTCCTGGTGATGAGGGTATCTTTTAGTTCATGTAGTCATGTGTCTCTGGTGTTTGCATTAGAAACTATAGTACATATCCTTTTTGCTAGATTGAAGGGGATATTCATTCTGGTGTGTCTGGGGTGGCATACATACATATATCTATGTGTGCGTGTGTGTATGTGTGTGTCTTTGTGTCTATGTTTGTCTCCGACCACCACTTGATAACCGATGTTGCTGTGATTACGTCCACGTAACCTAGCAGTTCGGTGAAAGTGACCGATAAAGTAAGTACCAAGCTTAAAGATAAATTTTAAAAATAAAGAACTACTGAGGTGTATTTCTTCGACGAAAATTCTCCAAGACGGTGCCCCAGCATGGCCGTAGTCGAATGACTGAAACAAATAAAAGATAACGCGATATAACAACCAGCACCCCCACCATCACTATAACAAGAACAACAACGACGACAACAACAACAAAACCATCAACGTAACAACAACACCAATTGGCACGTGTTCCATTAGTAATTCAGCATTTAAGGCAGAAAAACTATGCAAAACGTGACATTTCTAACGGGACACCTGCTCAGGTTTAATTTCCCTCAATCTGCTCGTCTTAATCTTTTCTGGATCGGAAAATTAATTGATGGCGAATTGTAATTGAAAAAAATAGAGCAGGACTGGGTGGTGGTGGTGGTGAGAGGGGAAGGGATGAATATAGGAATGAGAGAATGAATGGTTAGAGGGAGGTTGAATGAATGAAGGAAGGAACAAAGGAAGGAAGGAACAATGGAAAAAAGAGATTAAAAGGAAAAATGGATGAGAGAAATAAAGAAAATATGAAAGACGGAATGAAAAAGGAAATAAGATAGAGAAGAAAGAAAGGAAAAAAGGATGTAATGAGTGAAAGAATGAAGGGAGGAATGGAGGAAGGAAGGAAGGAATAGAGGAAAAAAAGAAAAAGTACAATCAATGAATCAATAATTGAAGAAAGAAAGAAAAATAAGGAATGAAAGAAAAAAGAAAAACGTTGGATAGGAAGAAAAAGAAAAGAAAGAACAAAATAATATTAATCCCACTTTCGCCTCCTGCTTCTCTTGCTTCTTCTCCCCCTCCTTTTCTTGCTTCTCCTCCTCTCCCTCCTCCTCTAATGTATGGAGGCCCTAAATTAGTGGTTGTCAATGGGGGCCTATATAACCTTTGGGGGAGGTTGAGGTCCATATAAGATTTTGTCCTTAAAATCTATGGTTATACGAGTAAAATATTTTAAGATTTTTTTTTCTAGAATTCCTAATAATATTTTGGATTTTTTAAACATTGAACGTCTATGAGGGTCCATCCAAACAAAATAGTAATCTAAAGGGGGGCCATGGGTAAAAAAAAATGGTTGAGAAACACTGATTTAACCAATTATAATTGGTACTCTGTCGATTACGACGACGAATGTTCTAGTTGATCCAATCAACGGAACGGCCTGCTCGTGAAATTAACGTGCAAGAGGTTGAGAGCTCCACGTAACCTCAATGTGGTTCTCTGAGGGATTCAGCATATATATATATATAATTTACAAAATGAGGGCAAGAGAAAAATTCTAATGCCAAATATGCCGAAAAAAAGACAAAAATTGTCAATAACCATTATAATTTATGCGTCTCGAAACAAACCGATAGAAATTTCTAAAAAATCCGTTATTACCGTATTGGTCCCAATTTCGGGGTTAATTCATAAGAATTTTCCCCTCGGATTTTTTAGAAATTTCTATCGGTTTGTTTCGAGACGCATAAATTATAATGGTTATTGACAATCTTTGTCTTTTTTTTCGGCATATTTGGCATTAGAATTTTTCTTTTGCCCTCATTTTGTAAATTATTTATAAATTTAACCTTTAAAGGTATTTTTTGATATGCTGGCCAATGATAAAAAATTTTTCCCGAAAAAAAATTTTATCCTACATTAGTTATATATATATATATATTATATATATATATATAAATGAAAGAATGGAGTCGAACGACGATTTTAACAAAATTCCTTTACTCTCGACATATGTTTCGAAGACTACATACTCTTAATTCCGAAGGAATAAAGGGTGCATTATGCCGCCTTCTCATCAATATAACTTTCAAGCTGGATTGGTCCATATTGTCTGTATCCTTTCCTTTTGATAAGGGCAGGAAATATTGTGGAGTCTGTAATTCCGAACTATTCTATATCCTTTTCGCCAAGTTCCCCTTGGTAAACACAATAATAGAAAAATCCTATAAGTGCATGCATTGGCAGAAGCACACTTTCCACTCATATGAATGATGATTAATATAGATAACCTCTTTGATTTAATAATTTAGTTCCATTTCTACAACACCACCATAGACAAATCTTTTTTTACACTCCGTTACATGATGAACTACTACTAAATTTCGTTGGGGTATGTTTCACCTCTGTCTCTCTACCTCTCCCCCTCTCTCTCTATCTCTATCATAAGCACAATCAAATACACAGACACAAACCTCACCACTAAATGTATTTGGCATTTGTCCCCCCACACACACAATCACGCACACACACACACACACAGGCACGAATGCAGTTATATACATACACACACATAGACACTCAAACTCATTAGCAAAAGCAAACAACCACGCATCCCCATACATGCAGCTTGCACTCTGTCCCGTTCCTATTCTTAGAACTTTCTCCTTCCAACCATTTTTGAACTCTTGAACTTTTTAGAACCTTCTCCATCCAACCTATTTTGACGTCATTGCTTATAACGGAATATTTTAAAGAAACACTCATTATTACTGTGGACTTCATGTGGGCAGTCATCTAAAAGTTTTTGTTCGTCATGATGCTGACATAGGTTCCTTGTCTTTCCTGATGAGAAGGCGGCATAATGCACCCTTTATTCCTTCGGAATTAAGAATATGCAGTCTTCGAAACATATGTCGAGAGTAAAGGAATTTTGTTAAAATCGTCGTTCGACTCCATTCTTTCATTTACTTATAGTTAAAAAAAGACACAAATTTCCACACGAAAACACGGGATTTCTGCCCTTGGCATGTAGCTTCAACCGTGTTTTCTGACGTGAATTTGCTACCCGGGTATCGGTTAACCGAATTATCCATGCTAGGATAATTCATTCACCTACTTAATTATATATATATATATATATATATGCATGTGTGTATATATATGTGCATGTATGCATATGTATATGTGTGTGTGTGTGTGTGTGTGGACATGTCAGATCACTCTTAGATTTACCCAGTACAAACTGTGGCATGATCGGGCCGTCGGCATCTTAACCGGCACACCCTACCAAGCCTGCTTGGTAAGGAGGACGATTTTCATCGGACACCCTACTGGTTGATAAACGAAACCTGACAAAGATCGGATGAACTCAACAGCGTCAACTGTCATCCAATAGCTGGGAGAGAGTGGACCCCTAATCTTCGTTTAGGTATTTCTGTATTGAACAAAGAAATTCCTAAAGAACACCCAACTAACAGTGAAGCCGGAGATCTTGTTCTTATTTATTTTTGGAGTACTTGGTTTTGTAGGGGATGGACATAGCACTGTTGTGCAAGCTGTTGTTGGCTTTAAATTTCAGTATTGGCATCGCTGACAGCCATTGCCTTTCAAATCTTGGATAAGATATTTTGTGTGTAGTGGTCATACTTCCCTACGAATTGAAATATATACCGCGTGTGTATGTATTTGTGTACATATGTATGTATGTATGTATGTATGCATGTATGTATGTATGTATGTAAGTATGGATGAATGGATGGATGGATGGATGGATGGATGGATGGATTATATCAGTGTGTGAGTGTGTACGCTTGTGGTTTGTACTTGGTGAATTAATCGTGTGTGTGAGTGTGTGTGTGTGTGTGTGTAGCGGGAGAGTATGCATGTGTATGTGTGTAATTGTGTATGGATATCTATATGTATGTGTATGTCCATATGTACGTCTGTGCATATGTATGCCTAGATTGATGAATGAATAGATGGGTGGACGGACGGATGGATGTGCAGTTGTGCATATATATTTGTGCTTTGTGAATTAATGCGTGTATAGTGAGTGAAAGAGCATGTGAATGTGTATGTTTATATATATATATATATATATGTTTGTATATTTCTATGTATGTATTTGTGTATGTATGTATGTATGTATGTATGTATGTATGTACCCACGAGGGGGCACCAAAAAGTAACCGGAACCGTTCGCTGTGGGACAAGCTCGCTGTAGTTTGCCGATCGGTGTCATCCACTAGTGTAGTACGCCCACGTGGTGCGTCTTCGTTTTGCAGTGCTTCTCCCTTGTACGTCAATTTTTGCGATGGCTGAAAGGAAGGAACAGCATGCTTCCATGAAATTCTGATTTCTGCTGAGGAAAACAGTGACCAAAACAGTTGTCATGCTTCAAACAGTATACAAGGAAGCTGCCATGAGCAAAACACGAATGATTTACGAATGATTTTCACGCTTTAAGAATGGTTACTTGTCGCTTGAGGACCAACCTCGTTCAGGGCCATTGTCAACCTCCCGAACGAATGAGAATATCATGAAAATTCATGAACTGATCTTGAAGGACTGTCACTGAACAATTTACGAACTTGTTGATATGACTGGTGTATCTTGAAGATCCAGCCAACGAATTTTAGGCGAGGAATTGTGAATAAAAAGAGTTGCAGCAAAATTCGTGTACACACACACACACACACACACACACACACACACACACACACACACACACACACACACACACACACACAAACACAGAGGGTGAATAAATTGCCGTGCATATTACGCAAAGAGGATAGTAACACTGACATCTCATTTTAACAGATATATTTACCAAAATTACATAAAAATTTCTTGAAAGACTAAAAAGTAAATTGATTCAATAGAATCGCCATAGGCTTCAACCACGGCCTTCAGACAACTTCGGAATCTCCTGCAACTCTTCTGAACGGTTTCTTTGTTTAAGTTGGTGAATACTGCCATAATCCTTGCCTTCAGTTCATCTTTGGTGTTACAAGTCGTCTTGTTCCTCTCTCGCTCAACTACACCCCACACATCAAAAGGGTTGCAGTCTGGGGAGTTAGGTGGCCAGCTGTTAGGGGTGATGTGGTCGCAGAAATTATCTGACAGCCATGGCTGGATTCTCCTGCTTGTGTGGTATGGTGCAGAGTCCTGTTGCCAGACATAAAGACTTCCAGCAGCCACACTCTTGACCCAGAGCAACACTACCTCCTCGACGCACTTGATATAGGCCTCGGTGTTGAGTCTGAGGTCGTGTGGGAAGATGATTGGAGGCATAACGTCGCCATCACTAATGATCACTTCAAACACCTACTTGCATGGTCTTCCACGACTCTCGGCAAGAGAGGGGGAGTGTTGTGAAAGACCCATCACAGCCGTGGACGTACGGGATGCGATGGCAGGCTTGGATGGTTTGCCCTACGAGTTCTATTGTCATATGCCAGACTTGTTTGGAGGTGTCTTGGCAGCGGTCTGTTGCAACTGGCAGCAACACGAAGCGAAGAGTTGTGGCTCTGCTAAACAATGATGCAAGCAAGGGAAACGTCATAGATAACTTCAGGCCTATCACTCTGCTCAACGCAGATTTGAAGATTTTGGCCAAGGTGCTAGCCGAGACGTTGGAGCTTGTCATCGAGAAACTGTTCGAAAAGGCACAAACATGCGCCGTGCTGGGAAGGATTATCCATGACAACCTCCATCTGATGCGCTACATCATAGACAGGTTAGTTAAGGAACCTGGTATGGGCGGGGCCCTGATCAATTTGGATCAATCAAAAGCTTTCGATAGAGTCGACCATCGCTATTTGGAAGCTGTCCTTAGAGCGGCTGGTTTCGGTCCCGTTTTCCGCGGTTGGATCGCTGCCTTATACAGCAGCATCCGCACGGTAGTTCGCGTAACTGGTCATCTGTGCAGACCATTTAACATCACACGTTCGGTCCGTCAAGGATGCCTCCTCTCGTTGCTGCTGTACGTACTAGAGCCACTATTGCGGAAGCTGGCGACGCTGAGGGGCTTCCCGCAAGAACTGGGATTCAAGAGGAACGTGTCTGCATACGCGGACGACGTCTCCGTGATAGTGTCTAGCCATAGGCATATCGACCTGGTCGCCGAGACACTAAAAGAATACGAAGCGGTAACGGAATGTAAAATCAACCGGGAAAATTCTGTGGGCTTGCGACTCGGCACCTGGGGAAGCAAGCTCATGCTGTCCAACAGCGTTTCCATCGTGGGACGCCGGACTGACGGATCAGTTAAATTGCTCAGAGTCTGGTTCGGTCCGGACCTCCAAATGGAGAAGAATTGGGACGAGATAACGAGTAGGGTGGCCACTCTCACCCAGCAATGGGCCGAGAGGAAGCTATCCCTAAAAGGTCGGGTGGAGGTGGCGAACGCATATATTGCTTCTGTCATCGGTTACCGTCTGATCGTCGTGCCTTGTCCCGACTCTACCATCACTAATCTGAACGCATACTCTTCAACTTTTTGTAGAAGGGAAGCGTTCCTATGGTTAGGCGATACATTTTCTGTCAATACACGCTAAATGTAGGGCTGGGCATGCCTTGGTTGATAATGCGTAGACATGCGCTGCGACCGCGACGTCTCTGGCGCTTCATAGACGACGGTGAACAGGTTTGTGAGGCGCGCTTTCCCGCAGCAGGTCTCTTTGGCCGGACTTCAGTTGTGGATCAAACAGAGACCGAGGCTAGGCGAATGGCACCGCGAGTGCTGCCTTGCTCCCAAAGCAACTCTGCCGTCCAGGACCAAACTTGTGCGACTTCAATTCCACGAAGGCGTTCTATAGAGGATTAGTGGAGGGGAGGTGGGATGACGTTCTCTGGGAGAATCTGGGCATCGACGAGGAATACCTGACTCGCCAGTTGAGGACAACTTTCGGGCCGGGACCTATGGACAATCACCAGAGATTCCTGGCCTGGCAATGCTATCGGGAAGCATGGCCCGTTCGGTATAAGCTCTACAGGCACGGTTAAAGATACACCGGACCGACTTGCCCGAGATACGGTCAGAGCGACAAAACCGTTCTGCATGCACTCGTGCAGTGTCCAACCATTTCGGACCTGTGGGCTTATGCCGAACGGCAGCTGTCACATGTGGGACGAATTTGGTTGTCGGCCGAGTCTATCGTGAAAATTGCTCCACCACCTTCCCTCAACCGGGAAGGCAAGCCAGTTTTCATCGTACTGGTGGCCATGGTGAAAGAATGTATATGGTGGACTCGAGCGAAAGGTTTAGAGACAAACACTTTCCTCTCTGGCCAATTGCTTATCAACGTTTTCAAGTCCCACTTGAAAAGGAAGGTGAGAATAGAGGGGCAAGTTTTGTCTCATGAAAGATTCAATAAAAGGTGGATGAATGCAGCAAAAATGGTACGCGTGAATGACGAAACCACTTTGAGCATGCTCCTGTAAACCCCCCCAAAAGAGAGAGAGGGCACTTTGCTCTCATGTGATTTTTTTCCCTTCCTGCCTGATGTTACCGTAGGCTTGTCTCTCCACGGATAAACCTAATCTGTTTTTTTTTACATTTTTACTCTATGCTGTGATACACGAACCCTTTTGATCGGATTTTTTTTATACGATCCCTTTTGATCGGAACTTTTTCCTCCTTCTTTTCAATTTTCCCTTTTTTTCCTTTCGAAAAGAAAAAAAACTCTACATTGTATTTAGTCCCCTTTGTGTCGGCCCTGTGTGAATAATAAAGATATCTATCTATCTATCTATCTATCTATCTATCTATCTATCTATCTATCTATCTATCTATCTATCTATCTATCTATCTGTCTGAAACAAATATGCCACGATACAGGTTCGCTTCAACAGCGAAGAAAGAGCGAAAGAACTTTCGACGCTCACATTACAGTCGGAAAAACTAATTTTAATTCCGACCTACCTTGGTCAACGCGTGACCAAAATTTCGATTAAAAATGTCCCTCCAGAAATAGAATCACAATGGCTGTTGTCAGCGGAGGAAAATATAAATATTCCGGAATATGCCGCCTTGGAGGAAAAGAAATGGTCGGGGAAAGTGGTTCAGTTATTGATGCAAATTGATCAAAACCAAATCAATAACATCCCCCACCAAATTGAGCTGCCAAACGGCAATTTCCTTTACGTGGTGGTAGAGGGTGGGAGGCCTCGCTGTTACTTGTGTGGCAGCGAGGAACACCTCAAAAATTATAGCCCAACAGCAAAAAAAAACAACAACAAAAACAAGAACAAGAACAACAACCACAACAAGGAAAAAATCAAAAGAAAAAAGAACCACTACTACCCACACAACTATCAGCACAGAGGACAAGCAAAGGGAATACGGAACCAAACTCGCCAACACCAACAAATGAACATACAACAACATCTGAAAAAACACCAACAACAACAGCAAGAACAGAACCATTACTACCCACACCACCATCAGCACAGAGGACAGACAAAGGGAGTAGAAAACCAAACCCGCCAACACCAACAAATGAACATACAACAACATCTGAAAAAACACCAGCAAGAACTAAAGAAACAGTAAAACCAAAAGACAATACAAAAACTGTTTCCCCTTCCCCCACATCACACACACCACACACACAAGCAGTCAACAACCAGCATCAACGAAAACAACAACACAACCAATTACACAAACATACATTGAAGCCTACAACATGCCCCTACCTCCTTCCGATTCCTCGGAAATTTCGTCGGAAGACGAAAGCACTGAGGAATGGCAAATAGCCAGAAAAGGAAGGAGGAACAAAAAAAGAACAAAATCCAATACAAACGCAAACAAAGCAGAGAGATATGCATCTCCCGAAGACATCTCAAACCCTACCACAAACAATATCAACGCCACAAAAATATATAAAAAGAATATGCTCACAGCCATCGAGACCAAAAGCACAGAGTTGATGAAATACATCAATACAAACACAAACATTACAGAAAACGACATTAAAACGAACAATCACCCACAAACAAAACAACCAGAACACATAAAAATTTATCACATATCACCAACATTGCACCACACACTAAAGTCCCTCTATCCCAATGCGGTAGGGGGATGTCATAAATATTTACGTAAAAACAGCCTCCTTGATGAAAAATCAAAGGAGGAGACAAATCTTTCGAAAGGTAACTCTCCTTTCCTTTCGTTTGTGTTTTAAAGCACACAACTCAATAGGCTCATGGTCAAGATTGGTTGTGTGAATGCGCGTGGCTTGGGGTCCCTTGGAAACAAGGGTACCTTTTAAATGACATCAAGTCACATAATTTGGAAATCATAGCAATGAGTGAGACCAGACTCCATGAACCCTTGACCCTAAAGTCCATGTTTGGCGAACAGTTTAACATTTATTTTTCTCCCTGTCCGCCAAGAATGGGCGGTAGTTTGTGGTACTTTTTCGCAAGAGTCTGGATCTCGAAGTAAAGACGATATTCGTAGACCCGGAGGGTAGACTGGTTGTCCTGGATGTCGACGGCAATGATGGGTGCGCTTTTCGACTCGTATCAGTCTACGCACCGCTTTTAACAGGTCGGCCGGATTTCTTTCGACGTCTAGAAGTATTCCTGGGAACGTCTCGTCCTTTACCTTTAGTGGGGGATTCGAATGCTACCTTGGACACGCATTTAGACTACGTGGGGAGAGACGAAAATAGACGGGGATGTAAATGCCTCAGAGACCTGCACAGACGCTTTCAACTGTCTGACAGGTACCGACTCGACGACCTAAATGTGCCAACGGGGACATGGAGCAATCGCATTGGGTCGTCGAGATCGTATCTAGATAGGATACTATGCAGGACAGCAGCTAGGGATAGCTTAGGATGTCCACAATTTCACATAGTCAGCTACACAGATCACAAACTTGTGACGTGCACGCTAGACTTAGATTAGGCACATAGGCAGGGTCCCAGTTACTGGAAACTGAACGCGTCTTTCCCGTCCAGACAGGTTTTCAGAAACCGAATTAGCACACTAGTAAAGAGGGCTTTGACGGGAGCCATCGTCAACAACAAATGGTGGTTCGCCCTCAAGAGAGCAGTAAAAGCAGAAGTCATTAGGTATAGCAAAGCACTAGCCATAGATAGAAACAGAGTAGAGAGTGAGCTAGTTAAGAAGTTAGAAGAGGCAATAAGAAGCGGCATCACATCCGACGTTTTGGCGGCGAGGTTGGCCCCCGACAAACATTTCAACGCCAAACACGAAGGGTGTGCTGTCAGGGCTAGGATGCGTGCTCTAAGGATGGAAGGTGTTGGAGACGCGAGAGAGGCCCAGGTGGCGGAGGCGCAACGGGGCAACAAAGCCACCATTCGGTCTCTGGTAGATGAACAGAGACGCGAGTTGCTCGAGCCGAGCAAGATGTGCGAGGCGTTTCAGCAGCATTTTGGCCGGCTGTTCGAGAGGAGTGGCGAGCGAGAACGCAGTTTGAACTTCAGCCTGCCACGATTCTCGACAAGAGAGGTGGAATGCTGCGAAGGTGCCATCACGACGGCAGATGTGGGGGACACAATGGCAGAATGCTCGAGAGACAAATCGCGGGTTTGGATGGTCTGCCCTACGAGTTTTACAATTGTATGCCAGACTTGTTTGAAGACGTCTTGGCAGCGGTATACTGCAACTGGCAGCAAAACGGGAGCATACTCGGTTTTGCGAGCCGAGGAGCCGTAACGCTACTGAAGAAAGATCCAAACAAGGGGGACATTATAGATAACTTTAGGCTCATCATTCTGCTCAATGCAGACCTGAAAATTGTGCCCATGGTGTTAGCCAAGAGGTTGGCGCTTGTCATCGAGAAACTGGTCGACAAGGCGCAAACGTGCGCCGTGCCGGGCCGGAGCATCCATGACAACCTCCATCGATGCGCTACATCATAGACAGAGTAGTTAAGGAATCTGGCATTGGTGGGGCCCTGATCAATTTGGATCAATCGAATGCTTTCGATAGGGTAGACCATCGATACTTGGAGGCAGTCCTTAGAGCGGCTGGTTTCGGTCCCGTTTTCCGCGGCTGGATAGCTGCTTTGTACAGAGGTATCCGTTCGGCAATTCGCGTAAATGGACATCTATCGAGACCTTTCGACATTGCACGTTCGGTCCGTCAGGGATGCCCCCTCTTTCGCTTCTATACGTATTGACTCTTGAGCCACTACTGCGGAAGCTGGCAACTCTGAGGGGCATCCCGCGAGAACTGGGATGCGGGACGAGCGTGTCTGCATACGCGGACGACGTCACCGTCATAGTGACAAGCCACGAGCACATCGAGCTGAAAGACTACGAAGCGGTGACAGGAGCAAAAATCAACCGGGAAAAGTCAGCGCCTCCGTCGTGGGACGCTGGACGGAAGGCCCAGTCGAGTTGCTCGGGGTCTGGTTCGGTCCGGACCTCCAAATGGAGAAGAACTCGAACGAGATAACGAGTAGGGTGGTCACTCTCGCCCGGCAATGAGCCGAGAAGAAACTGTCCCTAAAAGGTCGGGCGAAGGTGGCGAACACGTACATCGCGTCCATAATCTATTACCGCCTGACCGTCGTACCTTGTCCCGACCCTACCATCACCAAACTAGAACGCATTCTCTTTCACTTCTTGTGGAAAGGATGCGTCCCGATGGTCAGGCGATCCATTTGCTGTCAACACCCGTTAAAAGGAGGACTGGGCATGCCGTGGTTGATGATGCGCAAACACGCGCTAAGACTGCGACATCTCAGGCTCTACGTAGACGACGGTGAACAAGTGTGGTCGCCGTTTGTGAGGCACGCTTCCCCGCAACTCGTCTCCATGACCGAACTGCAGTCGTGGATCAAAAAAGGCCAAGGAAAGGTGAATGGCACCGCGAGTGTCGCGTTGCACTCAACCAACTATGCCATCCCGGGTCGACCCAAGCATTCTATAGGGGATTATTGGAGGGGAGGTGCGACGACGATCTTGGGGCGAACCTGGACGTCTACGAGGAATACCTGACCCGCCTGTTCGAGACGACTTTCGGGCCAGGGCCCATGGACAACTTCCAGAGATCCCTGGCCTGGCAGTGCTACCGAGAAGCGCTACCCGTTCGGGATAAGCTCTACAGACACGGCTCGAGAAACACGGGGCCGACCTGCCCGAGATGCGGTCAGAGCGACGAAACCGTTCTGCACGCACTTGTGCAGTGTCCAACAATTTCCGACCTGTGGGCTTATGTCGAACAACTGCTGTCACGTGTGGGACGAGTCGGTTTATCAGCCGAGTCTATCGTCAATATCGTCACGCCTCCTTCCTTCAAACGGGAAGGAAGAGCTATTTTTATCATCCTTGTGGCTATGGCGAAAGAATGTATCTGGTGGATGCGTCTAAAAGGATTGGAGACAAACACTTTCCTCACTGGTCAATCTCTCATCAACTTCTTCAAGTATCACTTGAAAAGGAAAGTGAGAGTAGAGAGGCAAGTTTTGTCTAGCGAATGTTTTAAAAAAAGATGGGTGAATGTAGCAAGAATGGCACGTATGAATGACGAAGCCACCTTGAGCATAATCCTATGAACCTGGAAATTGAAAACAGAGGATTACCTACTTGCAAATAAATGTGGTAACATGTAACAATATTAACCGAGGTTACCGTGGTCTTTTCCGTAGGCTTTTCTCCCCACGGATAAACCTTATCTGCTTCCCCTTTACACCTTACATCTATGATACACGATCCCTATTGATCGTTTTTTTCCCTTTTGTTTCCCTTTTTATATTTTCTTCCGTCTGTGTGCATCCCTTTGTGGCTAATAAAGAATCATATCTATCTATCTATCTATCTATCTATCTATCTATCTATCTATCTATCTATCTATCTATCTACCTATCTATCTATCAATTAGAATTGAAAGAAAGTCTTGTTGAACTTTTAGCATGATCATTTTGAATATTCTTTTTCAAAGGTTACCATATAATAAACATTAATTTTTATATACGATAGTTTGTTCTTTTTTTTTCTTTATTTATAGATTACTTTATACCATAGTGGTTAAATTTGTATAGACTTTAGCTTTTCAAAATGAGTAAAATTACGCCTACAGCAGACATTCAATGCTGCATGAATTCAAAAGATGCTCTTCAGCAATGGAAATGGTAAGAAATATCCGTCCTGTCAATGGAAATGAAGTTTTAAGTTCCCGGTTATGCTAAAGATAATTTGGCCAGTTTCGTGCGGGAAATTTTTCTGTCGCTAAATTTCTATAATCTGGACAATCAAATCTATTTATACTAAGCTTCTGGAAACCATATTAGAGGAAAATCAGGGGCAAGCTGCACGGAAGTTAGCAAAACAGTTCACGTCACACTTCGATTGTAAAACATCTTATGGGATTAGGAAAAGAGTCAAGACTTGGTCAATGAGTCCCTCATTATCAGACTGCTTCTCAGCTCAATCAAAGGGTTGCCTTCTATTCGTAATTGAACAGAATTGCTACCGAAACTTTCCTGGATAGAATTATCACAAGTGATGAAGAGCGTAATTTCTACATTATTTACATTTGACGGATATTTGTCTTCATCTTGTTTGTTGTTAATACAACGTTTCGGCTGATATACCCTCCAGCCTTCATCAGGTGTCTTGGGGGAAATTTCGAACCTGGGTTCTCATTCCTAAGGTATTTTTCGATGTTATCATCATCATTTCAGGTCACTACCTGGAATCGAACTCGGAATCTTGGGGTTAGTAGCCCACGCTCTTAACCACAGCGCCATATGCCCGTGGGCGTAGGTTCAGAGCGCGGACTACTAACCCCAAGATTCCGAGTTCGATTCCAGGCTGTGAGCTGAATAATAATAATAATAATAATAATAATAATAATAATAATAATAATAATAATAATAATAACAATAACAATAACAACAACAACAACAACAACAACAACATCGAAAAATACCTTAAGAATGAGAACCCAGGTTCGAAATTTCCGCAAGACAACTGATGAAGGCTGGAGAGTATATCAGCCGAAATGTTGTGTTAACAACAAACAAGATGAGGACAGATATCCGTCAAATGTAAATAAAGTAAATAATGTACATAATTCCTCATCTTTTAAATATAGAACTGCAGCGTAATTTCTATAATCATATCCAACGAAAGCGACAACGGCCAGCACCAGATGAGAATCCATTACCACAGAAAAAGTGGCACATGAAGGGTGTCGTCTACCATGAAATGCTTAACCAAAACGAAATACATAATGTGAAGATTTTACTGCCGTTAATTATAAGCATTGTATAAAAATATGCAGAAAAAGCGATAATCAGGGGTCAATTGTAAATCGGGGTTGCGCTCACACAATAATGCGAGACCATAAATTAATTAAGTCACGAAAGCGTTTATCAATTGTGAAGAGGTTAATTGAGTTTTTCTGTACTTCAAAACCTGAAGAATATTACGCGCGAGGGCGCAACGTTCTGCAAAATAGATGGAATTACATTATCAGTAATGAGGGGAAATAATTAATCTTGTTTAAATATTTTAATTAATACCAAAGAATCATTTGTTTCTTTCCCATCTTGAAGTGCGAAAAGACACACACACATTGATATATACTTATATATATTATCTATATATGCGTATATATGTGTGTGTATACTTGTGTGTATGTTTGTGTGTGTGTGTATTTGGTATGTGCATGTGTATACTCGGAAATATCTTTCACTTAAATCTATTTCAATCATCAAAAAATTTGTGTACTCAGACACTCTCACCATTTCTCTCTTTCTCTTTCTCCTTTTTTCTCTCTCTCCCTCTCTCTCTCTCTCTCTCTCTATATATATATATATATATATATATATATATATATATAATAATATATATATATAATATATATATATATATATATATATATATAATATATATATATATAATATATATATATATGTATGTATGTATGTATGTATGTATGTATGTATTTTATATGTATTTATGTATACACATGAATAATGTGCTCACAGGACACCAAGTACACTTTTGAGAAAAATTGACAAAATGTACGGAAATTCTGTGGAACCAAAATCAATGGCTTAAATTCTGTGAAATCAATCAAGACAACAAAATCAATAACTTTGAAGCATGAACTGAAGATGTTGAGTGAAAAACTTCTTTCTGTGAAAAAATGCCGGAACGAACCAGCAATGACCACGAATAATTCACAAGCAGTATGTAGGAGGATGAAGGTAAACGACATGATTGTAAAAAGGGCCCCCTTGAGAGGATACATTTAATCCAGAAACCGAATGTGGGAGGATAAAGAAAAACGATGTGATTTTAAAAGAAAGTCCTTCTGAGAAAGATCATAAATCATTTTGTTTAAAAGTTGGGAATGAAAGGAAGATTTTTAATCGAAAAGACAGCATCGTGAAAGTTACCTCTGGATGAACTACGATAGAAAAGCTTACATATAAAATAAGATTGGAACTTTTACCAAAGTGCTGGGAATGTGAAAGTGCTTGGCGTAGTAGTTAAGGTTTTCAGCACACGATCTGAAGATGGTTAGTTCAATTCCTGAAACTTGCGGTGCCGTCGTGTTCTTCAGCCAGATTTTCATTACTTTAACCCAAATTCCGGAAATGGATCTTCCGTTTCACTCTTAGAAAACTGCTTCTTTGTCGTAGGAAGAATTCCAATACTTAAAAAGAAACATGTAAAAATAGCCTGTTGATATTGTCAAAATTCCAATGAAAGGGCCTTGGAGCTAGGTTAGAAACCGGCTTTTTCTCGATTGGGAAGACATCTTGAAATGAAACTGAATAATGACATACATACATTCATACGTACGTACACATCTACGTACATGCACACATTTATACATGTAAAAATATACAGATGTATACACACGTACATACCAGTGAAACAAACCACCTAATAATGGTTTCAAATTTTGGCACAAGGCCAGCAATTTCAGTGGAGGGGAGGAATCGATTACATCGACCCCAATATTCGACTGGTACTTATTCTATCGACATCGAAAGGATGAACTGCAAAGTCGACCTCGGCCGCATTTGATCTCAGAACATAAAGAGGAATAAATGCCGCTAAGCAATTTTCCCAGTATGCTAACGAATCTGCCAGCTCGCCGCCTCATCACATCAGATAATAATCCTCTCTAGTAAGGGTACATGGCCTGATATTTTTGTGCAGAGGGGACTAAGTGATTACATCGACCCCAGTGTTTCACTGGTACTTAATTTATCGACCCCGAAAGGATGAAAGGTAAAGTCAACCTCGGTGGAATTTGAACCCAGAACGTGTGGACAGACGAAATGCTGTCAAGCATTTCGCTCGACGTGCTAACGCTTCTGCCAGCTCGCCACCTTTTCACACCAGATGATAATCTTTTCTACAATAGGCACAAGGGCAGAAATTTGGAGGGCGGGGATAAGTCGATTATATCGACCCCAGTACTCGACTGGTACTTATTTTATCGACCCTGAAAGGATGAAAGGTAAAGTCGACCTCGGCGGAATTTGAACTCATAACGTAGCGGCAGACGAAATGCCGCTAAGCATTTCGCCCGGCGTGCTAACGATTCTGCCAGCTCGATGCCTTATCACACCATCACAGTAACAGAAACCAACGACGTGAAAGCCTTGAACATCTTATTGAAATCTCACAATTTTTATGTATGACTGCCATGTGTCTTTTTTTATTCCTTTATATGGCAAGAACCACATTTCGCTCTGTTGTTGTGTTTAGATAGTTAACACATGCAATACATATAAAATATATATATCAAATACGTCATTTTTAAAAGGTCCTAATTGCAAATGGGAATACAGTTGATGTGTTTCTGTTTTTATTTTGTTTTCTATGTGTGTGCGGATTTTATTGTATTTCTTGTTGTAAACAATGAAAAATTGTTAAAACAGAAATATGGAAACTGACATTTCTCTTTTTTTAAATGTTTTTTTTTTTTGTTTTGTTTTGGTTTACGATTATGTGTAAATGAAATTTTTGGTTTTGTCGTTCTTTCTGTGATTGATGTGACTGTGTTAAGAACGCGCACGCGTGCGTTTTTTGTGCGGCCATGTTTAAACATGTATTGTGTGGATTAATATAACAACGAATGTATGAATGTGTATGCGTGTGTGTGTGTGTGTCTCATATGAGTGTGGAGTATATAAGAATGTGCATGGTGTGTGTGTATGTATGTGAGTGCATGTGAGAGTGTGTGGTTTGTGCAAAAAGTTTGTGTGTATATTTATGTGCGTGTTTATGTGTTGTGTGACACTGAGTGGGAATATATATCTAGCTTTGAGTATGTGCTCTGTGTGTGTATGAATGAGTGTGTAATACGTATAAGAATGCGTTTGTGGGTATGTGCTTGTATTTGTGTGGTGTAGTAAAATGTATACATACATATATATATATGTATGCACACACACACACACACACACATATATTTATACATATATGTATGTGTATATCTCTGAGTGTTTGTATGTGAGTGGTGTGCATAAGGATGTGTGTGCGTCTATATGCGTTATGGGATCATGTGAGAACGTACATTTGTCTATGTGTGTGTAGCGTGTATCTGTATGAATGTGTGGTGTGACGTACGTGAGAATTTCTGTATGTGTGTGTGTGTGTGTGTGTGTGTGTGTGTGTACACATACGTTTGAGTATGCAATTATTTGCGTATGTTCAATGGGGACAATCTCTCATAACGTCTCTGTAACCATGCATAAATGACGAAGTACATGCACCGCACTACACACACATACCCACGCACACACTCATGCACACACACACACACACACACAACACACACACACACACACATACACACACACACACATTATATTTGTGGGGGATCACTATACGAAAAAGTAGATTGGATTGTATTTTACGTCGCTAACTTGTTACTAAATCATGTTACATAGAGTTTCAGCGTTTTGTAAATTAAAATTGATTGATGTTACTTAGTCGTTTACCTGCCGCTTGCCATAAATTCTGTGGTCGCCCAAGGACAGATGCCTAAACCGTGTTAAAGTAAAAAAAAACAATAGAGAAAAGGAAATAGTCCAAAAATATATATATATTTGTATATATATATATATATATATATACACAAAGCTGGAACTACCACCACATAAGGCCACCACCAAAAGATGCAGGATGGCCACCACAGACACCAACACACACACCGCAAAAATATTTCTACTGAACGTAGGGGCGCTGCTGCGCGGCAACTGTAAAAGCAAAATCTCATTCCTGAGAGACCTTGTGACATGCAATCAAGCTATATGCATGGCACTCATAGAAACGCATCTTGGACCCGATATAGGGGATGCAGAAATACACATACCTCAATATGTTGTCATACGCTCAGATAGAAAAGGGAGGAGCCATGGTGGAGTTGCAATGTACATCCGAGATGACCTCACGCCCCAGGTCCTGTTGTCATATTCAAACTCAGTGTGTGACACTCAAATTGTACACATAAGACAACTGAATATCATCATATGTACTACATATCGCCCACCGGATGCCCCAAATCACACAGGCACGTTTAAAGACTGCCTAACAAAAATAGGAGAAGTTCTCACCAACCTTGAACAACACAACAGTGTATTCTTCATGGGTGACTTTAACTTCCCCAATGTGGAATGGCCTGGGGGGGGCAGATGCTCCCAGGAATGACACACCATCAGCAGGCACAGGCAGAGTCCCTGCTCCATCTCACAAATGCCTCTTTCATGGAGCAAATAGTACTGCAACCAACTAGGGCAAATAATATACTGGATCTCTGCTTCACAAACAATATGGATATTATCCATAATGTTAAAGTGATGCCGACAATGATCTCGGATCACAACATAATAGAGCTGTCTATGTATGGATCAAAAGACCCCTGCAGACACACAGCCTATACGAAGCATCCACAATCTCTCCAAATTAAACTTTCATAAAGCAAATTGGAAGTTGATTGAAAAAGAGATCCTCAAACAGGATTGGCCTAAATGTCTCTCCACACCAGACATTGACATGAAACACAAAAGCTTCATGTCCATAATACAAGCCATATGTGACAAATATGTCCCAGTGTGCAGGGCCAGCACACGCAAAAACAAAAACAGGATCCCTAGAGAAAGGAAGATTCTTATGAGACGACGAACAAGGATTGCGAACCGCCTGAGCAAGCACATCAAAAGTGGTGAGAAGTCTCGACTCGAGAGAATGCTAATAGAAATTGAGAAAAGTCTGCATCAGTCTCATGAAAAGGAGAGAGCAGATAAAGAAGCTTGGGTAATAGAAAATATAAAGTCAAATCCAAAAGCTTTCTTTAAGTTTGCCAAAGAGACAGCCACAGTGCACCAGAGAATAGGACCTCTCTTCCAAAAAGATGGCTCTCTCACAGGAAATCCAACGAGGATAAGTGAAATACTGAATGAACAGTTCCAAAGTGTGTTCACTACACCTCTAGGACACAGGCAAGTAAACAACCCTGAAGAATTCTTTGCCACTTTACCTGCGGCCAAATAGGCAAAAATTGAGTACATCAACATTGAAGATGATGATATTACACTCGCCATAGATGAGATTCACATAAACTCAGCTGCTGGACCTGATGGATTTCCAGCGATCCTTCTCAAATCGTGCAAACGAGCACTTGCAAAACCGCTACAGCTTCTTTTTCAGAGCTTTCGTGCAAGTGGTAAGCTCCCAGTCAAATTGAAAGAGGGGGGAATATGCCCTATCCATAAGGGAGGAAGCAGAGCAGACGCTAAAAATTATAGGCCTATCTCTCTGACCTCACACATCAGCAAAGTTATTTTCTTCCTTGAAGAAAATGACTTGCTGACTGACACCCAGCATGGATTTCGACAAGGTAGAAGCTGCCTAACACAGCTCCTGCAACACTATGACTGGGTGTTAAAACAGCTACTAAATGGCTCAAATGTGGATGTGATATATATCGATTTTGTAAAAGCCTTTGATAAAGTCGACCATGGTATGATTTGTCACAAACAGCGTGGTCTCGGCATAGGCGGAAAACTTGAAGAGTGGCTGCACAACTTCCTAAAAGATAGAAGGCAGGCAGTTGTGACCAATGGAGCCACCTCCAAGGAAACACAAATAACAAGCGGTGTTCCACAGGGAACCGTCTTGGGGCCACTGCTGTTCATAGTGGTCCTTTCAGACATGCCCTCAGTTGCTAAGATGGCCACCCTTGCTAGTTATGCAGAGGACACAAAAGTTTCCCACACAATACAAAACCCTGGAAATATTGCACATCTGCAACAAGAAGAATTGTAATCCCTGAGTCAAAATCAGTGCGTGACCTGGGCATTGACATGAGCAATGATGCATCTTTCCAAGTGCATATTACTAATTTGGTGATAAAATGCAGACGGCTAGCTGGATGGATTCTCCGAACTTTCAGAACAAGAGAGAAGGAGACACTGATGGTCCTGTGGAAAACTTTCGTCCTCAGCCGCTTGGACTACTGCTTCCAACTATGGTCACCACACAATATAAAACTAACAGCAGAACTCGAAGCAATTCAAAGAAGCTACACAAAGAAGATCGTCTCAATGCAAAATATCAGCTACTGGGAAAGACTGAAAGCATTAAACCTCTTCTCCCTAGAGCGAAGGCAGGAGAGATATGCAGTGATATACATCTGGAAAATCCTGGAGGGTCTAGTCCCAAACTTTGGCATTCAAAGTTACCCCAACCGCAGAACGGGGCGCCACTGCATGGTGTCAAAGATTTCAACATCACCATCAAAATACAGGACCAGATACTGCAACAGCTTGGGTTTCAGAGGACCACAGTTCTTTAACATCCTCCCTAAATGCCTGAGAGACTTGCATGGTGTGGATGTGGGTTTCTTTAAAACTAAACTGGATCTCTTCTTGTCGGGGGTCCCAGATGAACCTACCTCACGACAGGAGACACAGATGCGGGCAGCGGCATCGAACTCCCTTGTTGACCAAGTGCCACGTATCAGAGGTGGATTCACATACTAGTGTAGCTCATTCAGCGGTGGTCCCCCAGCATGGCCGCAGCCTTCGGGCTGAAACATTTTATAGGATTTTAAGGATTTATTTATATATATATACACACACACACACACACACACACACACACATATATATATATATATATAGGGTTGATGCTACTGTAGCTTGTAGCCTTAGGAGGACATCTCCAGCTGGCTATTGACACACTTTCTGTGCCCTATCAGTATTCACAAAGGGAAGCCATCCTTCGCGTCTTCGACCTATGATACACACGGACTCGAGTTTCCGGGTATTGACCCGTCATCAGCGTGTGACAATCAATGGTTGTCGATATCGGTGACTTTTCGTCACTGGAAAAAGGATATATATTTGCAAAGTGAGGCCTACTTTTCATCGGCAATCAGTGATTGTCACACGCTAGTGACGGGTCAATACCCAGAAACTCGAGTCCGTGTGTATCATAGGTTGAAGACGGGAAGGATGGTTTTCCTTTGCAAATATTGATAGGGCACAGAAAGTGTGTTAACAGCCAGCTGGAGGAAGAGTCCTTCTGGAGCTACAAGCTACAGTAGCATCCACCCTTAGGGGTTAGCCACATTTAAGAGGCAAATATATATATATATATATATATATATGTGTGTGTGTGTCTGTGTGTATATATATATGTATGTATATGTATATATATGTATGTATATGTATATATAGGTATGTATATATATATGTATTATGTATGTATATATATGTATATAGATATATGTATGTATATATATATATATATATATATATATATATATATATAATTATATATATATATATATATATATATGTATGCATGTATATATGGATATATATGTATATATATGTATATATCAATAATACTGATGATTTCATGTCAGGAACAAAAAATTAATAGGACTGCTATAGAAGTGCTCTATTGAAAGAGACAAATATATCAAACTAAGGTTATAGAACAAACATATATATTACTTTACGTTATTTTTACTTTCTAGGTGTTGTAATTTTTTTTAAAAAAGATGTATTTTTCTGAATCGCTAAAGGATTAACACTAAACCGTGAAGAACTTTTTTCTCGCACCTTATATGCTTATATGCTTGTACAGATGAATTATGTTCCATCTTGAGGGATGTTTATAGGTATATTCTATGATTAAATGTTCGAATTATGAAATGTTATGCGGATGACCTTGCATTTGTTTGTTCTATAACCTTATTTTGATATATATGTATAAATATATGTATATGTATATATATATATATATGCATATATATATATGTATATATGTAATATATGTATTATATATGTATATATGTATATATATGTATATAATGTATATATGTATATAATGTATATATAATATATATGTGTATACATGTATATATATATATATGTATTATATGATATATGTATAATGTATATATATGTACATATATGTGTATATATATGTATATATGTGTATATATGTGTATACTTATATATATAACATATATAATATATTATATATATATATATATACTATATATATATATATATATAAAGTTAATCCAAACATGAAAACACAAAGAGAAAACACAACAACGCGAGGACATGGGACAAATATAGTATTATTGGACGCTCATATATGTATATATATTTATGTGTGTGTGTATGTAAGCCATATGCCAGAAATATGTCCCGGAGCACAAGGCCAAAACAAATAGTAGCAAGATTCCAAGAGATAGTAATATCCTCATGAGACGACGGACGAAGGTTGCAAATCGACTGAACCAACATCCCAAAAGCAGCGAAACGTTCTGCCTAAAAACAACACTGATAGAGATCGAAAAAAGGCTGCAACATTCCTATGTGAGGGAGAAAGCAGACAAAGAAGCCTGGGTTATAAAAAAACATTAAATCAAACCCAAAGGCCTTCATTCATTACGCGAAAGAAACAGCCTCAGTGCACTACAAGATAGGAACCCTTCTCCAAAAGGATGGCTCCCTCACAGACAGTCCAACTAAGATCAGTGAGATACTGAATGACCAGTTCAAAAGTGTCTTTACCACCCCGTTGTAACACAGACAAGTGAACGAACCAGTGGGCCCCTTTGCCGCCTCACCTATAACCAGCGAGGCAGTTACAATTGAATACATTGACATTAGCGAAGAAGATGTACTGCTAGCCATAGATGAAGTGGACACAAACTCAACTGCTGGTCCTGATGGTTTCCCAGCAATCCCCCTCAAGTCGTGTAAACATGCCCTGGCAAAAACCCTCAAGATTCTTTTCCAGAGCTTTCTTACAAACTGCCAAGCAAGCTGAAGGAGGGAATAATATGCCCAATACATGTGTGGTTACATGACTTCCTGAAAGATAGGAGTCAGGCAGTAGTGGCTAATGGAGCCACCTCTATGAACACACAAATAGTGAGTGGTGTTCCACAAGGCACTGTCTTGGGACCACTGCTTTTTATAGTGGCCCTCTCAGATATGCCCTCAAATGTCCGGATAGCCACTCTGGCAAGCTATGCAGATGATACGAAAGTCTCACAGAAAATACAGAACCCCAGCGATGTTGCACACCTGCAGCAGAATTTGGACTCAATTTACAGATGGGCTGCGGATAATAATATGCAGTTTAATGCTGAAAAATTCCAGGCCCTGCACTACCAGCATCCAAAACTGAATATTAAACCTACAGGGTACACCGGTCCACAGGGAATTTCAATCCCAGAGCCTAAGTCAGTGAGGGACCTGGGTATCGACATGAGTGATGATATCTCTTTCCAAGTGCACATTACCAGGATGGCGACAAAGTGCAGACGACTGGCTGGATGGATCCTAAGAACATTCAAAACCAGAGATAAGGAAACCATGATGGTCCTCTGGCGGACATTCGTCCTCAGCCGCCTGAATTACTGCTCACAGCTATGATCACCCACCAGTGTAAAATTAACAGCGGACCTTGAAGCAATCCAGAGAAGATTCACAAAGAAGATCGTCTCTTTGCAACAGCTCAGCTACTGGGAAAGGTTGAAACAGCTAAGACTCTACTCCCTGGAGAGAAGACGGGAGAGCTATGCAGTAATATATATCTGGAAGATCCTGGAAGGAATTGTGCCAAATTTTGGCATTGAAAGCTACACCAATGCCAGAACGGACGACACTGCATGGTGCCAAAGATCCCAGCAATGCCATCACGCTTCAGGACCAGCTACTGCAACAGCCTGGGTTTCAAGGGCCCACAGCTTTTTAATATTCTCCCAAAGAGTCTGAGGAACTTGCACAAAGTAGATGTAGGGGGTTTTAAATCAAAACTCGACCTCTTCCGATCGAGAGTCCCAGATGAGCCTACCTCACGCAAGAAGTGCAACTGAGGGTAGCTATATCAAACTCCATTCTTCATCAAGTGCAACATATTAGAGGAAGCTCTTAGTAATAACAGGGTAGCGCAAAACGGCGGTGCATCAGCATGGCCGCAGTTCTGCGCTGAAACTTTAAAAAAAATACTTGTATATATACATATATATATTTTTTATTTATATATATATTATATTATATATATATATATATATATATATAATATATATATATATATAATATATAATATATATATATATATTATATATATATATAAAATATATATATTACATATATATATATATATTTATATATATATATATATATATATATTATATATATATATGTATATATGTATATATATATATTTATATATATATATATGTATATATATATATAAGTATACATATTTATATATGTATATATGTATATAAATTCCTTTAAAATATTTTAGCCTGAAGGCCGCGGCCATGCTGGGGCACCACCGCTGAATGTGCTACACCAATATGGGAAACCACCTCTGATACGTAGCACTTGGTCAACAAGGGAGTTCGATGCCGCTGCCCGCATCTGTGTCTCCTGTCGTGAGGTAGGTTCATCTGGGACCCCCGACAAGAAGAGATCCAGTTTAGTTTTAAAGAAACCCACATCCACGCCATGCAAGTCTCTCAGACATTTAGGGAGGATGTTAAAGAGCTGTGGTCCTCTGAAACCCAAGCTGTTGCAGTATGTGGTCATGTATTTTGATGCTGATGTTGAAATCTTTGGCACCATGCAGTGGCGCCCCGTTCTGCAGTTGGGGTAACTTTGAATGCCAAAGTTTGGGACTAGACCCTCCAGGGTTTTCCAGATGTATATCATCGCATATCTCTCCCGCCTTCGCTCTAGGGAGAAGAGGTTTAATACTTTCAGTCTTTCTCAGTAGCTGATATTTTGCATTGAGACGATCTTCTTAGTGTAGCTTCTTTGAATTGCTTCGAGTTCTGCTGTTAGTTTTATATTGTGTGGTGACCATAGTTGGGAGCAGTAGTCCAAGCGGCTGAGGACGAAAGTTTTCCACAGGACCATCAGTGTCTCCTCTCTTGTTCTGAAAGTTCGGAGAATCCATCCAGCTAGCCGTCTGCATTTTATCACCAAATTAGTGATATGCACTTGGAAAGATGCATCATTGCCCATGTCAATGCCCAGGTCACGCACTGATTTTGACTCAGGGATTGCAATTCTTCCCGGGCCAGTGTATCCAGTCTGCATGTCGTTTACCTTTGTGTGCCGGTAGCGCAGGGCCTGGAACTTACCTGCATTAAACTGCATGTTGTTGTCCTCAGCCCACCTGTATATTGTATCCAACTCCTGTTGCAGATGTGCAATATTTCCAGGGTTTTGTATTGTGTGGGAGACTTTTGTTTCATCTGCATAGCTAGCAAGAGTGGCCATCTTAGCAACTGAGGGCATGTCTGAAAGGGCCAATATGAACAGCAGTGGCCCCAAGACAGTGCCCTGTGGAACATCGCTTGCTATTTGTGTTTCCTTGGAGGTGGCTCCATTGGTCACAACTGCCTGTCTTCTATCTTTTAGGAAGTTGTGCAGCCACTTTCCGAATTTTCCGCCTATGCCGAGACCACGCTGTTTGTGACAAATCATACCATGGTCGACTTTATCAAAGGCTTTTGCAAAGTCGAGATATATCACATCCACATTTGAGCCATTTAGTAGCTGTTTTAACACCCAGTCATAGTGTTGCAGGAGCTGTGTTAGGCAATTTCTACCTTGTCGAAATCCATGCTGGGTGTCAGTCAGCAAGTCATTTTCTTCAAGGAACATGATTAGTTTCTTGCGGACTATTCGTTCCATGATTTTGCTGATGTGTGAGGTCAGAGAGATAGGCCTATAATTTTTAGCCTCTGCTCTGCTTCCTCCCTTATGGATAGGGCATATTACACCCTCTTTCAATTTGACTAGGAGCTAACCACTTGCATGAAAGCTCTGAAAAAGAAGCTGTAGCGGTTTTGCAAGTGCTCATTTGCACGATTTGAGAAGGATCGCTGGAAATCCATCAGGTCCAGCAGCTGAGTTTGTGTCAATCTCATCTATGGCGAGTGTGATATCATCATCTTCAATGTTGATGTACTCAATTTTTGCCTATTTGGCCGCAGGTAAAGTGGCAAAGAATTCTTCAGGGTTGTTTACTTGCCTGTGTCCTAGAAGTGTAGTGAACACACTCTGGAACTGTTCATTCAGTATTTCACTTATACTCGTGAGATTTCCTGTGAGAGAGCCATCTTTTTGGAAGAGAGGTCCTATTCTCTGGTGCACCGTGGCTGTCTCTTTGGCAAACTTCAAGAAAGCTTTAGGGTTTGACTTTATATTTTCTATTACCCAAGCTTCTTTATCTGCCCTCTCCTTTTCATGAGACTGATGAGACTGATATATATATATTTATATATATATATAAACTTACTTGGAGAACAGAAAAGAAACGAAACGACGCGAGAGCGCTCAGTCATGCAATAAATTAATAAATAAAATACATGCATACATACATATATGTACGTACCTACATCCACATGTATATATACATGCATATATAAATATATATATGTGAGTACAGGACACCAGAAATAGACGTAGAACTCGACGAGAAACGAAAACGTAAAAACAAACTTGGAAACGGACTTTTTTTTAAACAACGAAAAAACAGAGTACAAGACAGACAATACAAGGAAAATTTCCCTTCATCAGCTGTCCCTAGTTCGACTCCATGCGTGTTTCGAAGGTAAGGACAGAACACGACTCGTCGAACTAGCCCTTCCTGCGAAAGAATTAAATAAAATTCCTTTGCAGAGGGGTAAAAAGAAGGAAAGAAAAAAATTTATTTCCCCTTACTGTATATATATATATATATATATATATATATATATATATATATATATATATATATATATATCGTAAATATAAGGTGATCTATTAAAATAGTTTATAGTTTATTACAAGTGGTTAGCATACATAAATAAAAGTCATAAGACAAATATTTTTAAAAATATAACATTGTATAAAATACTTCTATACATAAAGAGGAAATCATTGACAGGGCTCCTCAGTCCTTACATATTTTATGCACACTTATACTTTTAAAAATATGTTCTGTCTTATGACATTTATTTATGCATACAAACTACTGGTAATAAATTATTTTTCATTTATTACCCTCATATTTACGATAGTAATAGAATTATGAGGCTACATAGGACACACTTTTAAATTTCTTTATTTACTGCGGGACTATGTATTTACGCTCGCGCACCAAGTTAGAATCCTTAATGGACTAAAACTGTAGCTGTTTTGCGCATGTGTTTTCGGTATGTATTTGCAACTATATAATTTATTCATTGATTAGCGATTCTGCTGATGAGCTACAGCTTCCAAATTAGTGTGTTTGGTAATTAATAGCAAAATTCGAGTTCAGGATTAACTATATTCATTTTTTTTTTGTTTGTTCTAATGGCGTGCCTCATGAATTCTCTTTTTTGTGGTTTGGGCTTTAACTGGCCTTTTTAGCATGTAAGGCGTCTTGTTAATGGTCTTCTCTTTGTATATAAAAATATTATATATATATATATATATATCTATATATATATATATATATATATATATATATATATATATATATTATATATATATATATTCATATACAAATACATATATATGTATGCGTGTGAGTGTGTGTACTTTTTCCTGTCCGAAGCGTCGAAATTTCCACTCCCTGCAGGCGAGTACTCCTTTTGACGATTTCATTAAGTAATACAACTCTTACCGACGCAGACCAGCACTCAACATTTTGGGATTCTGTAAACGTATCTGCATACGTATACATACGCATATACATATATGCATGTACATACATACATACATGTACGAATGAATATGCATATATATTTGTATAATACATGCTATACATGTATACACACACCACACACACACACACACACACATATTATATATATATATATGTGTGTGTATATATATATGTTTTCGTATATATATTTATATATATGTATATATATATATATATATATATATATATATATATATATATGTACATATATATGTATATATATTTGTATATGTAATATACATATATATGTATATATGTGTGTGTACATGTAAATATACACATATATATGTGTGTATATACACTAATATTTATACATATACACACACACATATATATTTTTGTGTATAGGTAAAGGGGCGTATATGTGTATATGTAAAAGGGGGAGCTGACAGAATCTCACGGCACTGGACAAAATGCTTAGCGGCATTTTCATCCCGTATTTACCCTCTAAGTTCAAATTGCTCCAAGATCATCTTTACTTTTCGGGGTCGATAAAATGATGGACCATTTGAGCATTGGGTTTGATGTAATCGATTTGAAGTGGTACAAGTCTAATATTCTTAATCTGTTCTGCGATCACTTCGACCTGCAATCGCTTCGACCTTCGTAATGTCGATTTAGATAGAAGGAGTAATCTAATTTACAGCAAAAACACTTTCATCACAGTAAACAAATCAATTGTGGTGCAACTTGTTCAGCAAAAGCAGTTACAGGATCCTCATGTGTCGTTTACGACAGGAAAGACCAAGTTGTGTGCGTGTGTATGAGCATGTATGTATGTGGGTGTGTATGGTAACTCGTTGGCCGAGCATGACCATCGCTGACTGGAGTGCCAGCAGTGACCTCACGCAGGGTTTTAAGACAATTGCCACTCTCACTGGTAGTAACAAGACGCCCAGTGACAAGAAGAGTGCAAGATGTTCGGCTCAATAGAGCAGCAGGTCTTATATACGAGTTGGCATTGTCCTAAAGGGAAGCCTTGACAACGATCTGGGGTCCCTCATTCCCATTGGGTCTACTACGCCATTGGACACCAACCCGTGTATTTCTACTTCCTGGTGTATGCATACATGCATACATACATACATACATACATACATACATACATACATACATACATACATACATACACACACATACATACATACACACATACTCACATACATACATACATACATACATACATACATACATACATACATACATACATACATTTCAAACCCATTATGATTCTAGCAACAGGATACAAACCAGCTCGTCTGCAGCTCAGTATGGCTGAAGTTGGGTATTTGGAGAGGGAATGCAAATCCTTAATTCTTCACCGCAAATGATTACGATATCTGGGACTATAAAAATCTGCAAAACTTCCTTAAGATATAAAGGATGGTGATTAATAGAAGACACTTTCCTGCATAACCTTGCTACCAAGTAGGAGGCCGGCCAGAATTTATTTTAAAGAGAACACATACATCTCACACACACACACACACACACACACACACACACACACACACAAACACGCGCGCACGCACGCATGCATGCATACAAGTGTGTGTATATATATTTATATATATTCATGTATAGATAGGCATATTTACATATTTGCACATATATTCCCATATACTCGTCTGTCTGTTTGGCTCTCTCTCTCTCTCTCTCTCTCCCTCCGGCATTCTCTTTCAGTTTCAGTAAGCAGTAGCTCAGAACGTTCGTATTATTGTACACTTTCCAACCATCTTCCAGCCTTGGTCCTTATCCACGACAAGGTTAACAACCTCATTAAGTTTAATATTGCGTCCATCCGGCTAAACGCTTATTAACGCGTGAAATGTTTGTCTTTTGCAAATCTCCTTCATGCTAACTCTCATCTGCTTGGTTTTCTCGCGTCTAAAAGGTAGCCATATCTGATCTCCTTAAAACATCTCCAATTAAAATGAATCTTGTTGAACATAAAATGCTAACGGACGAGAAATTTCTGCGTTTGCTTGCATTTAGCCAAGATCCTTGCATTCATTATTTAATTTTCGTGAAACTATATTTTCTGCGAGTGTTTCTACTTTTTTTTCACGCTTAACTACTGTGGTGTAATGCACAACTATTTCAATGCAATGCAACTTTTGAAAAGTAGCATCTTGATTCTATCATTGACGGAACTATTCCAAATATGGTAAAATTCTTCCATGGCGTTAATTGGCGTCTTTGGCTAAAAGCCCTTGTCCTACTACTTCCAATGTCGCATCGAATATAAAGCGAAAATACGAGATTAGAGAATGTCGTCACCATGAGAGAACATTTCTAATTTTGGAACGCCAATCACCAAAAAGCATGACTTCTGTTATATATGCACACATACACACTTACTAGACCCGCTATGTGGTCGCTTGACGTGCTAGAAATATCAACTAATTTACTTGGCATCTTAGGCAAGTATCTTTTACTGTGGCCTCGGACTAACCAAAGCCTTGTGAGTAGATTTGGTAGATAGAAACTGAAAGAAGCTCGTCGTGCATATATATATAAAATTAATATAGACAGCTGTGTGAATGTGTGACCAAAAAGGAAAACTATAAACGTCAGTAAATATGAGTAGGGTATTAGAACACCTACATTGCTAGAAATAAGAGCTAAAATGCCCTAATCCTGTATAAAGCACATAATTGTATACACATGCACTGACATAGATTGTAATCGCCCGAAAACACCGGTCGAGAAATTCACTACACTGATCGGTCAGTTTCGGCTAATTCCATAACCTCATCAGCAGGGACCGTTGATTCGGCTGATTCCAGACTTAATCATCTGTCAGTATATATATATATATATAATATATATATATACATGCGTACGTACGTGTATGTGTGTTTGTGTTTGTCCCTCACCATCGCTTGACAACTGGTGCTGGTGTGTTACGTCCCCGATCAGGGGAATATCGGCCAGCTCGCCTATAACGTATACATATGTACACACACACATACACACACAGAAAGTGAGACAGACAGACAGACAGAAATTAAGAGAAGTTCGCTTTACACCAAGGTTCTGTCTCTACAATCTCTTCAAATTCTTTATTTTGATTCAGTATAATGTGGTTGTCTCTAATTTATGCTCTGGGCTACGACTTGTGTATTTATCGATTAAATCAACCCCGTTTCTTCACTACAAAAACAAAAAGTGACACTCATTAAGTGAAACAAATAAACTTGTCGCGAAGAAGCGGCTGGTTTTAAGGTTTCAAGCAAGAAAATTCCTCATTAAAGAAAAAAATTAAGTAAAGCAACTCCCGGTATAAGGACGTGTGCAGGAGGGACATGAAGGCGCTCAACATCGACATCAACTCCTGGGAGGACCTGGCAGCGGACCGCACCAGGTGGAAAAGCACACTTCTCAAACAACTACGGATCGGTGAAGAGAAGCTGTCCGCTGCAGCTGCAGAAAAGCAAGCCCGGCGTAAGGGATCGACAGCCGACAGACCGGAATCCACACACAGATGCGATCTAAGTGACCGAAACTGTCATTCTCGCATTGGTCTCTATAGCCACAAGAGGCGCTGCTCAAGCTGAACGGCCCAACCTAGACAATAAATGGGAGGATGTGATACCCATGGTCAGCCATGACCGAAGGTGGCCAAAGATACGTCACATTTCTTTTCTTTCTAAATTCCTTCTATCTCGTGAACCATTGACGTTCGCTGTTTACCAATGCAAACTGTTAACATGGACGACATTTGATATCAGAAACAAAACTGAACTAAATAACACACTTTGTTTACTTATATCATTAGGATTTGCGCCGTGTATCAAAATATCGACATCAAGACGGCTGTGAGCACTGTAAATGTTGTAAAGACATGACATGGACAGTTGCAACGGAGACGACTGAGCTGTGGCCAGCAGGAAGCGACACATCAGTCTTCGGACTGCGTCCGCACGCTGAAATTCATCTAACAACTGTAAGACAAGATGATGGAATACCCGAGTAGATGAATCTGAGCTTGGACGAGGTGTGATAGGTATTGGAGTCCATAGCATGAATGAGGACCTTCACCACCACTCGTACAAGAGACGCAAGAACTCTGACAGCCAAGGCGAAGGCCAAAGGGAACTAGGCTACCTGCACAGCCTTGGTATCGCAGACAGAGAAGTCGGTGTCTTTCTCAGCCGCACCCAACACCTGTTAATCCTGAACAATCCGAAGCATCCTGTTCAGCCGGAGTTGTGGTTCTTCTCAGATGAGAGGAGCTTCTGCCAGGAGTAATTGCACAACACCCAGAGCAACTGGTAGCTTGCCTACAATTCATGTGATGTCCCACACATCACGAAAACCAAGTTCCCCAAAGCTGTGACGGTCTTTGGGTATGTCTCTAGTAAAGGGGACATAATGCCGCCCCACATCTTTGAATAGGACCTTACGCTCAAGTCAGTCAGTTAGATGAAGCTAAAGGACACTCTGATCAAACTCCTGCAGGAAGGTCATGTGTGGCAGTAAGGTTTGGCCCTTTGCCATACCGCTGGAGAAAGTCAGAAGTGGCTGTCGGAGAATTCTTACCGCTTCATCAATCCCAATTTCTGACCTTCTAATTCCCCCGATTGTAATTCCAAGGATTAACAGGTGTTGGGTGCGGCTGAGAAAGACACTGAGTGCTCTGCCTGTGATACCGAGGAAATCGACCCCAGGACTTATTCTTTGTACGCCTAGTACTTATTCTATCGGTCTCTTTGGCCGAACCGCTAAGTTACGGGGACGTAAACACACTAGCATCGGTTGTCAAGCGATGTTGAGGGAACAAACATAGACACACAAACATATACAAACACGTACATATATACGACGTGTTGCTTTCAGTTTCCGTCTACCAGATCCACTCACAAGGCTTTGGTCGGCCCGAGGCTATAGTAGAAGACACTTGCCCAAGGTGCCACGCAGCGGGACTGAACCCAGAACTATGTGGTTCGCAAGCAAGCTACTTACCACACAGCCACTCCTACTATTAATAAAACATTACAAAGTCTGTGAATTAGCAAACCCATCATAATGTCAAATAGATTGCTTGTCGGTATTTGTTTCGGTTCTCTGCTGCATGTGTTCAAATGTCGCTAAGAGCAACTTTGTCTTTCATTCGTTCGGGGTCAACAGATTAACAACTCCGATAGAGATGGCAAAAGAACCATAGCAAATTCAACAAAACCAAAATGGAGTTGTTTTTTTAACAGATGAAGCAACAATGATAGAAATGAAATGTTACATGAAGAGTAGAAATGGATTGGGCTGACGTAGAGATTCATTGAAAATGTTTCTAGTCATCAAGATAAATACAATTTCAGTACATTAGTCGTTAAAAGGTCTCTGTACTGTAAATGTGTGTGTGTGTGTCTATGCGCGCGTGCGTGTATTTTATTTCCTGCTTGCAAATTGGTAGAAATCGCCTGGCTCTCACCAGCAACCGATACTGCTACACATCTCTAAATAAAAACCATTTCTGTTAGCATGATTGAAACATTTCTCTGACACTAAAGCTAAGCAAACATTTTAAGATTTATGGTCGCTATGAAGTCTTAAAGTAGAAGGCAATTTCTCTTTAATATATCATGTGTTCCAGAGTGGCTGTACATGTCTACGGACGTGTGTCTGTTGTGTATATGTATGTTTGTTTATTTGATGTGATCACTGATTGGTTATTGAGGTATATATATATATATATACACACACACACACACACACACACACTCATATAAATACATACATATCGCTGTGAGTGTGTACACAGTTATAATTTATGCTTGTATGTGTCTGCCTCAGCATGATGTCTGCACATGCACATAATAAAAGAAAGCTTACGCACATAGATGTATACATACATACGTACATACATACACTTATACATATATGCAATATTCACAGGTATTTTCAAGGAAAGAACAATGAAGCCGCGGTTATAACATCGAACACGAAATAAATCTGTACAGGAAAACGTTAGTTGATAACAATTTCATACAAATTCACCTTTGTGTTTGCTTGTTTTTCTGCCTGACTCTGTTTCTAACTCTCAGTCTGTCTCTGTCTCTCTGTGTCTGTCTGTCTGTCTGTCTGTCTGTCTGTCTACCTACCTACCTACCTACCTACCTATCTATCTATCTATCTATCTATCTATCTATCTATCTATCTATCTATCTATCTATCTATCTATCTATCTATCTATCTATCTATCTATCTATATATATATATTATATATATATATATATACCGGAGTAAACACATAAATGTGAAACTGTCCGATGAACGGCAACGGGAAACTCAGAGTAACAGGTTTTGTTGAATCAAGCTCAGATAGACACGTATACAAACGATTAATACATGATTTTATATTATACACTCGCGGTCTTAAACATCCATCAATATTTAAGCTGTGATTAAGGCGGTGAACAGGCAGAATCGTTAGCACGCAGGGCTAAGTCCAAATTCTGCCGAGGTCGACTTTGCCTTTCGTCCTTTCGGGGTCGATAAATTAAGTACCAGTTGCGTACTGAGGTCGATGTAATCGACTGGCCCCTCCCCAAACATTTCAGGCACTGTGCCTAGAGCAGAAAAGAATCGTTAGCACGCCGGACGAAATGCTTAGCGGCATTTCATCCGTTTTTACGTTCCGTGTCCAAATTCTGCCGAGGTCGACTTTGCTTTTCTTCCTTCCGGAGTCGATAAATTAAGTACCAGTTGCGGACTGAGGTTGTTCTAATCGACTGGCTCCATCCCCCAAAATTTCGGGCACTGTGCCTAAAGTTCAAATTCCGCCGAGGTCGACTTTGCCTTTCGTCATTCGGGGTCGATAAAATAAATACCATTTAAACAGTGGGGTCGATGTAATCGACTCCCTCCTCCTCCCGAAATTGCTGGCCTTGTGCTAAAATCTGAAACCAGTCTTTGAGCTTCGATTACATACGCACACAACATACACACACGCATATAGAGATGTACAACCGGTGATGAATACAAATGATATGGGAAACGACACAGGAACACACGACATTAAAAAACAAAAATTACCTTCCACTTTAAAAGCTGACTGCGACCGTAAATCTTAAAATGTTTGCTTAGCTTCGGTGTCGGAGTAATGTTTAAATCATGTTAACCGGACTGGTTGTTGTTTAAAGAAGAGTAGTGCCATTAGTTGCTGGCGAGAACCAGGCGATTTCTGCCAGTTTGTAAACAGGAAAGAAAAGACACACACACACACCTGCAGACATTTCCAATACAGACACCGTTTAACTACCAAAGTACTGAAATTGTATCTATCTTGATGAATGCAAATACTTTCAGTGAATTTCTGCGTCAGATCATTTTTATTCTTTATATAATATTATGTTTGCTTGCATTTTCAATCATTTCTTTTGTGTGTGTGCGTGTGTGAGTGTGTGATTTATCGACTAAAAAAAACCAAGTCCATCTTGATTTTGTTGAAGTTGCTATGGTCCGTTACTATTTCTGTTGGAGTTGTTTTTCTCACGTTAAAGCGATATAATGAGAAATTTGCAATCCATCCCTATTCAATACGCAATATGGATTTTACTTATTTATTCATTTCCATTTTTACAAATAATTATAGTTGTAAATACGTCAGTCTCAAGGTTAAAATGTGTATTCCCCCACACACACTCCTCTCACGTACACACACAATACACACACATACAACGATATACTGACTTTTACATATATACACATATACATACGCAGACACGCACACACACACATATATGAACACGGCCGAGTTGAGAAAGCATTGATTGGAAATCTTATTCGTATGTCTTGAATTTGTAAACTGCTGCAGGCGTTTTGTTACATTTCTAAATAGAGAAATTTATTTTACTTCCCCCTCGTTGATCGGAATAACTTCCAGATTACAGGAAAATGTTACCTCAGAAAAACTGGTCTCCTATCAATCCATTTCATATCAATATGTAAATTTAAAAAATCTTAGTCACTCACTAACGCACCTCTGACCAAGAGATATTCTGTCGATTACAGGTAAGCTCACCGCCATCAATTCACTGTGAAGAAAGTTCACTGTGAGGAAAGTTTACGGAGAAAATATTCCCATAGTATCTCACCATTCATAGTTAAAAACCATTTTTTGAAAATCAAAAAAAGACAAAAAAAAACGCTCACCACCTGACGAATAGCGGCCATACCTGCTCACCGTCAAGGAAATGCGCGAGACGCCGCAGCCTCAGCGCATGCCTACGCATCAGCAACCACGGCATGCTCAGCCCTCCGTTCAGCAACTGTTGGCAGCTGATGGACAAGAGAAATGCGCCCCTTCCACAGAAAGTGAAAACCTATACGCTCCAACTTGTTCAGGCGTGATTCGAGGTACTGCACGATGGTCGGACGGTAATAGCTGACGGATGCGATACACGTATTCGCCACCTATACCCGACCTTTCAGTGACATTTTCTTCTCAGTCCATTTCCGAGTGAGTTTGGCTACTCTAATCGTCCCCACGTCCCAGTTCTTGTTCACCTGGAGGTCCGGACCGAACCAGACCCCGAGTAGCTTAACCGGTCCGTCTATCCAGCGCCCTACGACGCTGTTGAACGGCATAGACCTGCCTCTCCAGGTACCGAGTTGCAAGCCGACTGATTTGTCCGGGTTAATCTTCGCTCCTGTCACCACTTCATATTCCTTTAGAGCGGTGCCGATCGCCTCGTTGTGCGTGGAGTCGGACATGGCTACAGTGACATTGTCTGCATACGCCAACACGCTCCTCTCGCATCCTAGTTCTCGTGGGAAACCGCTCAACGCCTCCATTTTCCGTAGGAGTGACCCTAAGCTCAACACATACAGAAGAGATGAGAGCAAGATACCTTGGCGGACCGAACGCAAGATACTAAACGATTCCGATAGGTGGCCACTGTCCTTGACCACCGAGGAGGTGCCATCGTAAATTGTCGAGATCCAGCCCCTGAAAACCGGTCCAAAGCTGACAGCCCTGGGGACCGCTGCCAGATATCGATGGTCGACCTTATCCAAAGCTTTCTCTCAACCCCCACCACCACTATCTCAAAACCTTGATACTATACTATCCAGAACCGTCTAGAGTTTGGCCATTCTTCAGTTGATGGTGAATGTTTTCATGAACAGTAAAATTGTGTAAATATGAGATATGCCGAGGAATGGATAAACCAGAACATCTCAGTGTTACGATAAAAAAAAAAGATAGAAGTAGTCTCTTTGCAGTCACTCAACCCCACCCCACTTTTTTCCTTACATTGCCAGAAAAGGAAGTGATGTTCCCACGACTCTTTTCGGGGTCTTCAAGAAGATCTCCCTCGACCTCAGACCCTATTCGAATGCTTGTAACGCAGCAGACCCGGCTAAAGAACCCCAACGTGTAGGTACCTGTGATATATTGGCCGACGGATGAAACGTTTAGCCAAATTTCTCTAAGATCGGATCTAACTCTCATATAATTAAACGTTGAATAACGTAGTCGTCAGTTCACTGTACTCGAAAAAGGGCAGGATAGCCACGGATGGAACGTTGTCTATTATGTCTGCTCGGCCACAGTTGATATGGAATCAACCAATCAAGGAGATGATGTTTGACCCATTATCTCTATCACTGATTCATCAGTAAAGTGAGTTTAACATTCTGCATACTCTATTTTCTTTGTTCATAACAACGTCACCGAAATATGATGCTTTCTGGATTTTTTGATTGCAGGTTCAAGGAACCGGATTTATTTTTAAAAGGTATCTTTGTAAAATATAGTAAATATATAAAGTATATGAATTCAGATCTATGTGTAATGAATATCGCCATGCAGTTAAGCAAACGATGTCTTGATGTTAGTGTGTGGGTGGGAAGACACATTTTAAGCTTGGAAGCGACATATTTGGCCCGGCACTCCGTCGATGACGACGACGAGTGTTACAGTTGATCCGATCAGCGGAACAGCCTGCATCTGAAATTAGCGTGCAAGTGGTTGAGTACTCCACAGATACATGTAACCTTAAAGTTGTTCTCAAGGAGATTCTGCATGACCCACAGAATGTGTCGAGGTTGGCCCTTTGAATCACAGGCAGAAATTTGCCAGCTAAGTGGGCTGGAACAACCTGAAATAAAGTGTCTTGCTCAAGAATGCAAAGCGCCACCAGGAATTGGATTAATGAGCTTATAGTCATTAGCCAAATACCCCAGTCATGCGCCTTCACTGCGATATATTTACAACAATAATTGATAGTAAAAATGAAAATAAATAAATGAGTAAAGTCCATATTGCATGTGGAATAGAAATGGAACGCAAATTCCTCATTATGTTGCTTTAATGTGAGAAAAATAACCCAACAGAAACAGTAATGGGCCAGTAACTACAACAAAATCAAAATCATATTGTGCTTTTAATCGATAAATCAAAAATAAAAAAAAAATTATGTCAAAATCATGCCAGCAAGCAAAATATTATTTAAAGAGTAAAAATGGATTGATTTGTCGTAGAAATGAAATAAAGAACCAACTAGTTTCGTGGTTTTATACTTAAGAGATGAGGAATTATGTACATTATTTATATTATTTACATTGCTTACATTTGACGGATATTTGTCCTCTTCTTGCTTGTTGTTAACACAACATTTCGGCTGATATATCCTCCAGCCTTCATCAGGTGTCTTGGGGAAATTTCGAACCTGAACCCATATTTCAAGATGAGGACAAAAATCCGTCAAATGTAAATAATGTAAATAATGTAGTTTCTTGGTCTTTATTGCTTATTGGGTTTCGTTCATTCCTTTCTCTCCAAATATATCGAGCTAAAAGCAGCGGAAATTTTATTTATTGAGATATTAACAAATTAGGTACCTGGAACAGCTCATTTGCATAATGATACGAGAAGGACACAGCGACATAAATTACAATGATGCCAAACAAAACAACACTTATGAATAAATAAGTATAAGACTTAAACGCTTAAGAAATCGCTAAAGATAGCCCAGTCCAGATTTAATATTGATAAAAGAACCGTTAGAATGCAAGAAAAAAGCCTTATGGAACTTGTCCGGCGCAGAAGTCAACTTTATCTTTCTTTCCACTGAGATCGATAAATAAATAGAGTACTAAAAGACCAATGATATCCACCGAAATTCTTCCCTCAAAATTGCCTTCTACTAAAACTTGAAAAATTATTATTATTATTATTATTATTATTATTATTATTATTATTATTATTGAGTGAGAGAGCAGTGCATGCCATGAAACTGGGGTAAAATATACGAAGCCCAATATACCCATCATGACTACCCGTCTGATAAAGGTACACCAGGCACATGCATCACAACCATATGTGCACGACATGGTGATCTCATATCAAGATAAACAGCACATGACCTTGCAGGTGGGGCCCAGTTAGAATTTTCTTCAGGTTGAGTAGCCCATCCCGATCAAAAGGTCCCTGAATAAGGATTGTTTAAGGATGTTGAAAGAACCACCCATGTTTCCAGAGGTAAATTATTCAAACCCCAAAGAATCCCTCTCAACACATGGCTATGATGCTCCCCCACTACTTCTGCTCGTGATCAGAGATGCACATATCATCAGCCACTAAGGGACATGCTCTGGTTAAGGTCAAACAACTGACAAGCAAATCTGTGGTATTGAGCAGAATATTTGCCGTAGCCCATCTTTTATACCAAGACAAAACAATGTACATGATAACACTTCCAATCAGTTAAGATCAGAAGCCATGAGAGCCACTGCCTGGTACTGCATCAGGGCATTTATTATTATTATTATTATTATCATCATTATTATTATTATCATTATCATTATCATTATTATCATTATCATTATCATTATCATTATCATTATCATCATCATTATTATTATTATTATTTTTATCATTCAGTAGTTTTATTTTTATAGCGTGCTTTCACTTCACTACCGAGCGCAGCTCTGTGTGCCTTGGGTATGTGCTGTGATTTGTTGTGATGCTCTGATTGTTACTGTATTGAAAGTGTTCTGCGTAGGATGTGTGCAGTGCCTTGTAGTTCAATTTTCTGTATGTTATATGTGTTTGTAAGTCCTGGTGTTTTTGTTATGTATTTATCTGAATTTGTTTTTTTATCATACCTAATGCACCAACTATGATAGGAATTGTTTCTGTTTTTAGATTCCACATTCTAGTTACCTCTATTTCCAGGTCTTTGTATTTTGAAAGTTTCTCCATTTCTTTTTGAGATACGTTGTCATCTGCTGGTATTGATACATCAATTAGAAAGCATTTTTTTCTTCATGATCTCTGACAACTATATCTGGTCTGTTGGCCTTAATTTCTCTATCTGAGTGTATTGGCATATCCCAGAGTATGGTTGCTTTCTCGTTTTCTGTGACCTATTCTGGTGTGTGCCTATACCATCTTTTTTCTGTTGTTATTCCATAATGTTGGCATTGTTTCCAGTGTATGTAGGTCCCAACTTTGTCGTGTCTGTGAATATATTCCTTCTTAGCCAGGACTGGGCAGCCAAAGATAATATGATTTATTGTTTCTTGTCCATCTCCACATATTCTGCAGTTACTTGTTATATTTCTTTTCATTACATGTTTTTGGTAATTTCTGGTGGGGAGGCTTTGGTCTTGTGCTGCAATTAAAAATCCCTCTGTCTCTGCTTTGAGTCCTGAGCTTCTCAATCACTGCTGGGATTTTTCTTTGTCTATTTCTTTTGCATTTAGTTTAGTCCAGTACTTGTTTTGCTCGTGTTTTGCCGCTATTTGTATCAGTTTTCCTTGCTTCTGAAGTAGATATTTTTGCAGTACTATGGTGGTTATTTTATAGTAGTTTTCCAACTTTATAAGGCCTCTACCACCTTCTATACGTTGTATATATAGCCTTTCTTTCAGATTTTGGATTAAGGATAAGGATATTGTAGCTGTAACTTATAACTGGGACGGCTAAAGTGTTAATACCTATTATCTTGTTTTTAGCATTGAGTTCTGTTTTTAGTATTTATCTAACTCGTCTATAGTATTCTTTCTTTATGTTCTCTTTCATTTGTGTGTGTTGTGTTTTATCTAGTTCATGGATTCCTAAATATTTGTAAGTTTGGCTTTGGTCTAATTCTCTTATTTCATTGGTTTTATCTAGTGTGATGTTGCTACTCTTAACTAGTTTTCATTTTTTCAGGGTTACTTTGGCGTATTTTTCTAATCCAAATTTCTTTGGTGAATCCTTGAACTGTCTTTAGTAGTGTTTCCAGCTGTTTGTCATTTGTAGCGTATAGTTTTAGGTCATCCATATATAAAAGGTGGCTAATCGTTTTGCCGTAACATTTATATCCGCATCCAGTTCTATTTAGCATATCAGATAGAGGTGACAGCGCCAAGCAGAAAAGGAGTGGAGAGAGCGTGTCTCCCTGAAATATTCCTCTTCTAATGGGGATGGCTTTGGTTTTCATTATTATTATTATTATTATTATTATTATTATTATTATTATTATTATTATTATTATTTGAAGATGCCTTGAGTACTTGTTCTGGATTTTTTGTGTTCTGAGTTCAAAACATGCTAAGGTCAACTTTGCTTTTCGTCCGTCTGAGGTTAGCCGGTAAAATAAAGTACTAGTGAAGTACTGAGTTCGAAGGCATCCCCTAACTTATTCCCATCAAAATATTGCAGGCCTTGTGCTTAATGCTGAAACCATTATGAAGTGGGATTTTTAAAGAATATTTTACAAAGAATTATGGGAAAAGATCATCATTATTATGTGTTTTTCATAGTCTCTGATAAGGAATGAACGAAGGAAGGGAGGAAGGAAGGATGAATGGAAGGAAGGATGGATGGAAGGAAGGCAGGAAAAGGGGGAGGATGGATGGAAGAAATAGAAGGAAGGAAGGAACGGAGTAGGTGAAGAAGGAACGAAGAAAGAAAGATTGAAGCAGATCGGGTTTCGCTAAACATACCCACGCCCTAAATATGGTGATTGTCTTGTTTCAGTCTTACTTCGTTAATTCACCGAATTATCAATAGTTTACGCCAACAATCCGGTCTCGCTTTCTACTAATGAGTTTGTCATTTCAATCGGCACATTGTCAACAGTTGAATTAGTTACTAAGTACAACATAAATTATCGCTGGCCTCTTCCTTCACACATCGAACATCGTAACCTAATACTCATTGATCATACATTCCTCCATCCCCACCAACACTCTTTACTAGCAGAAGTGGATCTCAAAATACTTAGAACATCTGTGATTTTGGTATCTTTTGGTATCTCTAATTCGAGCCTACTCTAAGCTACTAAAATGCGTGTGGAAACTTGAAGATCCACCCACCACACGTTATATACATGCGGTTGCACGGGCATGAAAGCTACGTTGTTATCTTCATTCCATAAACTGTGGCTTTTAACGGGTGGAGAGCTGAACTATCCTGGGGTACAGAGGATTTGCAGCCTAGACTAGGGTCTGAAGGTTTACCACACCATAGTGGGTTACAGCATGGTTCTTCTGCTTTGTGGCAGAAGTAGGAAAAAAGAGTGAGAGAAAGTTGTGGTGAAAGAGTACAGCGGGGTTCATCCTGCCTCCTCCGCCGGAGTCTCATGGAGCTTAGGTATTTTTGCTCAATAAACACTCGAAATGCTCGGTCTGGGAATCGAAACCGCGTTCTTACGACCGAGAGTCCGCTGCCCTAACCACTAGCCCATTGCGCCTCCACTGTTGCTGTTGTTGCTAACCTCCAAGTTAACTCTAATGGAGTAAACACACAACACGGGAACAATTTTGAACATAATTTCTGTTGAGTTAGCTTTTTTGATTTAGAGAAAAATTGGTTGATTTCAAAACTACAGTCAGTTTTCTGCAATCGCATCAGGATTTTTCTTTTCTTTTTTTATCTCTTTTACAGCTTACTCTCTGAAGAAGCACAATTGTATTGTTCATCCATAAATAATACAGTTGATCAGCCGCTTTTATTATTTCATTGATAGCACTGGAAATATTTTCGAAAACATTTTTAGTTTTGCCTTTTAAAATTAGTCTTACTTTATTTCATTATATTTGCCATAAAGGCAGTACATAGAGTAGTAGCTTTGCGGGCTGGACAAGGACATTAATGAAATGAATGATAACGAAGCAAAGATGATAAGGATGGGAGAAGACAAAAATCGCCCACCGACTTCTGCTTCTCTAAAACATTGTTCTTTAAAACCAAACACAAAACGAGGTATTGAACCTCTTACAACTTCTACAACTTTTCAATTTTGGGACTTTACAGTCCATTACAAACAACATAGTTCAATAATTACATATAATACACGAAGTTCAATCATCCTCCTCCCCGACCAGGTTGTACGCTACCCTTAAGCACTGTTCCAGGTCCAGGTCGGGGCCCCAGAATGCAAATCTGAACATGTCCTTCCGGAAGGCACCCATCACCTGGAACATAGCGACATCCGATATGACCTTCGTAGTCACCTGCGAAGGCCAATCCTCATCCTCTGTCCAGGGCATGGGCTCCTCTCTCCGGTCATCAAGCTTCTCTACGAAGCTCTGTACTGCCCCTCCCTTCTGGAAGATGACAAAATCATCTTTCCTCCTTCTGGGAGGGGCCGCTGTTTCTTCTGTCTGTGGCACACATCCCACCGACAAAGTTTCCGGGAATGCCTGCAGTTCACCATCAACCACCGGCAATGTCCCGTTCTTCTTTTTTCGTTTCCGCTTTTCCTTTACGACGGGAGGGTGGAGTTCCTCCGTCTTGTCTGGAAGTCCTTCTATTCCTCCCGCCGCCTCAGGATTCATTGATGGGCAGCCATTGTTGCCCACCTTCTTTCTTTTTCGATGGTGTTGCCTTCCCCTCAAATTCCTCCCTCTCTCCCTCCCCTTCCAATGGGGGAGCAGCGGGCTCTTCCATTAACTGTTCCAGGACCTCCGCTTGGTCCCGGCGGCAGTTTTTCTTTATGTGGCCCAATTCCAGGCACAAGTGACACTTGGGGGTGGGGTATGTCTCTCAAGGATCACTGGGTACCTGGAACCGGCCATTGTAAAATTAGTCCTACTTAATTTGGTGATGTTCAGTTCAGAAACGTCCTCAGAAATTTTCTATTACGTCAAGTTTTTTTTATTAAACAGGCATTCATTTTTAACCAAACAATATCAGTTTTGCCATTAAATGCAATACTGAAATAAGAGACTTACACAAACCAAATAGTTCTTTTTATTGCTTAACAAATATATTACACAGAATATTTAATTACTTGTCTTAGGATAGGCAGTTCTGTCGAATTAGAGTTTCAGCTACTCAACTGTATATTTGCTGCTTTGTACCAATAATAACTTGTTTAATATTGTTTAAAACTGCAGACTTATATTTGAGGGAAATTTTGGTCAAATATATCTGGTGCTGTGTGGCTTATACTATTATCTTGTATTGTCAGGTTGCTCGGGAACCCTACTGGTAATCACTAACGCAGGACAACCGGCTGCATGGCCGTTTCGTCGGTAGTCAAAGAAGCAATCCATCCAAACTTAACTTGGTGAGGAGCGGGATTTTGGATATTCTGCAGGATGATAAATACGAGCCACCAAAAGGTGTTCACGCTGGCTGCGAGCACACGTCATTGAAAATATTTTAAAATGCCGGCTACATCTGGCGGTAATGTTGTCTACTGTTGGACAATTTTTTCGTGTCTATCCGCTATTTATGATTTTAACATAACACGATCCAAAGAGGTGTCATCTCATAATGAGTGCTGCAGTAAGCAGATTGTCAACGGTGTATATATATTAAATATGATACATAGATGGATATATATATATATATATATAATATATATATATATATATATATATATATATATATATAGATAGATAGATAGATAGATAGATAGATAGATAGATAGATAGATAGATAGATAGATATGTGTAAATAGAGATATATAGAGACAGTTACACACGCGCACATATACACGCACATACACATAAATATGTATAAATATATATGTAATGTTTTTCCTCATTGCAGAATTATTTCTCATTATCTTTTAAATAATATTTGCATTCAATACGTTGTCAGCAGTAAATTAACTATTGTCTACGGTGTCTGTAAATTAATACAGACAGTTGAGTTGATATATTCAATTATTTAGATCTTCACCCCCGTAACACTTTCATCATCAATATTGTCTGATCACCAATGAAAATTAGGAAGGATATTGATCGAGTTGCATACACTTGATCACTAGTTAACCATGTATATATAAATATAATCAACTCAAAGAAAGGAATAAAATTAACGGACCACATGTGGACGTGCACAAGGAATATATTAGTTTGATATATATATATATTATATATTAGTCCCCCTCTCACTTTCTTTCTCTTTTCTTTTTCTCGTTCCCACATTTCTTGGCCCTCTCTTTCTTTAACTCCTTCTTTTTTCTCCTCGTTTATTTTCCCTGTACCTTTCTCTTTGTTACTGATTTTTTTCTAACCCTTCAATCCTGCTGCCCCCTACCAATCTCTCCTCCTTCCACGCGACCGGTGTCCGACCAGCCATGATCTTTCTTTCTTGGCCTGACCGCCAACCTCCAACACCTCTTATGTCCATCTCCTATGTTCCTGCCTTTAGGCTTTCACTTCATACACGCCAGCTCAATTTGATTTGTTGAAAGACACCTGTTGTTATTTTCTTGTTGTTTGTATTTGTAATTGAGTACCATGTTCTCCGTTTTTTGTCTTTGTTGTCCGACACATTCACTATCTTTCTTTACAAAGGGGTCTAATGCTTTTAGTTTAGACTTTTGGGAGGCAACCAGATCGAACTATCTCAAGTGTAACTGCCCGAAACAGTATGGACTTTTGGTAACTTGACTGCGGAAAAGAGGCCACATTTTTTTTTTGCCTATCCTTCTAATTGTTGTTTCTCCTGTCCGGCTTCGTATCGTCTATCTGTCCAAATATTCTATTGTCCTCTATTGCGTTTTTGTTCAATTATATATATATATATATATATATATATATATATATATATATATATATACATACTTGTGTGTGTGTGTGTGTGTATTACAGAGATGTACTTGCATAGCAAGTGACCTGATCTGAGATCGTGTGCTGGCACGAAAACTATTGTAGCGTGGAAGATGTTTATAAGCCATTTAAGAAACACACAAAAACCGTTAGATTCACTTCAACATTTAAATTTAATTTGTCAAAATATTTTCGTCGCTTTGAGACGGGAATTGTTTATATATATATATATATATATGTACTGTATGTATGCATAGATGGCTGAATTTGCGTTCATATGTAAATAGTAAAATTACAGTAATGAGCATATAAATAGATATATGGCAGTAAATGAAAAAAAGCAATAAAACTGCCACAGAAAAATATACAGTATTATAAGCAAACTATTAGCAACAATAACATCAGCAGCAATAACATGGATACACGTATCGTTTGAAAATTAACGACAAAACGCAGTCTTTGCGAACGTCTTATTATTATTTTGCAAAATTAAATATTTTCGATATCGAACGTTTTGCTGAGAGAACGTAAGTACAACTATATTTTGTAAATCAGAGTAATACAAGTTTTCTGCAATTCTGGCTCGGAATTTCTGGTACCACCATTGACACTGGCTTATGCTTATTTTCTGATCCCCATATACTGCATTAACACTCCTTGCACTTTCCGTTGCGTTGTTGCCTTTATTAAACTCATAAAGCAAAATATGGCGAATATGCTCTTTTGCCACTTTCATTACAGCTATGAAAAAATAACTGTTAAAATCGCACTGCACTCTTCAAAACTTGCACTAAGAATAAGTTAAATTTAATAGTACAAGTCATTTGTAATCCCAGACACACGTGAGAAGAGAAAAGTAAAGCATTTGTGTCTCACTAAAACTTCAGCAGTGTTTTTCTTCCGCCTGAATAAGAATTTGATTTAGCCATGGCAGATATTTTAAGTGAAATGGGAACGTGACGAAAACATGACAGTACAAAAGCACAGTATTTGGGAAGGAGAAATCCAAGGATCCCTATCAAGGACTTCGGTGATGATATCGATTTCTAGTCAGTAGCCACTCATTAAACACAAAATTGGCAGATGGTCAGTAATGATGTTGCATTTGGCGATATATGATCGGGTATGGTTACCACAAGCATATAACTCTTTCCTGTGGAGAGTACTGAGAGAAATACATTCTTGTTCTGTATCGAATCCAAAGAAGACCCAGCTGCCACATATGTGGTAGCAAAACCCATTTCAAAGCTTTCTGTACAGAAGGTCTAAAAGAACATCAACAAATAGGGCACATGATTGTCCCAGAGCGATACCAGACACAACTCACAAATAAGCAAATGAAATTATTGGGTCATCCCTTAAATAATGCGGTTTTTATACTTCTTTTATTTTTCAAAATTAAGATAAACAGTTCTTTTTTAATCTAAAATATACTCTCCTTCATTTTCTACAATGCTCTTCCATCTATCTGGTAGACTTGCAAGGCCCCACCTCCAAACTTCACATGACCTTGACGAAAAATACTCCTCCAGGACTGTTCTGATCTCGTCTGCAGAATTCATATATTTTCCGTCCAAATGATTTTGAAGACTGCAGAATAAATGATTTTCAGATGGGGTAATGTCTGGCGAGTATTTTGGGTGGGGTATCGTTTCCCATTCAAACTGCTCTAGTCTTTGGAATGTCATCCTCGCTGTATGTGATCGAGCATTATTCTGATGGAAAAACACCTTTCGTCTTGAAAGCAAAGATGGTCGTTTTTCTTCTAGCGCTATCTTAAGCCGCTCAAGATGCTCGCAGCAGATATCCTTTGCTATCGTTTGGTTTGGGTCTAAAAGTTCAAAGTGGACTAAACCTTTCATATCCCACCAAACATTTCCCGTCACCAGTCACTTTTCGGTCCATTCGTGAGACCTGACAACAAAAAAGAGCACATATTCACTCTCTGCGCGCAATTAGACTAGGAAAGTTTGTGAGGAACCCATTGAGTCAGTTTGTTGACTTTTCCGATGGTATATAGGTTTCGATGAATGGTTGAATGACCAAATCCAAGCTTTTCTGCTAGTTTCTCAACAGAGTTTTCAGGAGGTTCTCGTCGAGCTCCACAGATCTTCCTGAACGAGTCTTGTCTTCTAGGCTGTAGTTTCCGGCTCGGAATTTCTGAAGCCAAAGTTGGCATTGGCTTACGTTTATTGTCCGATCCCTATATATTGCATTTGATATTCCTCGCACTTTCCGTTGCATTGCTGCCTTTATTGAACTCATAAAGCAAAAGATATGCTGAATATGCTGATTTGTCACATCTATTATAGCTTTAAAAAATAACTGTTAAAATCGAAAACTTGCACTAAGAATAAGTACAAGGCAAAATTACTACTTTCTTTTATAGCAAGTTGATGCAGGTAGTGTATCCTGTCCCCCTTCAACTTTTTAGTTCATGGAATTGAAAAACGGTATTATTTATGAGGTGACCCAATACTTCATTTACGTTATGATAATGAGTCTTAACTCCTAGTCACAACCGACGCAGACAGGTAGAGTGACCTACCGTAACAATGAAGGCTAGTACTAAACAACCAGGAAGTAACCACTTACAAAGATGGAGGCGGAGGCCGATAGACATAAGTAGACTTCCTCAAAACACGGGAAAAGATCCAATGGGAAAAAGAGGAAAAACAAAAATTTATAAGTATGCGAAATGGGTTACACCTCTGGCGAGGATGAAATTTTCTCCGTTGAGGAAGAACCTATATCTTTTGAAAGAGAACCAATGCCCTATCAGGTTGAACTGGTCAGCCAGCCAGTCAACCAGCCAGCCAACCATCTTTTCCTTGGCACCGAAAGAAATGAAATTCACAACTATTCGCAAGAATCACAAAGCTCTTTTATCACAATAGACACAAGGAATATATTATATTGAAGAAGTGTAGATCGAAATGGAAATAGGATCACATTTTAAACAGAATAAAATGAACAGAATAATGATATACCTTTCGAATAGACTTTACGAAGAGTTCTTCTTTACGAGTCATGTCCAGAATGTAGGACATAGGCCATCATGTCCTAGCACAATTCTCTCTTCTTTGATTCTGTAACAGTTTCACTTCTTGATGTTCGATGCCTCTTTCTTCCAACCAATTCGTCAAGCTCGATATCTATATCCTCATCCTCCTCCTCCTCCTCTTCCTTATTCTGTTTCTTTTCCATTCAGTCTTTCAGGTCCTAGCTAAATTCTCCCTGGATCCTCTTTCGTCATCACATGGCCAAAAAATCTCAGTTATTTGGAGCTTATCTCACGAAACAGTTTCCGATATACCACAGCCTGGGTCATCACTGCTTCATTAGACACTTTATTTGTCCATGCTATCCTTAACATACTCCATAACAGCCACGTTTCATAGCTCGCCAAGCACTTTCTCATTTCTCATGTTATAGGCCATACCTCACAGTTCAATATGTGGTTCTTGGTCTTGATTCTCAGCGTGCGTTTTTAAGATGTTATATAATTCTGAGAATGCAGATTTTTCCAGCACTATTCATCTTATGATACCTTTCACACATCTAGAAAGGGTTTTATTTCAATATTGCAGAATATATGGGCCATCACTTACCCGTTTCAACACATGAAATCGTCACAGGAGATTTCAAATTCCCTAAGTAAAATGCAAAAATGAAATATATTGGCAGCTATATATAATCAGGAATGTAAGATACTTCGATCAGTGCAATTTGTGGTTTTATTTATAGTTTTATGTCAATTGAATATAAAATAAATACCTAGTTTTAATTATTGCCTTTGTAATCATATTTTTTAATTACTTCTGCGTAAATTTAAATTGGAATATTGTTTTTGATTTTTGTTTCTTTTTTTACCTGACACTGCTTTGAGATTTTTGTCTTAACTCTTCTGTAACACCAGCTGTTCTTTCTGCTTAACGTTCTTCTTCCTTTGTAGTTTTAGCTCGTTTCTTTGCCTTTCCTTCCCATTCTTCTTCTCTACGATTGCATGTATCCATCAAGGTCTCTCTTGCGTTGTTCAAGCCTTCGCTCTTGTCATGGCACTTTGTCCTTTGTTTCTCTTAGGCTTCTAATCCCAAGAATTTGCACAGCAACAGCAGCTGCGCAATATAGATTTTCGTTAACAGCTTCAGTCATATTTTCACCACCACCACCACCACCACCACCACTACTACTACTTATCATTATTACTATTGTTATTATTACTGTTTTACTTCTCAGAACGTTCCATCTTGTTTGTTCTGGTAGATTCTGTGAGAGTAGACAGCAGCCTGCCGTCAGAGGTCTCACACGGTCTCTTTCCACACATTATAAGCTTTGATACTCGGTTGTTTATTATCGTGGGAGACATTCAACATCCAAGTACCAATCTCAAAATCCTAGCTGTCTCCATCAGAGCACTTTTGTGGGGCTTACTCTGCTCTCATCTCAATTCCGATTTCTTTCACATATTTCTCGAACTTTATTGTTAGTGCTCCGAGTCCCCCTACTGGAATGACAGACACTCTCCTAATAGTCTACATTCTTATAATTTCATCTTTTAATAGTTGGCTTTTTAATCTTTTCTAGTTCTTTGTCACTCGTGCATTTCCAGGTATTACAATATCTATGATCTTGGTTTCCTTTTTCCTTAATCCAATGAGCCTCAGTTAGGGAGTCACATTGGATTATAATTTTTATTATTATTATTATTATTATTATTATTATTATTATTATTATTATTATTATTATTATTATTATTATTATTATTATTATACACTCAACAGATTAGATTGTTGGAAAAGAAAAGAATCCTAACATCGGGTTACAACAAGTAACCTTAGATGGCAAGAACCCTCCTAAGTACCCAAGCTGTCCCTAATAACACCGTTTTCTGGAGCTGTACGAAACTGGGTTTTATGCCTATTTCCTCTATCCATCTGTTCAGATTTTTAGGGATAGTTCCCAACACACATATAACTCCCGGGATACATTTTACCCGCACTTTTCATAGTCTCTGTAATTCAATAGCTAAGATCTGGTATTTTGATATTTTTGCTATACTTCTCATATTAATTTTCTCATCATTTGGGACTACAAAGTCAATTATCTGGTACTTTCTATTCTCTTTATCAACTACTACCAAATCAGACCTTCTAGCTTCTATTACTCTGTCAGTCTGAATATTAAAGTCCCACATCTTGTATTTCCTACTTTCTAGTACTTTACTAGATTCATGTTCATACCATTTATCAATATGTTCAAATCCTAGCTTTCAACAAAGCTCCCAGTGGATTGCTCTTCCTAGATTTTCTTGCCTTTTCTTGTATTCTTTCTGTGCCATCATGCTACATTCACTTACTATATGAGTAACGCTTTCCTATTTTCATTTACATAATCTACATTGGGAATCTACTTGGTTTTTGTCTATTTTGGTTTGTATCCAATTAGTCCTTAATGCTTAATCTTGTGCAGCTACTAACTAACTTTCTGTTTCCCTCTCCAGCTTTCCCTTCTGCAGCCATAACCATGTCTCACTACTACTATTTGCTGAAACTATCTTTGGGAATCTACCATACAACGCCTTCTCCTGCCAGTCAGATAATTTCTGTTCTTTTTTCTGGTTTTTAAGTTTGGTGTTTTGGTTTCACTATGTCTTGATGTGACTCTAGCAGCTTTTAATAAACTTTCTTTACTATTACCTATATAAGAGTCTATATCTACTCTAGCGAACTCCACGCAGTCTTCCACTGATATTAACCCTCTTCCACCTTCCTTTCTAGGTAGGTATAATCTTGCTACTCCTGGCCTTGGGTGGAGTCCTCCATTCATATTGAATTCCTTGCTAGGTCTTCTGTCTAGCTTTGCTAATTCAGTTTTTGTCCAATCTACAAAAGCTGCTGAGTATCTAAGAAATGATACCGACCAAGTATTTACAGCCTTCACTAGATTCGTACCATTTAGCTTTAACTTCATTAGCCTCCTCATTCTTCTGGTGTACTCCTTCTCAATTTTTGTTTTCATTTCTATAGTAAGTATTCTGTCAGATTCTAATACTCCTAAATACTTATAACTCTCTCCTCCTTTCAATGATTTTAATGTCTGGCCATTTGGTAATTGGGTGCCTACGCTGTTGATTACCTGTCCCCTTACCTATGCCAAATTCCATGCCTATATTTTTGCTGTATTAAGGAATCTATCTCTTTTTCATTCTTACTAAAAAACTTCAGGTCATCCATGTAGAGCAAATGGTTATTTTTTCCCTTACTATTTCTGAACTGGTACTCTGCCTTTGACTTCCATAATAGCACACTGAAGGGTATCAAATATAGGACAAATATTAAAGGGGACAACGAGTCCCCCTTGAAAATTCCTCTTTTGATATTAACTTTCCTTAAAAGTGTGTCACCTGAGTAGAGATCTACTTTCCATTTCTATATGCTAAAGCTAATTAATTCTCTTATGTTGTCTGCTATACTGAACATACTCAAACATTCTCTTATCTAAGAGTGTGGGATCAAGTCATATGCTTTCCTATAATATGTCCATGCTATTGTTAGATTTTTCTCTCTAGCTTTTACTTCATTTAGAACTGCTTTTTCTATTTATGATAGATCATGCGTTCCTCTAGCGTTTCTGTTCTTCTGGTAGTAAATGTTTCTGGTAGTTCCTGCAATCTTTTTGTTCTTCTGGTAGTAAATTCTGGTTGTCAAGGTGCTCGTAATTGCTTTCTGAAAGCATTCCTGTTAACAGCTTCCACATTAATGATAAGTAAGTGATTGGTCTATCGTTGCTAGCTGTATCACCCTCGCTCTTATCTTTCATAATGAGTATTGTCCTCCCTCTAATCAGCCAATCTGGCATTATTCCTCCACTGAGGCAATCTTGAAGTTTCCCATGTAAACTACTGAATTCCTTTAGCCAATGCCCTTGAACTAAATCTGGTCCTGGGCCCTTCCAATTTGGCATTTTCCTAACACTTTACTCATTAATGCACTGGTTAATCTTAGATCTGGCTGCTTCTCACTCACTACTTCTTCCCTCACTTTCTTTAATCATTCTACATCTCCATTATGATTGACTGGTTTATCCCAATTATTATTATTTAAATACACTCAACAGATTAGACTGTTTCAAAAGAAAAAATATTAACATCGGTCTACAACAACCTTAGATGCCAAAAACTCTCGTAAGTATCCTAGCTGTCCCTAATAACACTGTTTTCTGCAGCTGTACTAAACTGGATTTTATGCCTATTTCCTCTATCCATTTGTTCAGGTCTTTAAGGATAGTTCCCAATGCACCTATAACTACTGGGATACATTTTACGCGCACTTTCCTTAGTCTCTGTAATTCTTCTTCTTCTTCTTCTTCTTCTTCTTCTTCTTCTTCTTCTTCTTCTTCTTCTTCTTCTTCTTCTTCTTCTTCTTCTTCTTCTTCTTCTTCTTCTTCTTCTTCTTCTCATCATCATCATTGTTATTATTATTGTTATATCTATTATTATTATTACTTCTGCTTTCTCCTTTTTTTCTTCGCTCTACTTTACTACTACTACTACTGCCACCAGCAATACCAGCACCACTGCTACCACTGCCACCAACCCTCACCACCAGCACCACCATCACCACCACCACTAATGCTACTGATATGCATTTATACGGTCTTTTATTTCGGGTCTTTGCGCCAAGGTTTTCTTGAATTAAATAGCAATTCCGATATATTAATTAAGCTACTTTGCCTACGAGACCAGAATTCTAAAGAAAGCATACTTGAGACACAACCTCCTTCGCTATTGATAGCGATGATGGAGATGTGTGTGTGGTGGTAGTAGTAGTAGTAGTAGTAGTAGTAGTAGTAGTAGTAGTAGTAGTGGTGGTGGTGGTGGGGTTATCATTATCAAAGGAATCGAGCTACCATTCTCTCTTTTTTAATTAACTCCTTCGATTGAGCAAACATCCTTTTGGATCGAAAATAATAGATTTTCTGATTCGATAATTTTTTTTTTAAATCACTAGAAATCTTCTGTGAGCTTCGTTATTATGTAATGCATGTAACATTTTATCTTGATTATGTTGTTTTCTTTTGTTTCCATCTTGCGTAGGCACAGCACCAGTAATTTTTTTTCTGGGGCGTGTGTAGGATGGAAGAACAGTCGATTATATTATATTACGTCCAGTACATGATGCATCATGACCGAACGGTTAAGAAGTTCGCTTTGCAACCATAAGGTCATGGAGTTCGATTCCACTGCTTTGCGTTTCGAACAAGTGACTTTTGCCGTAACCTGAGATTTCTCCATACCTTGTAAATGGAATTGGATAGATGGAAATTGTGTGGAAGTCAATCGGATGGATTGAACCCGAAATTCAAAGTTTCAGCCTCGTCATACATCCCCTCACGCAGAATACTCAGCCACTTACACGTTAATTCACCTTGTAGGTAATTCATCATGTGAACATTCATCATTGAAACGGACGGAGAGCCATATCACTTAATTTGTATTTTATTTTCTCGACCCCTGGAAAAGATAAAAGACATAGCAGAGCTCGGTGATATTTGAACACAGAAGCAAGGTGCTCAAACACCGCTAAGAACTTTTTCTGACATTCTTATAATTCTGTACTACAGAGCAATCCACCGGCACCCTTCTTGTTCATCATAACACTGTGCTACGTTTCCCATATGTCTATTGATCCTCACAGTAATATTGGTTTTACTGTATAGAAAGCTAGGAGCAGGAGACATCCAGCCAGGTAGATTACTGGTGCTGATTATGAGGATAACTTTGCCTTATGATCTGACAAGGTAACACAGCTTGAAAACTTAAAGCATGCATTAGAAAAGGTAGCTTCCGAGATCAAGCTTTATGTGATTACTGCGAAGACTGAATACATGTGCTTTGGCGAGAACCGCCAAATCAACTCTGGTGAAAGTCGAACGTTTCACTAACCTCGGCCTCAACGAGAAGGAAAAGAAAGGTGAGCAATAGACGCGCAGGTTGTAGGAGAGGAGGAGGACCTGCCCCTTGGTGTGCCGGTGGAGGCTCCGATTCCCACACCCGTAAGAAGGAAAAAGAGAAGGAAGAGAAACGGGAGACGGTCAGCGGATATCGCTGTGCCACCGACTGAATCCGATGTTCCTCCGGTGGAAGGTGTGACACCGGAGCAAGAGGCTCCGTCAGTGGGAATTGTGCCACTGACAGAGCGGGCTGAGGCCTCTCCCCGTGAGGAGGACGTGAAACCCGTCGTTTTCTATCTCAGGGAAGGTCCTGTCGAGAAGTGCTTGGACGGTCTTCGGTTTGTATAGACTGTCCAAACTGGCCTCCGCAGGTGGCTGCGGACGTCGTGAGTCAGAAGGAGCTGTTCGAGGTGATACTGACCTGTAATAAGGAAGATTTTGCTTTCTTATTTCCGGGCCCCGACCTGCCGATGCAGGCTTTCCTGCAGGCGGCATGTCATTTGCTTGGGGGCTCCGATGAGGAGGAGTGACCTTTTAGATTGTGTGTATATTGAATAATTTATTATATATATTTGTAATGGACTATTAAGTCCAATAATTGTCGTTTTTGAGAAAAAAAAAAAACAATGTTTTAGAGAAGCAAAAATCGGTGGGCGTTTTCTTCTTCTCTCATCAATATCATCCTTGTTCATCATTCACCTCATCAATGTATATGTCCCTCCCACAAACTATTCTTTGTAATGCCTTTATGGCAAATCTTAATGAAATAAAGTAGCTTGCTTACCAACCACATGGTGGCACCTTGGGCAAGTGGCTTCTAATATAGCTTCGGGCCGACCAAAGCCTTGTGAATGGATTTGGTAGACGGAAACCGAAAAGAAGCCCGTCGTATATATGTATATGTATATATATGTTATGTGTGTTTGTGTGTCTGTGTTTGTCCCCCCAACATTGTATGACAACACTTACGACCCCGTAACACAGCGGTTCAGCAAGAGAAATCGATAGAATAAGTTCTAGGCTTACAAAGAATAAGTCCTGGGATCGATTTGCTCGACTAAAGGAGGTGTTCCAGCATGGCCGCAGTCAAATGTCTGAAACTAGTAAAAAGAATAAAAGATACAAAGAAATATAACACTGCATGACCGGTTTAACGGGGATTTCTTCAGAGCCATATTAGAATCAGTTCTTCATTATGGTTCATCAGCATAAATTCTAACGAAAAAACTAATAAAAGACAGAAAAAGGAAGATTGAAAGCAAGCTTGTGGGACCTAGACACGTATGTTGTGCGCTATTCTCAGTAAATCCTGGTGACAACATCCGAAGAAAGAAGAGTTTTGTGGAAATGTCCCCGATGAATCATCGATCATTCGGGAGCGGAGAACAAGATGGTCCCTGCTATCGAAGGTCACTGCTGGTCACTGCTATCGAAGCAAAGATTAATTAGTGAGTGAGCTCTTGCTGTGGAATCCAGGACATGGAAATTCCTCATGTCATCGAATGACACAAGAATGATGTACTGTGATCGACCATCTCGTGATGTCGAGTTACATCTAGAAGATGCCCCCCCCCCCTCAAAAAAAAAAACATGTCATGAAAGACAGGAACACTTAGAGAAGAACAATGGCCTTGGTCCAGACAACCCATCCGAAACGATAGATAGATAGTTGGAATTGCATATAGATATATCGTTCGCAAGGTTACAAATTTTGTCTTTTTAATGTTAGATACACGCATATATGCATACGTACCTACATACAGGCATATATATACACACATGTAAAGTCTGGCCACAGGTCACTCAGCATATAGCCTCTATAATTTAAGTAAGTACAATGATAACATTGTGGTAGTGGAGGTTACCTATTTAGAGCTTTACGAAGGCTAATGGAGGTGGTTTAGTGAGCAAAACAAGATCACAATACTCTGTTAGGTGAACATTCACAATGCACAACGTGTCACTTTTCTATGAAAGGTGTAAAATGTGGAAATAATGACTGCAACACAGGTGCGGATAGGAATAATTCTCTGGCTTTTTTTATGGCTATGAGTGTGAGGCGAAACATCATCGCTGGGATTGAGCCCTTTGCAATGAGAATGTTACCCTTTCAACATGTATGTATAGCATGCCTCTTGCTAGGTATACGGACAAACGCATAGACAGACACGTGATGTACGTTGCTCTTCTATCGCTCTTCCCTCCCTCCTCCTCTCTCTCTCTCTCTCGCTCTGTCTTTCTGTCAAGATGGTGCTCCAGCATGATGGCTACAATCCAATGACTGAAACAAACAAGCACACGGTAAAAAAAAACAAAGATAAAAAACATACACACACATTCACAGATATATATAAACACACACACGCACACACACATATATTCCTGTGTACGTATAGATCTGTTGTTGTGTGTGTGTGTAGATAGCAGAGATACCAAAATACCAAGTTTTGGATTAGTCTTCTCGTGGTGGACATAATTACAAACAGCATTTTGCAAACACGTTACTATGGAAACTAACATGTCATTACCTAAGTTTACATGCTTATCTATGTATCTATCTTTCTATCTACCTACCTACCTACTTATCTACCTAACTACGTATACATCAACGTGTCTGTCTATCTCACTATCTGTCTATGTATGTATCTATCGGTCTAAATATGATTGTCTACATTTCCACCTATCTAACTACCTACGAAGCTATATGGTTAGTTAAATACATACACTCACACACACACACATATAGCTATCTTCTTATCTATCTATCTATCTGTCTCTGTCTCTCTCTCTCTCTCTCTCTCTATCTATCTATCTGTCTATCTATCTATCTATCTATCTATCTATCTATCTATCTATCTATCTATCTATCTATCTATCTATCTATCTATCTATCTATCTATATATATATATATATATATACATATACATACATACATACATACATACATACATACATACATACATACATACATACATACATACATACACATAAACTGTTAACTGTCGTTTTTAATTCATGTTTATGGGTTTTCTGTTGCAAGGAGAAAATTATGTTTGCTTCTTAGAACACATATGTATATTTTGTGTGTGTGTGTGTGTGTGTGTGTGTGTTTGTATGTGCGTGTTGTGTGTGTCTGTATATGTGTGTGTGCCTCTGTTTATTCATTTCATACGTACACTTTCTCACTCTCTCGCTTTTTCTTACGTATATAGGCATGCGTGTATGCATATATGTATGTACACACACACACACACACATACACATATACTTATATATATGTGTGCGTGTGTTGTATATATATATATATATATGTGTGCATATTATATATGTATATATATATATATATATATATATATATATATATGCATATGATATATGTATATATATATATATATATATATATATATATATATATACACGTGCAACATACACACGTGCAACTTACCTTCATAGATATATGAATACACCGGAACTTCATCTTTACAGTGATACATATTCGCTCAAATCATGCTTACACTTTGACATACATATGTACATATATACATGCATGCATGCATAACACAACACACACACACACACTCAAACGTACTCCCATATCTAAATACAAATTCATACATAGGCGCATACATCCATACATACCGATAGACAGCCACATGTAGACATATATATATATATATATACATACATGCACGCACACACACACAAACATACACACACACACACACACACACACACACATACATAGATAAATACCTATATTGATGCACGTAGTACTTAGCTATATATACCCAGGCATACTTTCAATTATGCATACGTGCGCGCACATACACACGCATTCATTCATATATACGTACATATATGATCGTCAAACCTGCATGCAGATAAACATACACACATGCATACTTGAACACATAGAGATATACATACACATACATATACATATATACATACACGCATGTGATACAAACATACATAATCACAAACGTACATACTGTCGTATAAAGTCACTTGCTTAGATACACGCAACATACACACTAAAATACACATACATACGCGCACACATACACATACATACGCATACACATACACACACACGCACACACACACAGACACAGACACACACACACACACACACACACACACACACACATACGCACACACACTTCATTCATCCATTCATTCATTCATGCAATGATATATTAAATCGACGTCGGTTAAAAAACAACTTGTCACCACCAATAATAATCTTTTGGGCAGACGCAAGACTGAGTGAAGGTGACTGACGTGAATAACAAATCAAATCTATCGATGCAATGTCTGTTATTAATGCTGTTTGTCTCTTTAATCATCCTCGTGTGTTTTCCAGTCAAACGATTCAACAGATCATTTACACTGGACCGACCAGTCTGTAGCAATGACGCAATTCTTATCACCCGTTTTTGATTTTCCTCAATACGTATGCAGGACGTCAAAGAGAACAAGTTGTACGCTTCTTGTGTTTGTTTATGATCGCTCACACACACATTTTTTATTCTTTTACGTGTTTCAGTCATTTGACTGCGGCCATGCTGGAGCACCGCTTTGAAGGGGTTTTAGCCGGACAAATCGACCCCAGGAATTATTTCTTAAACCTAGTACTTACTCTATATCGGTCCCTTTTGCAGAGCCGCTAAGTTACATGTACGTAAACACATCAACACCGGTTGTCAAGCGGTGATGCAGAAACATACCCAGATACAATGACGCACACACATAGATACACACGCACGCACACACATACACACACACATATAATGTACGACGGCTTCCGTCTACCAAATCCACTCACAAGGCTTTTGTTAGCCCGGGGCAACAGTACTTACTCGAGGTGCCACACAGTGGGAGACTGAATTCACATTAACATAGTGAGACTAATAGCCTGATGTAGAACTCAATATACGAAAGGTCCAGAGGACAACGTTAGATGAGTGTAACGTCCTCATTCGTAACGCCTGTATTTTCCCAAGCAAAATGCACTTCATATTCAAGGCTCTGATGGAGATATAGGATGTTATCAACGTACTCCACTTTCAACGGCAGAAACAGCCGTAAGCTAATGAACTTCATTACATAACCTTTGTTTGTGCCGGTGATATCTCTTCATATATATATTATATATACTAGCAGTATCGCCCGGCGTTGCTCGGGTTGTAAGGGAAATAACTATATAAGCATTTTTAGAGAGTTATAACCAAAAAATAGCAAAAAAATGCATTAAAAATTGAAAAAAAATTAAGGTAAATTTTTTTTTAAAATCGTTGACACATTGTAGATATTTTTAGAGAGTTAATTCCCTTATATAAAAGCGAAAAAAATGCATTAAAATGGAAAAATATGATGGTAAATTTTTTAAAATCGTAGAACTCATCGTAGACGCGCGCTAATACCCAGAAGGGCTCGATATGAATCACGATTATAAGATACCCGCTTTTGGTTAAACTGCACCGCAAAATGTGGGAGTAGTACGAATCTAAATCGAAGGGGACAGGAGACACAACTTCACTCTTATATAAAGATGCTTTTTTTTCAGTCATAGAGTTAGATTTATGAAGGTCTTCAGTAGAAAATCCTTCGAATTCTGACTCGCTGCTTGATATAATGAAATTCGTATCCATTTTTTGTCAGAATTACAATTTTGAAAACACAATAGGAACAAATTTCGGAAAAAAATCTCCCATAATTCACGGAATTAAATTACACTCGATTTTTGTACAAAACTGTATTTGAAGTGTTTACGAAGTATAATACGTGTTTTCACGAATGTACTAAAGAGATTTACTCTGATATTCTCATTTGAATATGAATAGGTAAATTCGGGCGGTTTGGTAACGAAAGGGTTTATATAAGTGTCGTCTGTTTCATACTTTCAGTTTAGTCTTCCTCAAATCACTCTGTCGCTAATTTACTCTCTTCCAAGAACATTTTCACTCACTCTTATCTGTTAGCTTGCCATACATTTTACTCATGTATCTATCAGCGTGATAGACAGAAACAAATATTACATCTAGTTTCACTTTATTCGTTGCACACTGTGTGTGTGCGTTTGCGTGTGCTGTAAACCAGACTAAGAAAAGCATTTGACATACACACCAGAATGTGAGTTTTCTGTAAATTTTGCTTAATTGGAGTTTAAATTTAAAAAATGGACCTGGCATGACCCGATGCATTCTACTCTTAAAAATGATAGGTAAATTGTAATTGAAGAAATCCTATATTGTAGATTTCTATAACTTACAAAGGGAGGCAGATAAAATCTGCCTTTTATAATAAGAGATTGGGTTGTCCAGAAAGTTCGTTCCGATTTATAGTAGCTTACCTTTCGACTTATTTTAGAACATGGTTGAGTCCATAAAATAGGATTTGACTACACCTCCATTTAGAGCACAGTTTAAGCCATCTTTTCGTGGAAGAAGATTTATGTTCCTATAACCTATGTTAGTTCTGTATTCCTTTAAAATAGTAGATAAGAAAGTTCATTTTCGGCATTTGATGCTTAGGGAACCAGACAAAAATTGCTGCAGTTCGGCTGGGATGTGTTACCCCACCCTCCATATTCACCAGATATTACTCCTTCGGATTTCCATTTATTCAGGTCTCTGCAGAATAGTCTTAATGGTAAAAATTTCAATTCCTTGGATGACGTAAAAAGATACCTTGATGAATTCTTAGCCATGAAGCCACCTCAATTCTGGAAAGAGGGTATTTTCAAGTTAAAGGAAAGATGGAGACGTATTGTGCAGCAAAATGGTTCAAATTTGGTTGATTAAAAATGTAATGGCAAGTAGTTATTAACCTTTTTCTTTCCTTTAAAAATCGGCACGAACTTTCCGGACAACCCAATATATATATATGTGTGTGTGTGTGTGTGTGTGTGTGTGTGTGTGTGTGTGTGTGTGTCTGTGTCTGTGTCTGTGTCTGTGTGTGTGGAGGCACATGGCCTAGTGGTTAGAGTTGCGGACTCGCGGTCGAGGGATCGCGGATTCAAATCTTAGACCAGGTGATGTGTGTGTTAATGAGTGAAACACCTAAGCTCCACGCGGCTTCGGCAGAAGGTAATGGCGAACTTCTGCTGACTCTT
>NC_043010.1:27458685-27528685 GCF_006345805.1 Octopus sinensis
AAATGGACCCCAAATTAAAGGAAATTCTAAACACACATAAAATCATTAAAAGCTACAAACAACCTAAATCACTCAAAAAGATTCTCACAAAGGCAAAATTGTTTTCTGAAATTACGGATGCAAAAGTTTAAAAAATGTGGTAGACCAAACTGTGTAACATGCCCAAACCTTCTAGAAGGATCACTCAGATGCAGATGCACTCTGCATCGACAACAGATTGCATTCCCAGAATACAGAATGATACCCTTTAGTGAGCATATTAAGAAATGCGCAAAGCAACTACTACCACAATTTTTAATCTTTCCATTCTATCAACGTGCTATTGGAACACCAACACAAATTAGATTAAACAAGGAAACATTATTTATTGAAAAATATAAGCCTGAACTTAACCATCCTAACATTCTTGTACAGAGAAACCCATCTCATTAAAAAGTAAATAGATAAAGTGATTATCTCCCTTATACCGGAAGAAATCCCTTATTACCTCCCCCTGCCTGGAACTCCTCTTTGCACTTCATAATGAAGACACGACACGATGTAGGTAAAGAAATTTGAAAACATTGAAAAGTTTACACGAAACCGGTTTTTCTCCCCAAACTTTTTTACTATACACAAAATTTTCTAACATTTTTCTAACATAACGACTTAAAAATATTCTTTAACCTTATAAAACAAGCCTTCTGTAGTTTTTTTCATTTTTTTCTATTTTTTCTACATCCAACTATGTGCTTTCACACACCAAACTTTCTCACTTATAATGTATGTATATATATATATATAATATATATTATATATATATATATTATATATATATTATATATATATCTTATATATATACAAAGTATGGGGTTTAGGATCTAAACGATTATGGTACACTAGGTAAGTGATGTAACGGATTACAAGAGTTCCAAGGTTATAGCCGAGACAGTAGTTATGGAGGCATTGCAGATTTCCGATACAAACGTTAAGGGATATCCCAGAAACAGCTGTAAGACTTTGAATTTCTTTTCCAATGATAATAATATGAATGACTTGAGATGCCTTAACGTTCGTTTTCCTCTTTAACAATTATATATAGATATATGATAAAGAGAGTGAGAAAGTGAGAGAAAAAGAGAGTGAGAGAAAAAGAGAGAGGGCTACATATGTAAGTACTTATATACATACACACATACATATATAAATATATATATATATAGAGAGAGATAGAGAGAGATAGAGAGAGAGATTATGTATGTATAAGTAAGTATGTACGCATTTATGCATATGTGTGTTTTTGTATCTATGCATGCATGCACTTGTGTATGTATGTGTGTATTTATACATGTATGTATGCATGTAGGTAAATTTGCGTCTATGAATGTATGAATGTATACTTGTATAGATGGCTGTGAAGATGCTCGATTCTGAGAGAGATAGAGAGAGAGAGAGACAGACAGACAGACAGACAAACAGATAGACAGAGACAGACAGACAGACAGAGGGAGCGAAAATGAGAGAGTGAGCATTAAAGAAGGTGAGTGAAAGTGATAGAAAAGGGCAGAGAAGGAGTTAGAGAGAACGCAACAGAGAATGAAAGTGAGAAGCGGGTAGAACGAGATGAGAGTGATAGAGAGAAAACAGTAAGAAAATGAAGATGAACACAACATTAGGCTATGTGTATTCTATGTGACGTTGACGCAGATCATGCGAGGCTGAAATATTTTTATTTTACATCAGCAACGATGACGTGTGAAGTGGTTTTGATATCTTAACGCCTAGCTAATTGTATTTTTATTTATTTAATTGTATTGTATAGCAATTATTAAGCTATAACGTCACTGGTTATGGGGTCTCAATGACTGCTTCACTGCTTTAGCGAATGGAGGGAGACAAGGGAGTGCTGATGCAACTCGGCGGAACAAATATCATATGGCTTCGCTCGAAAACAACTGATTTATTAGTTGTTGTCACGCCGTTAGTTTTATCTGTCAACGCTATACACCGCTGAAAGACAGACGTCTACATACATATTCACATATACATATATTCATGAAAGCTTGCCCGCTTGCATACATACATGCCTACATACATTCATATACACATGCATTCATATATTTATTTGCATGGCTCTGTGGTAAGAAGCTTGCTTCCCAACCATATGGTTCTGGGCTCAGTCCCACTGCTTGTACCTTACACGGGTGTCTTCTACCGTAGTCTCAGGCCGACGAAAGCCTTGTGAGTGGTTTTCATAGACGGAATCTGAAGGAAACACATCATATATATATGTATACATCTATATGTGTGTCTGTGTTTGTCCCGCGTCACTGCATGACAATCGGTGTTGATGTGCTTTATATATGTATAGTAATATATATAATATATATATATATAATATATATATATATATATATATATATATAACGGGAAGCTTTATGAAAATAAACAAAAGACGAAAGCAGGTGGAGTACAAACAAACAATTGTATTAGTATGGCGCTCAGTAATATAAATAAAACAAGTCTTTTACGTTTCGAGCCTATGCTCTTCAACAGAAAGATACATAATATATATATACTAGCATTAAAGACCCGTCGTTGCCGGGTCATAGTGCTAGTGCATGTATATATGTGTATATATATGTGTACATATTACATGTACATCTATATATATACATCTACACATAAAATGCAAAATACAAAGTTATATCTTGGTATCGCTAGTGATAACAATACTCAAAATATATAATAGACTGGAATTGTTAGTTATTCTTTTTTCTCTACATTGTATACTTTATAGACAATAGTCTTTTCTTTAATTTAATTTTTTATTATCCATCTGGACTATTCCATTTCTGCACGCTAATTTTATTTTTAATTTATTCCCATTCATGTGAAACCACTTACTCAAGTTCAAATCATTGATGCAATTTTGTACCAATTGCTATTTTTAGTTTTTGTTATGTTACGATTATATTATACTTTAGTTTGATTTTAATTATTACTTACTACATATAATTCAATTGTTATTTTTTTTTTGTTAAAGTGAAAGCATCTGACATAAAATAGAGAAATATTTTTGTTTCACTTTTAACACGTAATACTGAAATAGTGGAGAAGATATGATATTGCTATGGGCTCGCTCTAGGCAAGAAGTTGGAAATTTGTTTTGCCCATGAAACTACATGGGCCCTAAGTAAGGCATGTGTAAAATTTGAATGAAATTGGTTGTGTAGTTCTCAAGTTTTAGGGAATCGTAGTGGAGAAGATATGATATTGCTGTGGGCTCGCCCTAGGCAAAAAGTTAAAAATTTTTGCCGATGACACTCCCCGGACCCTAAGTAAGGCATGTGTAAAATGAAATTGGTAATGTAGTTCTCAAGTTTTAGGGAAACACACAGACAGACACACATTCTCAGTTTTATATATATAAAGATATATGGAACAGGCGAATTAAATTTATATTGAAAATGAAAAAGAAAATGCTTTGAGAATATTATCATTGATAAAAATAAAGAAAATTTTTATGCTACCGGTTTTAATCGTTTTTATAAATTAGTCCTGTGGTAAGACGAGAAAAATTAAATGGAAATAAATTAAATTATTAAACTAATCTTTTATAATATCAGTTCTGGAAGTTCACATTAGATGGTGCTGATTGTTAGTTAATTAACCAGCAACGAGCACTAGGGAAATTATACATATATATACATATATGTATACATACTCCTACACACATGTATATACATATATATGTACTTCTATCTATCTATATGTGTCTGTTCAGTCAGTTTGAGGATATAGTGTCCTCGTAAGGGATTACAAAATCCAGAGACCAACTGATGTTACTCCCTCCATGTCCCCACTTACTTTTCTAATAAACTAATGTTTACTTTGCGTAGATACTTAACTTATGAATATGTCGTCCTCATCCATCTTATCTAGAAAGTTTTTCCCTCCAACTTGAATTTCTGTGAAAAAATATGTAAGACTGCGCTGAAGAGATCTGGTCACCTTGTTTTTTTAACATGTAAAACTTAACATGGTTCGAACCCTCCGAAGCACTGTTTACACAGTGACCAGATTGAACCATGTGTAGGCACTTCTTTTGCTTATTTCTATGCTAATGTATATTCATTTAAATTTTATTTGTATTAAACTATTTGCTATGGTCATATTGTGATACAAAAAAATAAGTATCCACAATATTCTTTCTCCGTTTTCTTATAGTAATAAATAAATAAATAAATATATATATATAAATTTTTTTCGTAATGTGATAAAAAAAACAAGGGTTTGTAGATTTTAGAACATTTATAAATTGAAGGTCTTACAGCTGTTTCTAAGATATTTATTATATCCCTTCATCGGAGACGGTGTGAGAAGATGGTTAAGCAATAGTTAATTTAGATAAGATACGAAACGTAGAGTGTATATAAAATATATACATACATATATGTATGTATGCAAGTATATATATATATATATATATATATATATATATATAATATATAATATATATATATGGATATATAACATATACTATAATATATATATATATAATCCGTATATATATATATATAGATATGATAATAAATAAATATATATATATCTATATATATATATATATATTCCATACAGATATGAGATAGAAGCGGGCACTATCTCTTGATCAACTCCCGGATCGGTCTCTATCTGTGATCTATCTGATTTTGAAATCTGTAACTATCTACTATCCAAGAAGTTCTACTGATCTATCCAGATCATCATTGATCTGCTCTTATCTCATCCTCTATATATCTATCTCTATCTGTCCATCTATCTATCTATCTATCTATCTATCTATCTATCTATCTATCTATCTATTATCTATCTATCTATACATCCATCCATCCATCCATCCATCCATCCATCTATCTATCTATCTATCTATCTATCTATCTATCCATCTATCTATCTATCTATCTATCTATCTATCTATCTATCTATCTATCTATCTATCTATCTATCTATCTATCTATCTGTCTGTCTGTCTGTCTGTCTGTATCCATTTATCTCTATACATAATAATGTATGTATTTATATTATATATATATGAGTATACACACACGCACATATATACATACATGAACGCGCACACACACATATATGCATAGGTATATACGCATAAATATTTACATATATTAATGCATGCACACATACATACATGGATGCATGAATGCATACATACATGCATAGTGTTTAAATAAAAAATATATATAATAATAATAATAAATGTAGTTTGAATATCTGAATGAAGATAGCAGCAAGGTTAACCAATGGAAGAGGCCAGGCAAGGCAAGGCTTGCAATTAGAAAGTCAAGAACAAAAAAGAAAAAAAAAAGAAAAGAAAAAATGTAACTGGAAAAATTTCATTCATTACTCCATCATCCAATGTCTTTAATACTAACAACAAACTGCGACGACGACGCCACACACATCGTTACCAGCATCACCTGAGCTAATTCACTCCCCAATCAAGCCAGCCTCCAACCCCAACGACCACCTTCACCACCCGGCACCGCTGCCACCGCCACCATCATACCGGTGATATTTCCAGACCTTCAACTTGAACAGCTATCTGCTAGTGATGTCATTACTTTCTCCATTGACGTCAAAAGTCCAATAGATTGTCTCTTGTGTTTCTTTTTCTTTCTCTTCCTCCTCCTGCTCCTCTTTCTACGTTTTTCTCCTCTTTCTTTCTTCTTTTTCTTCTTCGTTTCCCTCTTCACCAAGGGTGATGTGCTGACGTCATCAGTGCGACACACGAAAGTTACATTACCTGAAGTGTGTCGCTGTTGCTTTGCTTACGTGTTCCATTGACAAAAAAGAAAAAAATAAAGTGTCGCAAGCGATACGAGCGGATACATATGTGTGCGTGTGTGCGTGCGCACGCACGTGTGCTCGTGTGTGTGAGCAACAAGCACGCGCGCAATATGTAAACATATATATACACACACGTAAATAATTTTTATATCCCTTTGTATTTATATATAGAGATATATATATATACATGTATGTATGTATATATAAAATTACATATAGTTATATGTATATACCTGCATACGTATACATATATGTAGGTCTGTGTGTGTGTGTGTGCGTGTGTGTGTGTGTGCATATAACCTTGTCTGTTTTTGTAAGTGCAAGCGAATACCACAACATAACGGCAACTTCGTCTTCCATTCACCCCCCACCCGCACCCCCATCTCCTCCCACCCCTCAACCCACCCCTCAACGCATCACCTCTTCTTTCTCTCTATTTTCTCCTTCCTTCTCTTTCTTCCATCTCTCTATATTTCTGTCTGTCTCTCTTTCTCTCTCTGTCTCTCTGTCTTTGTCTGTCTGTCTCTTTCTCTCTCCCCCCTCTCTCTCTCTCTCTCGCTCGCTCCTTCTCTCTCTTCCTCGACCTTAGCACTAGAGATTTGAGTAAACCAATGCCTTTTGTTTGTTGCTGTTCGACGTAGTTTAAATCCGCCACCTTCGTAAAACCCGTGTAGTGCAAAAATGCTCTGGAATAAAATGCGATGCGATGCAGCTGTCGTTTTGCACAGATATCCGGGCGTGTGTGTGTGTGTCTGTGTGTCTGTGTGCGTGTACGTGTATGAAAGTGTGTGTGTGTGTTTGAATGAAATTGTGTGTGTGTGGTGTGTGTGTGTGTGTGTGTGTGTGTGTGTGTGTGTGTGGAACATATTAGCAAAGACGCACACATACACGACATGTCTATATTCCATTCCAAACCAAAACATCGAATCGTTGCTACACACACACGCGCCATTATGCTTGCACGGCTAACTGTTGACATTAAATGTACAAAACAAACCAAAAAAGTATATAAAATAAAATGAAATAAAATATATACAAGTCAATCAGTAAATGATATCGTAAATAATGTCTTATGAATTAATATGTTCCATAGCAACTGTTTTCTGTATGTAAAGCAATGCATAACACATAACACGTAGACGTACAAACGGAATCGCGCATGCGCGCAGAAATAGATCTGCTCGCTTGCTCTCTCTCTCTCTCTCTCTCTCTCTCTCTCTCTCTCTCTCTCACACACACACACACACACACTCACACACACACACACATACACACACACGCGCGCTCGCACACTCTCTCTTAGAAGGACAGATACAGCGGATAGATAGATAGATAGATAGATAGATAGATAGATAGACAGACAGACAGACAAACAGACGGGCAGATAGACGGGCAGATGGACAGATAGATAGATAGATAGATAGATAGATAGATAGATAGATAGATAGATAGATAGATAGATAGATAGAGATACACATAGGAACATATATACATATATACATATACATCATATATATATATATATGTACACACATTATATATATGTATGTATATATAAATTATATATATGTGTGTGTATACATTGTATACACACACACACATACATATATATATATATATATATATATATACGCGTAAGATATTTGAGGACATTCCTTTTTGGTGTCATTGCTGCATTTTTTGCTAATTCTGTATAATCTTTGTTTCAGAAAATAACAATGACAGACCCTTAGCTTACTCAAGAAATGAAGAGCCATTTTGTTATTGTGGTTGTAAAGGCTGAGCAAAGCGATTTAGAAATATCTCGATTTTTAAAAGTTGCCAGATCTTTCGTCTACAAAGTTTGTAAGGAGCTAGAGACTGAAGATGGAAACGTTTCACCAGTATCAAATCATAAAAACATTCTAAATGCTCTGAAATCGCAAGAACACCTGAATTTATCCAGCAAGTTCAACAGACCATTGATTACAATCCCAGAAAGTCCATGAGGTCAATTGCAAAAGACCTCCATGTGTCAGAAGAAACAGTCAGAAATGTTGTCCACGCAGACATCAGATATAAATCTTACATGATGTGGAAAGGTCAATTTGTCAGAAGAAGCAAAAGAAAATCACTACATCAGATCTAAAAGGTTCTTAAGCAAACTGAAAAATCCAGCAGAGGAAGATTTGATTAGGTTTTTCTCAAATGAGTAACACTTCCATCAAGATCAAAAAGTTAACAGAAGAAATGACAGATGGTTATGTGCAGACCCTTCTTAAGTTCTAAGTGTTATGCATACAAAATTTCCTGCAACTATCATGGTTTTAGGGGTTGTCAGCAATAAAGGACATGTGGTGCCTCCTTACTTCTTTCCACAAGGCTTTAGAGTTAACTCTGCTGCCTACATTGAGGTCCTGGAAATAATTATTAAGCCCAGGATAGACAGTGTGTGCAATGGAACGTCATATGTGTTCCAGTAAGACTCTACACTATCATACATGGCTCTAGTAACACAGGAATGGATGGCTAAAAAGTTTCATGATCCCATAATCCCTAACATTTGGCCTCCTAATTCCCTATATCCCAATCCATTGGACTATTACATGCGGAGATTTGTTGAGAGAGAGGTCAATGAATACGCCCATAACAGCAACGATCCTTTGAAAACTGCCATAGTCAGAGTAATGTCCAAAATGAACCAGGACCACTTGATTCGAGCATGTAGATGATTTAGATCTCATATAGAAGCATTTCGTCCGACGTGCTAACGTTTCTACCAGCTCGCCGCCTTAAAAATAATAATAATAATAATAATAATAATAATAATAATAATAATAATAATAATAATAATATAATAATAATAAGAAGAAGAAGAAGAAGAAGAAGAAGAAGAAGAAGAAGAAGAAGAAGAACACTTTCCATACAATAACCATCAGAGCATCACAACAAATCACAGCACATACCCAAGGCACACAGAGCTGCGCTCGGTAGTGAAGTGAAAGCACGCTATAAAAATAAAACTACTGAATAATAATAATAATAATAATAATAATAATAATAATTGTATTGGCATCCTTTCTGTCTCGGGAGACAATGGAGTTGCGCATGAAGTAGTCTAGTCCGGCTTTTATATTTCATGTCCTGATACATTCCCTGCTGTGGCTGTGTAGTCCTATCCTGGACAAACACTCCATCTGGCAGGTACCGCAAATGTAACGAAGACTGTTCCTGGCTGGTTGTAGTGCCATAGTCTCTTGTTTACGTCTCTTCCTTTCTTTCCATTTCTCCTCTCTCTCTCTGTCACTCCTTTGTATTCCCTCTATTACGGTACGTCGCCATTCTCCACGGTTGCCGGCAACTGCCTCCCAACCGCTAATATTGATGTTGCAGGCCTTCATGTCTCTTTTGCAAACATCCTTGTAACGTAAGATCGGTCTACCCACAGACCTAGTACCCCTAGCAAGCTCTCCGTAGAGTATGTCCTTGGGGATTCTGCCATCTTTCATACGGCTAACATGCCCAAGCCATCTCATACGTCTTTGTGTGAGGAGTGCAAACATGCTTGGTATTCCTGCTTGCCTGAGGACATCTTTGTTGGGGATATGATTCTGCCATTTGATGCGGAGGATTTTTCGGAGGCAGCGCAGGTGAAAGATGTTTAGGCGACGCTCTTGGCGTGTGTATAGCGTCCAGGTCTCACTTCTATACAGTAGAGTGCTGAGTACACATGCCTAGTAGATCTTCATTTTCGTGGTCTTGGTCAGCTTATTGTTGTCCCAATCCCGTTTGGAGAGTTGGGCCATCGCAGCAGCTGCCTTGCCAATGCGTATATTGAGCTCAGCGTCAAGGGATAGGTTGTAGGTGACGGTAGAGCTCAGATAGGTAAACTTCTCCACCTCTCGTAATCTGTGGTCTCCAATATGTATGTTTGGGATGTCCGATGTAGCCTGGCTCATGATGTTGGTCTTCTTAAGGCTGATAGCTAAGCCAAAGTCGTTACATGCTTGCTCAAAACAGTTAATGAGCCCTTGGAGGGCTTCTTCTGTGTGTGTTACCAGAGCGGCATCATCAGCAAATAACATCTCCTTGATCAGGACGTTTCTGATTTTGATCTTGGCACGCAGGCGCGAGAGATTGAACAGTTTCCCGTCACTTCTACTGTGCAGAAACACTCCATCATCTGATGTCTGAAAGGCATGTGAAAGTAAGAGCGAGAAGAAGATGCCAAACAATGTAGGAGCGAGGACACAACCTTGCTTTACCCCGTTTTTTATTTGGAAGGCGGTTGATGTTGAACCGTTGTGCTGTATGGTGCCTTGCATGTCATCATGGAAAGACTTGATGATCCTCAGCAGCTTTGGTGGACATCCGATTTTTTGGAGCAGGATGAAGAGGCCTGTTCTGCTTACCGAGTCAAAAGCCTTTGTTAGATCAATGAAGGCCATATATAATGGCATTTTCTGCTCTCTGGACTTCTCCTGAAGTTGGCGTATGGAGAATATCATATCGATAGTTGATCTGCTTCTTCTAAAGCCACACTGCGATTCCGGATAGATTCGAGAAGCAAGTAGGATAACGCTGGCCAGGATAACGCGGGCAAAGGTCTTTCCAACAGTGCTTAGAAGGGATATACCACGGTAATTGTTACAATCACCACGGTCACCTTTGTTTTTGTAAAGCGTAATGATGTTAGCATCCCGCATATCCTGAGGGACTGTACCCTCTTCCCAGCACTGACACAGAAGCTCATGAAGGTGCCGAAGCAGGATGGTGTTTTTGCCGGATTTGATGATCTCTGAGGGGATGCCGTCTTTTCCCGGAGTCTTATTTCTTGCTAGGGAGTCAACAGCCTTGGTGAGCTCTGCTATAGATGGCGGACTGTCAAGTTCGCACATGACTGGCAAGATCTTGACACTCTCGACTGCAGCCTCAGCCACTGTGGTCTCCCGTGTGTAGAGATCCTGTTAGTGCTCCACCCATCTATCCATTTGCTTGCCTTGATCCCTGATGAGATCTCCAGTAGTTGATTTCAGAGGGGCTGACTTGGTTGCGGATGGACCGAGGGCCTTCTTCAAACCGGCATACATCCCATGGGTGTCGCCCCTGTCAGCAGCTGACTGGATACTCTGACAGATTTCCTGCCAATACCTATTTTCACAGCGTCTGGCTGTCAGTTGGGTTTTATTTCGTGCCCTTCTGAGTTCTTCGAGTGACTTTGTAGAAGAGTCACTCTTCTATTGCACCAGAGCTGCACGTTTTGCTTCGATAACTGGCTCCAGCTCTGAGAGCCCAGCATTGAACCAATCTGGGTTTTGCCTTTCTCTCATGCCGAAAGTATCCAATGATGTCATATACAAGGCTTCCCTGATATAGTCCCACCTACTTTCAGCAGAGGAGGTTGGGCAGCTACTGAGGGCAACCTTGATAGAAGCAGCAAATAATAATAATAATAATAATAATAATAATAATAATAATAATAATAATAATAATGATAATAATCCTTTCTATTACATTACAGGGGAGGCTCAAAAAAGGAGATTCCTCTAAAATTATAGTACCCATGGGATTATCTTCCTTGATTGCCATTGCTTTGGTGTCCGGACAAACAAGCTACTTGTCATACATGAGTCAACCAGAGATTACCTTTTCTACTTAAAGCCTTTAGCATCTCAGGCCGAATTACATTCTCTCCAGCGGCTTTATCACGTTTGATCATTTCTATCAGCTCAGTGTTCTCTTCTCTGTTTAGAGAAAATCCCAATCCGAGTTCTTAATGGCAGGCGTGGAAAGGGTTTTCTTGTCACATTCTAGAATGCTTTATTGGTCAAACTAAAGAAAGAGTCCAGCTTAACCCCACAGTCCTCCCATGACTCAGCTTTGAGCGCTTTTACTGTCTCTGCAACAACTTTTCTGCTTCAGTGCACCGCATGTGCAAAAGAAACATGTTTCCAAGCCAAGGTTTGCAAGTCTCCTTTGCTCGGATGGCATCTTTAACCTCCTAGTTAAACTGGGGTATTCTTTTATCATCTGGCGCCATATCGAGCCGCTTTCGTCCACAGTATTGTACAACCGAAGAAGAAACTGCCGGACACTGGGGGTTGATGTAATCGACTAGCTCCCGCTTCATCCCCCACAAATTTCAGTTCTTGTACCTATAATAGAAATGATTATTATTATTATTATTATTATTATTATTATTTATTATTATTATATTATTATTATTATTATTTTATTATTCAGTAGTTTTAGTTTTATAGCGTGCTTTCACTTCACTACCGAGCGCAGCTCTGTGTGCCTTGGGTATGTGCTGTGATTTGTTGTGATGCTCTGAGGTTATTGTATGGAAAGTGTTCTGCGTAGGATGTGTGCAGTGCCTAGTAGTGCAATTTTCTGTATGTTATATGTGTTTGTAAGTCCTGGTGTTTTTGTTATGTATTTGTCTGAATATTTTTTTATCATGCCTAATGCACCTACTATGATAGGAATTGTTTCTGTTTTCAGATTCCACATTCTAGTTACCTCTATTTCCAGGTCTTTGTATTTTGAGAGTTTCTCCATTTCTTTTAGAGATACGTTGTCATCTGCCGGTATTGATACATCAATTAGAAAGCATTTTTTTTCTTCATGATCTCTGACAACTATATCTGGTCTGTTGGCCTTAATTTCTCTATCTGTGTGTATCGGCATATCCCAGAGTATGGTTGCTTTCTCGTTTTCTGTGACATTTTTTGGTGTGTGCCTATACCATCTTTTTTCTGTTGTTATTCCATAATGTTGGCATAGCTTGCAATGTATGTAGGTTCTAACTCTGTCATGTCCGTGAATATATTCCTTCTTAGCCAGGACTGGGCAGCCAGAGATAATATGATTTATTGTTTCTTGTCCATCTCCACATATTCTGCAGTTACTTGTAATATTTCTTTTCATTACGTGTTTTTGGTAATTTCTGGTGGGGAGGCTTTGGTCTTGTGCTGCAATTAAAAATCCCTCTGTTTCTGCTTTGAGTCCTGAGCTTCTCAACCATTGCTGTGATTTTTCTTTGTCTATTTCTTTTGTGTTTAGTTTAGTCCAGTATTTACCATGAAGGGGCTTTTCTTGCCATCGTTTTATCATGGTTCGTTGCTGTTCTATTTTTAGTTGGATTTCATTGTTTTATAGCTTTTGTTGTTTCTTCATCTTCTTCTTCTTCTCTTCATGTTTATAGGTGGTATGATTTCTTGTTTGTATTTGTCAGCTTCCTTAAATACTGAGAACAGTTTTTTGTTTTGCTCGTGTTTTGCCGCTATCTGGATCAGTTTTCCTTCCTTCTGAAGTAGATATTTTTGCAGTCCTATGGTGGTTATTTTATAGTAGTTTTCCAGCTGTATAAGGCATCTACCACCTTCTATACGTTGTATATATAGCCTTTCTATGTCAGATTTTGGGTGATGCATCCTAGATCCTGTCATTATTTTTCTTGTTTTCCTATCTATTTTGGTCAGTTCATTTCGTGTCCAGTTAAGGATATTGTAGCTGTAACTTATAACTGGGACGGCTAAAGTGTTGATACCTATATCTTGTTTAGCATTGAGCTCTGTTTTTAGTATTGATCTAACTCGTCTATAATATTCTTTTTTTATTTTCTCTTTCATTTGTGTGTGTTGTGTCTTATCTAGTTCATGGATTCCTAAGTATTCGTAAGTTTGGCTTTGGTCTAATTCTTTTATTTCATTGGTTTTATCTAGTGTGATGTTGTTACTCTTTACTAGTTTTCCTCTTTTCATGGTTACTTTGGCGCATTTTTCTAATCCAAATTTCATATCTATTTCTTTGGTAAATCCATGAACTGTCTTTAATAGTGTTTCCAGCTGTTTGTCATTTGCAGCGTATAGGTCATCCATATATAAAAGGTGGCTGATGGTTTTGCCGTAACATTTATATCCGCATCCAGTTCTATTTAGTATATCAGATAGAGGTGACAGTGCCAAGCAGAAAAGGAGTGGAGAGAGCGTCTCCCTGGAATATTCCTCTTCTAATGGTGATGTCTTTGGTTTTCATGAGTCCCTCTTTTGTTTGGAGGTGTAGGACTGTTTGTCATTTATTCATAGAGTGCTCTATGAATTTTATGATTGTTGGTGCTACTTTGTTAATGGCTAGTGTTTCGAGGATCCATGTGTGGGGGATGCTATCAAACGCCTTTTTGTACTATTATTATTATTATTATATTATTATTATTATTATTATTATTTTATTATTATTATTATTATTATTAAGGCGGCGACCTGGCAGAAACGTTAGCACGTCGGACGAAATGCTTAAGGTATTTCGCACGTCATTCTACGTTCTGAGTTCAAACTCGCCGAAGTGACTTTGCCTTTCATCCTTTCGGGGTCGATAACTCAAGAACCAGTGAAACATTGGGGTCGATGTAATCGACTAGTCCCCACAAATTTGAGGCCTTGTGCCTCCAGAAGAAAGGATTATCATTATTATTTCCATGTCTGTGAATTTTAGTGTCACTCATCCAACCACTTCGTTTTTATCTTTATTTTCAACTAAATATATACTTTCAATGTCATTATATTTATATACATACATACATACATGTATATATATGTATATATATATATACACACACCATATATATATATTATATAGATATATATATATTATGTATAGACATACATAATATAGCATATATTTATAAATAGATAGATAGATCATATATAATATATATATTATATATATATATATATATATATATATATATATATATATATATTATATATATATATATATATATTATATATATTATATATAAATACGTAATACGTGTGTGTGTATATGTATGTATGTATGTATATATATATATATATATATATATATATATATATATATATATGCATATTCACATATTTTTGAATTGTCTAAAGAGAGAGAGAGAGAGAGAGAAGAAAGACAGACAGAGTGATTCTAATATATATATATATTCCTGAGTTCTTTATTCCACACAAATGTTCTATATTTCCTTTCCATTCCTCTGACGCAATAAATTTTTGCGGCAATTACCTGTTATATAATTGCTTCCAAATTTCTCGAGGGTTCCTCTTACATATCCTGCTATTATTATTTTTCTCTCAATTAATATTCCTTACAAACCCTGTTCATTCATTTCTTGCGTATTTGGTTCTTTTGATTTTTTTTTTCCTATATCCTGATATTGATAAAATCCGTCCTGTTCATTAGTTTTCTTTTTGCTTCTTGTATTTTTCTTTTCTTTTTTCTCCGTTTTTGTTAATCCGTTTCTATATTTTTATGGTTTGTATCAGTTTGCTAATCCACTCATCATCTAATTTTCTCCCTATTTTTGTAGTTGTTTACGCATTATTCTAGCTTTTTTTTCTGCAATTTACATACGGATTTACCTAAGTAATTCCTCGTATTTTTGGGGAGGGGAAGGAGAAAAAAATGGGGCGGAGTGTGGTGGTAGTGGCGGTTGGGTGTCCTGGAGATTTTGTTATCGATATTCTTATCTTCCTTTCTTGTTCTATCAGTGAGTGCTTTTATTGATATAACTCTTTTACTCTTTTATTTGTTCCGGTTACTGGGCTGCGACCAGGCTGGATCACTGCCTTAAAGGATTTAGTCAAGTAAATCGACCCTACTACTTTTCTTTTTCAAACCAACGCGGTTGTCTATTGACGAGGGGACAAACGGAAAGACAAGCACACATACATATACATACATGGTGGCTGCCCCCCCGTTATCGAGTATGGCCATTGTACGAAGCTTAATCAATGTTGTTATCGTGCAATGCCTGTGCAAGAAGATGTTTTTTAAGTGAGGAAAGGCTGTGCACTGAGTCAATCCCACTCACTAAGCAACAGCAGCCATAATCCGAAAAGAAGAACAAGTCAACATCATCGGTAACCACTGAGCCGCAGGTTTTATGTCGGAGTTATCCCAGTTACCTGAGTTACCTTCTCCTAGAAGGATGCCCTAACAAAGGCTAGGAGTCCTTCACTCCCAATGGTTTGACCGCGCGATCAGGTATTCAGTCCGATTAGTTCTATGTCCACGCGCATGATACAGCTTTAAGACATTTATTGGATGGCCGTTGACTCTCAAGAGTTCCTCCGTCCTTTGACGGGTTTTGTTTTTCATCCCGCAGGGTGTCCAATAAACACCCTCCTCACCAAGCAAGCTTGGTGGGGTTGTCGGTTTAGTCGCTGACGACCCGACCATGCAACAGGTTATACTGGGTTACATGTTGCCAGTAGCACTCGAAAGTGACCTGACATAACATACATACGTACATACAAATTTACACAAAAACCAAGAAAAACTAGGTTTTTTTGAAGAAAGATCAAATGAAAAAGATGAGTATTTTCCATATCCAATCTATCAGTGGCACAATGAAGATTCGTAAGACATTCCAAAGATTCTCCATCTGACATTGTTTAGGTGAATAGATGCACATACTTGGGTGTATGGATCGACATACCAACTCAACCACATATTTACAAACATCAGGAATTCTCATGACTCAAAAAGCCTTGTATACATACATACGATGGGCTTCTACACAGTTTCCATTGATCAACCCGATACTATAGTTGAAGATACGTGCCCATGGGCCACCATCGCTGGCTGAAGAGCCAGCGGTGGAACACTGTCATTAGTCCAGTTATATTAGAAACGAGAGTTACTTATAGTTCTATATTTAAGAGATGAGGCATTAAGTACATTATTTACATTATTTACATTAGATGGATATTTGTCCTCATCTTGTTTGTTGATAACATAACGTTTCGGCTGATATACTCTCCAGCCTTCATCAGGTGTCTTGAGGAAATTTCGAACCTGGGTTCTCATTCCTAACGCATTTTTCGATATTATTATTATTATTATTATTATTATTATTATTATTATTATTATTGAGTGAGAGAGAAGTGCATGCCATCAAAGTGACACTGGAGTAAAATATACGAAACCCAGTCTACCCATCATGACTACCCGTTTGATAAGGCTACACTAGGCACATGCATCACAACCGAGGCACCAGGCCGGGTAATGTTGTTTATGGAAGACCAGCAGTCGCCCACGCATACCCTCCTCTCATGACCACCAGTGTTATCCAAGGGAAAGGCAAAGGCCGATACGGCTTGGCACCTGCGAAGTCACAACTCATTTCTACAGCTGAGTGAACTGGAGTAACGTGAAATAAAGTGTCTTGCTCAAGGACACAACACGCAGCCCGGTCCGGGATTCGAACTCACAACCTCACGATCGTAAACTCGACGCTCTAACCACTGAGCCATGCGCCTTCACAATAATAATGATAATAATAATAATAATAATAATAATATAATAATAATAATAATAATAATAATAATAATAGTAATAATAATAAAGCAACACAAATCTAAAACCTGGAAACAACGAAGGGGAGCCTAATGATTATGATACTATAAAAAGTAGGATAATCAAAGAACTGAAAACCACAGATCTCAAAATGGACCATCGGCCATACCTCCCAAAAATCAAAATAGACAAAAAAAAACAACATCAATAATAAATAGCATAAACTAGCCGTCACGGAACTAATAGCCACTGAAACAAATAGCAATGTCACTGAGCTAAATGACTTAGTATATGCAGCAGCCACTGCAGCCACAAAAGAAGCTAGATATTCCCTCAAACCCATCCAAACAGGAGTATCACCACCCAAACAAACCCTGTGGATAAATAACATCGAAAAAATACAAAAAAATGAGAAAAGATCTGTCGATTCTTAATGAAATCAGTAGACAATCAACGCTACTAAGCAACGAAAAGAAAACAAAAATACTGTGCAAATACAACATCACAGAAAAAGATTTACCTGAGATAAAAGAAAAGCTAAAGCAAGATATCCTTGCCAAAGCACAAAGGATCCGCCGGTATGAGAAACGCCAACGTTTCTTTCATCAAAACAAACAGTTCAACTCCAACCCCCAAAAGTTCTACCAAGAACTTGGCAAAAATACGATAGACATCACTGCAGCACCAACGGCAGAAGAAGTGGAAGAATTCTGGAAAGAAATATGGTCGTCGAATGAACAACCAAAAAAATGGAGTATCAAAATGACAAACTTAACATCTGAGCAACTCTGGACCTCCATAACAACTGAAGAGGTCACCCAGGCACTGTAAAGACTAAGCAACTGGAAGGCAATTGGGCATGACAAGATCCCCAAATTCTGGTTGAAATATCTGACAGGAATGCACACAAAGCTGGCTGAAAACTTTAACAACATACTGGCAGAGCCAGAGACAAACCATCTTAATTCCCAAATCCAATGAGACAGCAAAACCAGAAAACTACAGACCTATAACCGGTCTCCCTACAATGTACAAAGCATTTACTGCAGTAATATCACAAAGATTGAACAAGCACCTAGACGAAAGCAACCTGTTTCCAGAAGAGCAGAAAGAATGCCGCAAAGGCTCATATGGCTGTTAAGATCAACTAATGATCAATAAAGCCATAACTGAAGACAGCCACAGAAAGAAGAAAGGCCTCAGTATGGCCTGGCTCGACTACCGAAAGGCGTTTGATAGCATTCCCCACACGTGGATCCTCGAAACACTAGCCATTAACAAGGTAGCACCAACAATTATAAAATACATAGGACACCCTATGAATAAATGGCAGACAGTGCTACAGCTCCAAACAAAAGAGGGACTCGTGAAAACCAAAGCCATCCCCATTAGAAGAGGAATATTCCATGGAGACACGCTCTCTCTACTCCTTTTCTGCTTGGCACTGTCACCTCTATCTGATATGCTAAATAGAACTGGATGCGGATATAAATGTTACGACAAAACGATCAGCCACCTTTTATATATGGATGACCTAAAACTGTACGCCATAAATGACAAACAGCTGGAAACACTACTAAAGACAGTTCATGGATTTACCAAAGAAATAGATATGAAATTTGGATTAGAAAAATGCACCAAAGTAACTCTGAAAAGAGGAAAACTAGTTAAGAGTAGCAACATCACACTAGATAAAGCCAACGAAATAAGAGAATTAGACCAAAGTCAGACATACAAATATTTAGGAATACATAAACTAGATAAAACACAACACACACAAATGAAAGAGAAAATAAAGAAAGAATACTATATACGAGTTATATCAATACTAAAAACAGAACTCAATGCTAAAAACAAGATAATAGGTATTAACACTTTAGCCGTCCCAGTTATAAGTTACAGCTACAATATCCTTAACTGGATATTGGACTAACCAAAATAGACAGGAAAACAAGAAAAATAATGACAGGATCTAGGATGCATCACCCAAAATCTGACATAGAAAGGCTATATATACAACGTATAGAAGGTGGTAGATGCCTTATAAAGCTGGAAAACTATTATAAAATAACCATCACAGGACTGCAAAAATGCCTACTTCAGAAGGAAGGAAAACTGATACAAATAGCGGCAAAACACGAGCAAAACAAAAAATTGCTCTCAGTATTTAAGGAAGCTGACAAATACAAACAAGAAATCATACCACCTAACAAATATGTTGAAGAAGAAGAAGAAGAAGAAGAAGAAGAAGAAGAGAAGAAGAAGAAGAGAAGAAGAAGAAGAAGAAGAAGAAGAAGAAGGAGAAGAAGAAGAAGACACAACAAAAGCTATAAAACAAATGAATCCAAACTAAAGCTAGAACAGCAACGGACCATGATAAAACGATGGCAAATACTGGACTAAACTAAATGCAAAAGAAATAGACAAAGAAAAATCACAGCAATGGTTGAGAAGCTCAGGACTCAAAGCAGAGACAGAGGGATTTTTAATTGCAGCATAAGACCAAAGCCTCCCCACCAGAAATTACCAGAAACATGTAATGAAAAGAAATATAACAAGTAACTTCAGAATATGTGGAGATGGACAAGAAACAATAAATCATATTATCTCTGGCTGCTCAGTCCTGGCTAAGAAGGAATATATTCACAGACACGACAGAGTTGGGACCTACATACACTGGAAGCTATGCCAATATTATGAAAAGGTCACAGAAAACGAGAAATATACACAGATAGAGAAATTAAGGCCAACAGACCAGATATAGTTGTCAGAGATCATGAAGAAAAAAATGCTTTCTAATTGATGTATCAATACCAGCAGATGACAACGTATCTCTAAAAGAAATGGAGAAACTTTCAAAATACAAAGACCTGGAAATAGAGGTAACTAGAATGTGGAATCTAAAAACAGAAACAATTCCTATCATAGTTGGTGCATTAGGCATGATAAAAAAACAAATTCAGATAAATACATAACAAAACACCAGGACTTACAAACACATATAACATACAGAAAATTGCACTACTAGGCACTGCACACATCCTACGCAGAACACTTTGAATACAGTAACCATCAGAGCATCACAACAAATCACAGCACGTACCCAAGACACACAGAGCTGCGCTCGGTAGTGAAGTGAAAACTACTGAAAAATGATAATAATAATAATAATAATAATAATAATAATAATAATAATAATAATAGCTTGTAATTTAGGCACAAGGTCAGCAGTTTTGAAAGGAGAAGATTGGTCGATGTCATCGATGCCAGTACTTGACTGGTACTTTATGACACCGGTGAAATACCGTAAAGAGTTTGTTAGGGCTTCCAACTATTCTGGCAGCTGATCCTTCTGATGATGGCGATGACACTTTCTAATTTTGACACAAAGCTACCACTTTTGAGGGGAAAAGGTCAGTCAATTAGATCGAATCCACTACTTGATTGGTATTTATTTTAACAATCCCGGCGGTGGTGGTGGTGGTGGTGGTGGTGGTCAGGGACGAAGGCCAAGTTGACCACGGCGTGATTTGTACTCTGAACGTAAAAAAACCGGAAGAAATGTTGCAAAGCATTTTGTATGGTGTGCAAACGATTCTGCCAGACTGTCATCTTGATGATGATGACGACGACAATATTGATGATGAAGAGAACGAGGGAAGGAGGAGGGAAGTATGAAGAGGGAAAAGAAGAAGGATGATGAGGAAGAAAGGGCTAAGGAGGAGGAGGATGTAGGAATAGAAGAAGGAAGGAAAGGAGGAAAAAAGAGGAGGAAAGAGTAGGAGGAAGAAGAAGGAAGAGGAGAAAGGCGGACATGGAGGAGAAGGAGAAAAGAGGAAGAAGGAGGAGGAGAAAAGAGGAAGAGGAAGAAGGAGGAGGAGAAAAGAGGAAGAGGAAGAAGGAGGAGGAGAAAAGAGGAAGAGGAGGAGGAGGAGGGGGAAAAGGAGGAGGAGGAAGAAGAAGGAAGAGGAGAAAGGCGGACATGGAGGAGAAGGAGAAAAGAGGAAGAAGGAGGACGAGAAAGCGAATTGGGATGAGGAGGAGAAAAGGGGAAGAGGAAGAAGGAGATGGAGAAAAGAGGAAGAGGAAGAAGGAGGAGGAGAAAAGAGGAAGAGGAGGAAGGAGGAGGAAGAACAAGATAAAGAGGAGGGGGAGAGGAGGACGACGACAACGATGACAACGACGACAACGAGGATCTGGTATCAAAATAGAACGCTTAAAAGACAGAACGAATACATAACCACAAATAACGACCAGCAAAAACACAAATAACGACCAGAAAAGAAAAGGAATAAAAAAGAAAAAAACAAGAAATGAAAAATCGCTGGAAACTTAATTGACTGAAGTCAGACGTGTCGCACGAAGAAGAAAGTAAGAAAGTAAGAAAGCTAAAACACGTACAGGATATTGACCATCGGAGAAAGAACTGGAACAACAATAGAAAGTGAAGCGAAGAAGAGAAGGGAGAAGATGTCGACGCCAAAATAAGAACATCGATAAACAATACAATGTAGCTGCCAAGGTATTTTATTGGAACTGATAGGGGCAGTAATATCGGTTTCAAATTATGCCACAAGGCCAGCAATTTCAGGCGAAGGGGTAAGTTGATTACATCGACCCCTCAGTGCTCAGCTGGTACTTAATTTATCGACCTCGGAAGGATGAAAGGCAAAGTCGACTTCGGCGGAATTTGAACTCAAATGTAAAAACAGACAAAATGCTAGAAATAATATATTTCTAAATCTCTCAGAGAGATTTATGCAGTAGTAGCACGATAAAGTGATAGTATGTTGTCAACTTAATGTGACAGTCCTATAAAAGGGAAGAATGCTACTGCTATTTAGCCCTAGGAAACACCATTTACTGTTGGACTTGACACATTTCCTGTGTCCTTACGTTTTCAAAGTGGAGACAAGCACCTCCACCCAGCAAAACCAGCCACCAGAGACTAGTTTCAGAATCGTTGCTCATCATCAGTCTGGAGTAGCATGACTTGCTAACTGTCGATGCCTATTCCCCTTTGAAAACATACATATTTCAAGTGAACAGGAAATATGTCAAGTCCAACAGGAAACGGTGTTTCCTAGGGCTAAATAACAGTAGCATTCTTCCCTTTTATGGGACTGTCACATTAAGTTGACAACATACTATCATTTTAGACAAAATGCTATTAAGCATTTTGTCCGGTGTGCTAACATTTCTGCCAGGTCGCCGCCTTAAAATAGGTAGTAATATCATGAGGTTAGATGATACAGTGTATGCAGCAGGCTCTATAGATAAAAAGGAAATTGGAAGAAGGCCTCCCCGATGTTTTACAAGCTGTGTACTCCATGGACTGAAGCACGGTATACAAAAGCATGTGTTTGGCTTTAAGCTCGAAAATCGAACGACGAGTAGAGATGATGTACCACACGCTTGCACATTAACTGATGCTACAGTGTATGGATCTTAGGATTAGCATGATTATATCTTCTCATAATGATCATAACTTCTCACAATGATTATATCTTCTCATAATGATCATATCTTCTCACAATGATTATATCTTCTCATAATGATCATATCTTCTCACAATGATTATATCTTCTCATAATGATCATAACTTCTCATAATGATCATATCTTCTCATAATGATCATATCTTCTCATAATGATCATATCTTCTCACAAAAAGTGAGTCTACGACTTTGAAACAGATGATACAGGAAAGGATCGAATGTAGAAAATATTTCTCGGTATTTAATGAAATCAATAAAGAAGCGTTCTCAGTCAAAGAAAGAATCAGGGACTAAAGAAATGAAACAACAAAAAGACAAACGTACCCAAAATCAAAACTAGAAGTTTTTTTCTAAATAGCAAAGAATATGTCGGAATAAAAAGCGACAAAAATTCTTTGAACAAAACAAAAAATTCGACTCCAGCCCGAAACGATTTTATCAAGAATTTGATTAAAATTAAATAGAAATCAATTTAGCGCCAATTACATGAGAAGTAGAAGAATTTTTGGAGTAGACTAAGGACAGTTAAAGACTCATCACCGTAGAAGAGATGATTCACAACATCAAAGCCAGCTTGTGAGCAATCTTGGGAAGCTATCTCAACACAAGAAGTAGCTCAGATGTTACAAACAGACAACTCACTTGAAGGACCCAGGACCTCAAACTTCTGCTTCAAAAACGTTTAACAGAAGTATATGAAATGCACGTTCACAAGACACAGTTTCCAACCAAAAGAAAATATCCAACATAGCACAGGTTGGCAAACGCCTGAACCGAGAACATACAATGTACGGTAACTGAAAATAATATTCCGTAAAACATTAGCTACGTGAACACACTATTATCACCTGTCTAACTTCATCAACTTCATTAGCTAATAAGCATTGAAAGAACAATGTATTAAAGGACCCTTACTAAAAGGAATACCATGTTAATCACTAAAACTAGGAAAAGGTAAATCTTAACAACAACAGACTAACAACTTGCCTTCGTACAAGTAAAAAGTCCTTAACCAAAATTATATCGTAAAGGATAAATGAAGATGCGGGAGGGAACAAAACAACTTGTTTATAGCAAAAAAGATGTTGCACAGGTACCGAAATGATCAATTTCTGCTCAAACAAATCTATAACTGAATAATATAGGAGATCGAAAGGTCTGAATATGGTAAAGAATTACAGCTAGAAGTATTTTTACAGGGTTCCTTACATATGGATCTTGGAAATATTAGACGTTACTAAGTTATCACCAATAAAACAACAAATGCATAAAACCCGCCATGAGTCGATAGCAGAAAATTCGGCAGATGCAAACAAAAGCGGGTAATTATTAGAACTAACCCTACTTATATTAAACGAAAAATATTCTAAACGGACTCGATATTACCAATCCCGTCAAATGCTAACACCGCTAACTTGCATGTAAAATCTCCGTAGACTCGGATAAAGAGACTATGGAAGGACGATCAAAGTTCTTTTGCATATAGAAGACCTCTAGATATATGCTCCATGTAACAAATAACTAGAAGCACCGCAACAGATTGTATATAGAGTTATTAGAAGACATATAAGATTTGGAGTGTATTAGAAAAATTCACCATACAACATGCTCAGACTTGGGGAAGAACGCTCGCGCAGGTACTCTGAATATATGACTATCTTACGTGACCCTAGAAAGTTGGACTGACTTGCCTAAACAGATACATAGAAGAGAAGTACTCACCGTACCAACAGAAAGCAATGCTTGGGTACATATCCCGCCTACTAGAGGATAACAATAGCACTGGCAAGAAGAGTAACCTTTCTTGGACCTGTGATAGTTACATCTCATCAAATGGGGTATCTCTTCGCTATCCAGGAACAGGACACACCTACTAAATACCTGATAAACAAGAAAGACAAAGCTGACATCAAGCCTCCACATTGTGACAGAAAATATCGGTTATGCTTTCCCAGTGTGGAAAATATCAGCCACATCAGTAGCAGCTGCCCAAAGATGTCTGTAAAATACTACCTTCACTTCAGACATGGTTTAGTTGCAAAAGCTGTTTACAACGGTATGCGGGAGAAGATTTAACCAAAGACATATCCGAAGCAGAGTACATTTACCCCTTTAAAAGCAAGGAATACTGGTGAAATATTCCAAAAAAGAAAAAAAGGAAGAAAAAACAGCGGTCCAGTGTAGATACAACAAGCCTGACAGGGGAGAAAATTATGCATCCTTGTAGAAGTCAACTGCCCAGCAGATGTGAACAAATCGTCAAATGTTCGGGAAAAAAGAGAGCATTTATAGTGTCCCAACGTGACACTAAAAGCCCTTACACACTGGCTCTCCATTTTCATTAGTACTTATGATCATAAGCACATTAGGCTATGTAACAACCAGTTTGAACAAAAAAAACATAGAACTGCTATGATTTTCTAACACAGGGCACAGGAAACGGACGCACATCTCCCAAATCCAATCTATTAGCGGCACTATAAAAATTTGTAAGGTTTTAAATGAATATATGCACACACTTGCTTCCGTGAGACTATTAAGTCATTGCAAACACTCTCACACACACAAAGACACAAAAATACACAAACTCAAAGATTCACACGCACAAAACCTAAATACTAAAGAGATATGTTCACACAGAACATAAATGCGGGTACATGAAACTGCATATATGCACAAACTATTTCGACCACATATTTACAAAACTCGGTAACTGTCTTCACTCAGAAAGTTTTGTCGCTTTGTTAGTTACCGGCTTGAACTCCATTAAGAAGAACATAAATCAGTTTCAAAGAAAATATACAGACATATACATGTACGCATATATATATATATATATATATATATATATATATATATATATTATATATATATATATATATATATATATTATATATATATATAGATATACATATATACATATATATATATATATATATATATAGTATATATATATATATATATATACACATATACATATATAATATATACATATATTATGTATATATACATATATATGTGTGTGTGTGTGCATGTATATGTATATATGTGTATACATATATATATGCATAACTATGCATATGTATGTATGTACATGCATATACATATATATGATATATATGTGTGTATATTATATATATATATATATATATATATACATACATACATACATATACTTATATTTATATGTGTGTGTGTGTGTGTGTGTGTGTGTGTACACACACACACGCATATGCTTCATAGACATACGTGTATACAAACATACATGCATATTTAAGCAGTTTGTAAAAATATGCTTATAAAATATTCCTCAATTACATGTTACACACACACACACACACAAACAAACAAGACACGATTACGTAGATACACACACAATAACCAGCCACTGTGAAAGGTGGTGGCGGAGGCGGCGGCGGTGGTGGTGGCGGTGGTGGTGGTGGTGGAGGGTAGGATCATGACAATAGCAATGGAGAATCTCCTTCCTATTGAAAGTGAGAGCGTTATAAATTTTATAGCTTCTAATCCTCAGATGACGTTTGTAACTACATCAACGTTTCTGATTGATCACGTTTGTACAAACACACACACACACACACGCACACGCACACGCGCGCATACATACACATTGCACACACACACACACACACACACACACAGACACACACACACACGATTCTATTCAATCACACACATACACGCATGCATACTCTAGCATTGATACACATCGTCTCTTTTTCCTTGTTCGCTCCTTCACACTTTTTCTCTGTCTCTGATTCCACTACCACCACCACCACCGCCACCGCATCCATCTGTGTATTCATGTCAGTGTGTGCGCGTGCGCGTTTGTGTGTGTGTGTGTGTGAGTATACACAAACATATGTTGACATGTGTGTACATACATACATGTATGTGTATATATATATATATATATATATATACTATATATATATGTGTGTGTGTGTGTGTATGATTGTACATATATGTGTGCGTATGCATGCTTTTATATATGCATATATATATGCGTCTGTATGTCAATATATGTGTATGTCTTTCATTATGTGAGTGAGACATTTCTCATATTTAAATCCTTAATATGCTTACGCATATTCAGACGCGAACACACAGACACAATCACACAGAACTTTCAAACGAGCGTCATCGTGGCCCAGGGGCGCACGCATGCCTGCATCATTAAAATGATCGTTTTGCAATCACGCTGTCCCCAGTTCGATCTCACTGCTCGGTTTTTTATTTGCAGAAGTGTCCCCCCGTATCGATACATGCCTTTAGCGCAAAACTAGTCGGATCGATTATCGATGAAAGCTTGTGGAATAAATTCTACTTTTTCTTGGGTAATAGATTTTGTCTGTACTAACACAACCTCATGACATTTGAGTAAATTTATAGGGGTCCCCTCTTTTTACAGCATTCGGATGAAATCTCTTTCCTAGGATACCTTAATATCTTGGTACAAAAACACTCGGTTTGTTTCTTTGGGGTCTTTTTTCCGAGGTGTTCCCATTCTGTAGCTGCCTTGTAGTACGTGTGCATGACTACATCAATCTATCTTCATATACGAATACCTATATCTATCTATCTATCTATCTATCTATCTATCTATCTATCTATCTATCTATCTATCTATCTATCTATCTATCTATCTATCTATCGATCTATCTATCTATCTATCTATAGATAGATAGATAGATAGATAGATAGATGATAATAGATAGATAGATAGATCGATAGTCAGACAGACAACAGACGACAGACAGACAGACAGACAGACAGATAGATAGATAGATAGATAGATATATAGATAGATAACTTTCTTTTATTAGCCACACAGGGCTGAATACAGAGGGGACAAATACAAATGCAGATCTTTTCATTTTCGAGGGTGGAAAAAAAATAAAAAATGTAAGATTGCGATCAAAAGGGATCGAGAGGAGGAAAAAAGGAAAAAAAAAATCGTGTATCACAGAAATAATGATGTAAACATTGATATAACAAGATGGGTTCATCCGTGGGAAGAAAAGCCTACAGAAAAGACCACGGGAACCCCAGTCAGGAGGAAATAACCACATGAGATCGAAATGCTCTCTTTCTTCTTTTCACGATCTACAGGATCATGCTCAAAATGGTTTCGTTACTAGCACGCACCATCTTTGCAACATTCACCATCTTTTTTTAATCTTTCGCGAGACAAAACTTCCCTCTCCATTCTCACCTCCTTTTCAAGTGGTACTTGAAAAAGTTGATGAGCGATTGGCCAGAGAGGTAAGTGTTTGTCTCTAATCCTTTCGCTAGTCCACCACACACATTCTTTCACCATGGCCACCAGTAACGAGATGAAAACTGCCTTGCCTTCCGGTTGAGGAAGGGGGCGGAGCAATTCTCACGATAGACTCGGCCGATAGGCGGATTCGTCCCACACGTGACAGCAGCGTTCGGCATAAGCCCACAGGTCGGAAATGGTTTGGACATTGCACGAGTGCGTGCAGAACGGTTTCGTCGTTCTGACCGCATCTCGGGCAAGTCGGTCCAGTGTGTCTGGAACCGTGTCTGTAGAGCTTATCCCGAACATTGATAGACATTTAAATAGTAGATAACCAGACAAACATTGATAAAACAGTAGGTAGGTAGGTAGGTAGTTAGAGCGAGAGAGAAGAGAGAGGGATATATATATATATATATATATATCTATATAGATATATATTTATATATATATATATATAATATATATAGATAGATAGATATATAGATAGAGTAGATAGATAGATAGATAGATAGATAGATAGAAGATAGATAGATAGAAATAGATAGATAGATAGATAGATAGATAGAAGATAGATAAGATAGAGAGATATGATAGATAGATAGATAAAGCTCTTTCTCTAACATTTGAAATATTTAAGAAAGTGTTAAGACATTGAATCGCAGATGTTCCCTTCCAATCCCATAAAGAGTTGTACCCTCACTCTGATGGCCTCATCGTAGGCTTTAATCCAAACCCTATTTATACTAACTTTCATATGTCAAATTTTAAAACTAATGAGTTACCCGTTATCGCAGAGAAATGTCAAGTGCGTAGACATGTCGGAGATATATATTCTAAGTTAAAAACTCGAAGATATTCTGAAATTAAAATTGATTATGGGGAGAAAGAAACTGCAGTTTTATTTGTCAATGTAAATAGATCAACACTATTCATAATCATAAAATATTCCAAATAACTCAGATAAAAATAAAATTATGAAAGTTGTGACCCCAATAATGTCCCTTCAGGCCCCGTGTATTTACTCAGAGCCGACACTTAGCTCTCTTTGTATGTCGTGGACGTGGTGATAGCTAAACATATGGCTGATGCACTAGACTTTCGTTTCTATATTATAGCATTTCAAGATGACTTAGTCCCTCTTTCATACATACGTACGGACATACATCCATACATCCGTCCGTCCATCCATCCATCCATCCATCCATCCATACATACATACATACATACATACATACATACAAACGGGGTGCGTGTGTGAGTATATATATATATATATATATATATATTATATATATATATATGTATATATATATATTATATTGTGTTGGGGGGTCATTACGCCAATAATAATATACGCATTGATTCAATATCACTTCTTTATTGTTAGTTGGTTAAAATGTACCAAACTATCTAATCAATCGTTTGTTTAATGTGCTGAGTAAAAAATCAATCGCAACCTCATCAATGACAAGGTTGATCTTTGCAGCAAGACAATAACCCTCAATGACGACTACATTATCTGAATTATCATAGAGTTTTAATTATGTTAGGGGATTCTTGAACATAGGAAGCAAACTGAATAGATTCTCATTAATAATAGACATTGTAACATTTTGATTTACAGACATCTATTGAAACTCATATGAAATATCTAATAACCATTCTTTCCACTATTGATATAAGGTTTGAATTTTGCGTGCAAGTCGCTAATCGATGTAATCGATTCAAGTGCTAAACTAGAACTTATTTTCACGACCTCGAAAGGATGAAACACAATGTTGACCTCGGCGGAATTTGAACTCAGAACTCAGACGAAATGCCCTTAAACATTTCCCCCGGCGTGCTAACGACTCTGCTAGCTTGCCGCCCTTTTGCAATAAATAAATATTGAAAGAGAAACCTTATTGAAGAGAAAATTTGAACTCAGACCATAAAAAAACCGTTAAGCGTTTTGTCCGGCGTTCTAACGATTCTGCCAGCTCACCAGCTTAATGATAAAAATAATAGTTTCAAATTTCGGCACTAGGCTGGCAATTTGATGGGGGAGGGTGTTAGCTGATCATGTCGACCCCAGTACTTGACTGGTTCTATATCTTATCAACCCCGAAAGGATGAAAAGCAAAGTTGATTTCGGCGGTATTTGAACTCAGAATGTAAAACTGGGAGGAATGTCACTAAACATTTTGTCCGATGTGTTAACGATTCTAACATCTTTCCACCATAGTAGTTAACAATTTATTTTTGGCACAAGGCCAGCAATTTTAGAGACTGGGAGTTAGCTGATTATATTGACTGATACTTTATTTTACCGATCCTAAAAGGATGGAAGGCAAAGTTGACTCAGCAAAGAATTGAACTCAGATCGTAAAGAGTCGGACAAATTGCAAGACTAAGTTGTTATGTCGTTATTAACCACTAAGTCTTGCAGAGAGACAATAAAATACAATGAGCAGTAACGAAAGATCTCCCAAATTCGTTTCGAATGGGACAAGTTAAAATAAAAGGAAGAGCTGAACAAAAAAAAGGTAAGCATTCCAGAAGAGAGATAAGTCAAAATAAACGTTCTGGAAGGGAGATAACTCAAAAATGTATAAACGTACAAATGCATACAGTGAATAAATAAGAGAGCTTGATAAAATATCTTCTTCTTAATCCTTTTTGCCCCTTGTGGAGCCTAGGGCCGGGTTCCCGGTTTCCTTGGCGTATAGGTTCCCCACCTGGACGTGACGCCAGTCCGTTGTAGGTGAGCTGCAAGATGCAGGAGGAAAGAGTGAGCGAAAGTTGTAGCGAAAGAGTCAGCAGAAGTTCGCCATTACCTTCTACCGGAGCCACGCATAAACACACACATCACCCGGTCTGAGATTCGAACCCGCGATCCCCCGACCGCGAATCCGCTACTCTAACCACTAGGCCATGTGCCTTCACTTGTAAAGACAGACGAAATACCTATTTCTCTAATACCCACAAGGGGCTAAACACAGAGAGGACAAACAAGGACAGACAAACGGATTAAGTCGATTATATCGACCCCAGTGCGTAACTGGTACTTATTTAATCGACCCCGAAAGGATGAAAGGTAAAATCGACCTCGGCGGAATTCGAACTCAGAACGTAACAGCAGACGAAATACCTATTTCTCTACTACCCACAAGGGACTAAACACAGAGGGGACAAACAAGGACAGACAAAGGGATTAAGTCGATTATATCAACCCCAGCGCGTAACTGGTACTTAGTTTATCGACCTCGAAAGGATGAAAGGCAAAGTCGACCTTGGCGGAATTTGAACTCAGAATGTAGCGGCAGACAAAATACGGCTAATCATTTTGCCCGGCGTGCTAATGTTTCTGTCAGCTCGCCGCCTTGAGAAAGGCAAAGTCGATCCCAGCGGAATTTGAATTCAGAACGTTTGATAAAATATATTGTACTTAAAACAAGGTGCATAAAATCTAAAACTGTTTTTGCGTTGATCAGAGCATTCCACAGCCATGAAGACTTATACTCACTACGATACTTTTCAAATTCTGCAAGGTATTCTTTCAGCTGATGATTCCAGAATCCTTAGCCATTCGATAAGTGTGAGTGAAGAAAATCCATGTCAATGAGAGTGCGGCAGAAAAACCTCCCATATTTTACACAGTTATTGGTGTGACGCTAGAGAAGTTAGGCAGAGAATAATGATGTTTTCATGTAGCTAGTGTTTTGCCAATTTATTTCTTGCCAAGGTAACTGGTTAAATTGCTGTACACTGTGTCTTTGATATTGAAACGTTTATAAAGAATGATTCAACTAGTAGGGTTTCTGTCGCACTCTGTAAGTACTGATAACATGCAAAATTCTATAAAGTCCCGGAAACTTCCGCTAATATTGTCCTTTGTTTTTTTCTGCCTATTTTTGGGGCGGTGCTGGTGGAGGGGGGGATCTTTGTAATTTTATCCCATCTCCTGCTCGTTCAACGTTTCACCTACATCAAGGGTCATCGACCTTGTTTTGCCTATGAAGGCTTCAGGTTCCCATTTTACACGGGTGGACACCCACCACTGGCCATGATTTTATGAGTAAATATTATCAGGAATTTTATAAAAATCATTGTTGAAACATTTTGTATGGTTCCAGGTTCAATCCCACTGTGTGGCACCTTCTACTATAGCCTCGAGCCGACCAGTACCTTGTGAATGGATTTGGTAGACAGAAACTGAAAGAAGCCCGTTGTATATATGCCTATATGTGTGTGTGTATATATGAGTGTTCGCGCGTGTATGTGTGTTTTTCTTTGTGTCTGTGTTTGTCCAACCCAACCCACCGCTTGACAACAGGTGCTGGTATGTAACATAGCAGTTCGGCAGAAGAGACCGATAGAATAAGTACTAGGTCAATTCATTCGATTAAAAATTCTTCGAGGTCGTCTTTCGAGTTTGTCCTCATCATCACGTGGATAGATTGGTACTACTACAAAGGGTCTAGTGTATATTTATATATATGCATGTGTGTGTGTGTGTGTGTGTGTGTGTGTGTGTGTTGTGTGTGAGGTGCAATGACCCAGTGGTTAGGGCAGCGGACTCGCGGTCGTAGGATCGCAATTTCGATTCAAAGACCGGGTGTTGTGAGTGTTTATTGAGCGAAAACACCTAAAGTTCCACGAGGCTCCGGCAGGGGGTGGTGGTGAACCCTGCTGTACTCTTCACCACAATTTTCTCACTTTTTCTTCCTGTTTCTGTTGTACCTGTATTTCAAAGGGCCACCCTTGTCACACTCTGTCTCACGCTGATTCTCCCTGAGAACTACGTTAAGGGTACACATGTCTGCGGAGTGCTCAGCCACTTGCACGTTAATTTCACGAGAAGGCTGTTCCGTTGATCGGATCAACTGGAACTCTCGTCGTCGTAACCGAAGAAGTGTTACGTGTGTGTGTGTGTTGTGTGTGTGTGTGTGTGTGTATGTACATAGACATATACTTGCATGCATGCATACATACAGTAATCCCTCGATTATCGCGGGTGTTACATTTCATACCCACCCTCCGCGATAGGTGAAAATCCGCGAAGTAGAAGCAGTACTGTATATTGTTTTAATTACTTTTATGATTTGTATATATTTTATTATAAATGAAAAACAACACCACAGAGGAATCGATGTAAACTTAAATAATAAACCGCAATAGGTGAACTGCAATAGGTGAACCGCGATAGATGAACCGCGATATGGAGAGGGATTACTGTATTGTAGCATCTTATATTAAATATTTTCTGATCCGAGTAGTTATAATAATAATAATAATAATAATAATAATAATAATAATAATAATAATAATAATATTGTTTCGTTCAACATCCCTAAACAACCCTTATTCAGGGACCTTTCGAGCGGGTTGGGTTACTCGACGAGAAGAAAATTCTAACTGGGCCCCACCTCCAAGGTCATGTGCTGTTTATCTTGATATGAGATTACCATGTCGCGCACATATGTGCCTAGTGTACCCTTATCAGACGGGTAGTCATGATGGGTATACAGGGCTTCGTATATTTTACCCCAGTGTCACTTTGATGGCATGCACTGCTCTCTCACTCAATAATAATAATAATAATAATAATAATAATTGTTTCTACTTTAGACACAACGCTTGAAATTCTGGGGGAGTAATGTGTTAGTCAATTACTTCGATCCCAGCACTCAACCGATACTTTATCTGTCAACCCCGAAAGGATGGAAGGCAAAGTCGACTTCGGCGCAATTTGAACTCAGAACGTAAAGACGGACGAAATGCCACCATGCATTCTGCCCAGCGTGCTTAATGAACTCTACCAGGCTCACCGTCTTGATGATGATGACGATAATGACGATGATAATGATGATGATGACGATGATAATGATGATGATGATGATGATGATGATGATGATGATGATGATGATGATGATGATGATGATGACGATGATAATGATGATAATGATGATGATGATGACGATGATAATGATGATGATGATGACGATGATGACGATGATGACGATGATGATGATGATAATGATGATGATGACGGTGATGATGATGATATTTTATTTGCCACAACGGTATCAGAGGAAGAGGGCATTACAAAACAACAATATAACAATAATATTAATAACTGCCGTTGTTGTTGTTGCTATTATTGCCGTTGTCCTCCATGTTACAGCCACCAACACACCGCCTCCTCCCCCTCCTGCTCTATCGTCAGCGATGCTATTGTGATTCATTGTAATTGGCAGTCAGAATGTTATTGATCTTGTTGTTCTTGTCACTGTCACTGTTGCTGTTGTTGTTGTTGTTGTTGTTATAAGTGCTGTTACCGATGTCGTCGGTGTCATTGTTGTTGCTGCGACACCTCTTCCATCATGAAAAGCTGGAAACACACTAGTAGTAGTAGTAATAGTAGTGGTAGTAGTAGTAGTAGTAGTAGTAGTAGTAGTAGTAGTAGTAGTAGTAGCAGTAGCAGCAGTTGTTGTAGTAGTGGTTGTAGTAGTAGTAGTAGTAGTAGTAGTAGTAGTAGTAGTAGTAGTAGTAGAAGTAGTAGTAGTAATAGCAGCAGCAGCTGTAGTAGTAGTAGTAGTAGTAGTAGTGATATTATTTGCCATTAGGTTTTCCCTTGCAAGACGGCAGGGTGCACTTCGAAGAACCTTAGACTGCCATTTCTAGCAAGTCGAACAGCCATATAAGAAGCTCTCTACCAGGAGTATTTCCTTGAGCTGTTGTTGTTAGTGGTGGTAGTGACAGTGGGGTTGGGGTCACGGCAGTGTTTGTGGCGATGTTGGTGGTAGTGGTGACGGTGGTTACAGGGAGCAGTGTGGTGGTGGTGGTCGTGGCAGTGGCGGCGGTGGTGGAAGCATTGGTGGTAGAGGTGGTGGTGGTGGGGACAGTGGGGTTGGGGCTACAGGTGTTGGTGGCGGTGGTGATGATGCTAACATAGGGCGGCGGTGGTGGCGGTGACAGGGGGCAAGTGATGGTGGTGGCGATGACAGGGGCAGTGTGGTGGTGGTGGTGGTGTCGGTGATAGGGGGCAGTGTGGTGGTGGTGGTAACAGTGGGGCTGGGTCCACGGTGGTGTGGGTAGCGGTGGCGATGGTGGTGACAGAGGGCGGCAGTGGTGGCGGTGACAGGGCGGTGTGGTGGTGGCAGTGGTGTCATTTGTTGTAGTGGTGGTAGTGGTTACCTCGAGCCTGACCCAGTACAGACGCATTTACAGAGGCGTTCCAACCGTGACCATCAGAATTTTTTATTTTTCAAGCAATGTATTCAGGATTACATTACCCATTGGATAATGTCATCCTGGATACATTCTAGCCTTCCACTTTTTAAGAAAGCAAGAAGCGTTTTGTAAGAAATTTGGCTGCTATTTCTTGCAATTCGTGCGACTACAGAGAAGACCACTCATTCTGCCATCTTATATTTCTGTTGTTATTGATGTCGTCGAAGTCGGTGTGTTGTTGTCGGTGTCGTTGTTGTCTGCGATGTTGCTGTTTGCGATGCTGTTGTTTAACCCCGGGTCAAGTCTCATTCAACCTGATTTCATGGTATCAAAGGAAATCCATGCAGCTCCGTGCCGTCGCCTTCGATTTATCAAAAGACTCTACGTAAGAAACGAAATAACCAAATGTGACGTCATCGATGCGATATGATTAGATGTGACACGATGTCAGCAAATATGACGTAAGAAGATATGAAAATGATGTATGAAGCAGAAGGCCTGTAAATACAGCACAATGCACTTGTGATGTGAGCAAAACTGATCTGACGAAATACGGTCTGTCATAGAATAACATTTATGATAATTAAAGAAGATTGTAATTAAACGAACTAGTGAGCTCAATTAGCTTTCGTTACTGACGCGTTAGCACTGCTTTGTTTCAATGAGATACTGTGATATAGAATATATTTATACAGTCATAGATTTTTAAACTAAAAACATATACAAATGTAAATGCTCTGGCTGTCTGTCTGTCTGCCTGTCTGTCTGTCTGTATATCTCTCTCCCCAGTCTATATATGTATATAATATACTATACCATAATGTATGTATATATATATATATATATATATATATATATATATATATATACATACACACACACACACACACACACACACACACACACACACACACACACACACACACACACACATATGGCAGACGTGTGCTTGTGTGGCAAGAAGCTTGCTTATCAGCCACGTGGCTCAGGGTCAGCTCCACTGTGTGGCAACTTGGGCAGATGTCGTGTACTATAGCTCCGAGCCAACCAAAGACATATGAAGGGATTTGGTAGACGGAAACTGAAAGAAGCCCGTCCGGCGAACTGGCAGAATCGTTAGCACGCCGGGCGAAATGCGTAGCCGTATTTCGTCTGCCGTTACGTTCCGAGTTCAAATTCCGCCGAGGTCGACTTTGCCTTTCATCCTTTCGGGGTCGATAAATTAAGTACCAGATACGCACTGGGGTCGATGTAATCGACTTAATCCGTTTGTCTTTGTTTGTCCCCTCTGTGTTTAACCCCTTGTGAGTAGTAAAGAAATATATATATATATGTGTGTGTGTGTGTGTTTGTATGTGTGTGTGTGTGTGCGCGCGCGCGTGAGAGTGTCTTTGTGCTTGTCCTTCAATCAGCGCTTGACAACCGGTGATGGTATGTTTACGTCCCCAAACAGACCGATAGAATAAGTACTGGGCTTTAAAAAATAAGTCCTAGGAACGATATATTCGACTAAAACCCTTCAAGGCGGTACTCCAGCATGGCGCAGTCAAATGACTGAAGGCTGAAACAAATATAAGAATATATATATGCATGTGTGTGTGTGTGTGTGTGTGTGTGTGTGTGTGTGTGTGTGTGCGTGCGTGCGTGCGCGTGTGTGTGTGTGTGTGTGTGTACGCGTGGAGGCGCAATGGCCCAAAGGTTAGGGCGTGGACTCGCGGTCGTTGGATCGCGGTTTCGATTCCCAGACCGGGCGTTCTGAATGTTTATTGAGCGAAAACTCCTAAAAGCTCCACGATGCTCTGGCAGGGGATGGTGTGCGTGCGTGTGTGTGTGTGTGTGTGTACACATACACACACACACACATATATTCTTTTGCAATATTACTATCAGTCTGAACATACTTGATGTACGTTCGAACTGTGGAACAAGCGACTAACTGCATTTTGTCACGTAGAATATACTTTGCTTGTTGACAAACGGTGTGTATACACCTAGATCAGCTCGCAGCGCCGCCTACCTAGACTGTGAGTAGCTTGTTCCCCAGTTCGAACGTGCACCAAGTATATTCCGACTGATAATAACACTGCAAGTTCACTTCTCACTGCTTTGCGCTCCCCACCACATAATATATTCTTTTATTCTTTTAATCGTGTCAGTCATTTGATTGCGGCCAGGCTGGAGCACCGACTTAAAGGGATTTCTAGTGGAAGAAATCGACCCCAGGAATTATTCTTTGAAAGCCTAGTACTTATTTTATCGGGGTCTTTTGCTGACGCGCTAGATAACGGGGTCGTAAACACACCAATACTGTGCGATCAGGCAGCAACGTCAGGTGGTGCAATCCCCGGTGTGGTGCTTATCCGATGCACGGCTGGGGAGGAGGCGAGCATGAAAGCTGTGGAGGCGACCCAGATGAAGTCGACTACTGCTGTAATAACTTCATTCACGGGCGTTGCTGACATTTTGCATGGGAAGTTGTCAGAGATGGTCTTTCTCGGTTACAAATGGACAGCCATTATCATATATATATATATATATACGCGAGAAAGAAGCAACAAGAATGAATAGGTTTTTAGTACGATCGTTTCATACAAGGACAGGTTTATTAAAATTGCAAAGATTACAGTATAAACGATTCCCGTACTCATCAGCTAAAATACATGTAAGTTCTCTAGACATCCTAGTGTTTGAGATACTCAGATATGTAGATAATTAACAGATTTCTATCTAAAGTTCATTAAGTCTTTAAAGATGAACTTTATGAACTTAGAATCTGTTTATTATCTACATTACTTCATGAGTATGCGCCTAAAACTAGGATGTCTATAGAACTTACATGTATTTAGCTGATGAGTACGGGATCGTTTATATGCTGTAATCTTTGCAATTTAATAACCTGTCCTTGTATGAAACGATCGTACTAAAAACCAGCATTCTGTTGCTTCTTTCGCGCTATAATCACCCCCCACATTACTGTATTGTTAATCAGTATATGTTTTTTTTGGTGCATCAAGTTAGGTACCTATTATTAAATTTTTAAATTAACTTGAATCTTTATTGCTCTTGTATATATATAATATATATATATATATGTATATATATATATATGATATATATATATATATATGTATATATATATATATATATATATATATGTATATTACATATAATATATATATATATATATATATAATATATATATGTAATTATATATATATGTATATATAATGTTATATATATATATATATGTATGTATTATATATGTAATATATATATATATATATATGTATATAGATATATATGTATATATATTATATACATATATATATATATATACATTATATACATATATATTCTAGAATAAAATATATATATATATAGGCGTAGGAGTGGAGCTGTGTAGTAAGTAGCTTGCTTACGAACCATATGGTTCCGGGTACAGTCGCACCGCGTGGCACCTTCGGCAAGTATCTTCTATTATAGCCTCGGGCCGACCAAAGACTTGTGAGTGGATTTGGTAGACGGAAACTGAAAGAAGCCCGTCGTATATATGTATATATATATATATATATATATATATATGCCAGGTCCCTTTCGAGTGCTACTGGTAACATGTAACCCAGAACAACCTGTTGCATCGTCGGGTCGTCGGCGACTAAACCGGCAACCCCACCAAGCTTGCTTGGTAAGGAGGGTGTTTATCGGACACCCTGTGGGATGAAAAACAAAAAAGGGTGGAGGATTCTTGAGAGTCAACGGCCATCCAATAAATGTTTTAAGGCTGTATCATGCGCGGGGACATAGAAATATTCGGACTGAATACCCGATCGCGCAGTTAAACCATTGGGAGTGAAGGACTCCTAGCCTTTGTTAGGGCATCCTTCAATGAGAAGGTAACTCAGGTAACTGGGATAACTCCAACATAAAACCGTCAGTGGTTACCGATGATGTTGACTTGCTCTTCTTTTCGGATTATGGCTGCTGTTGCTTAGTGAGTGGGATTGACTCAGTGCACAGCCTTTCCTCACTTTAAAAAAGTCTCCTTGCACAGACATTGCACGATAACAACATTGATTAAGCTTCGTGCAATGGCCATACTCGATAACGAGGGGGCAGCCACCATATATATATATGTTTGTGTGTCTGTGTTTTCCCCACAACATCGCTTGACAACCGATGCTGGTGTGTTTACGGTTCCGTAACTTAGGGCTTCGGCAAAAGAAACCGATAGAATAAGTACTAGGCTTACAAAGAATAAGTCCTGGGGTCGATTTGCTCGACCAAAGGCGGTGCTCCAGCATGGCCACAGTCAAATGACTGAAACAAGTAAAAGAGTATATGTATGTATGTATGTATGTATGTATGTATGTATGTATGTATACATACATATACTCTTTTTATTATGTAGGTCAATCATTCTAGAATAAAATCAAAACCTTTGTCCGATATTGTTCAAATTTTTACACATATAGCATTATGTGTCCCATGTCTCATATACTTTTCGTCGAAATAGGTGTACATTTAAAGCGGGAATGAAGAAAATCACGTTTATAGAGTGTTTCTTTTTATTATGCAAGTTAACAAATATTATATAAACTACATGTAATGTGATTTACATATAGAACGATACATAACCAGACCAATTAATATATACGTCTATCTTCCACCATACATTTATATTTACAAACAATTCTGTATATATTTACATCTTTATATAGCCTCCTTTACCATCTGTAACTTTAAATATTCTCTCATCAACTGATTTTTATCAATTTCTCAACAATCTCACTTTTAATATTACTTGCAGCAGTCTTTATCACTTCCCATAGTAAGTCCTTGTTTGGATATTGTTTACCATTAGAATATACATCTTTTTTAATAAATGCCCACAAATTCTCTATTGGGTTCAGATCTGGAGACTGAGCTGGGGACATTTCATTATCTTACGTTCTTTGAAACCTTTCTTAGTTAAATGGTTAATAGTGAGTTTGGCAGAGTGTGAAGGGTCATTATCATGCATAAATACGGTCTTTAACTTGAAACGTCACGGCGTTGACTTGTACCAATGGAAGAAGTTGTCATCTAGTAACTCCCAATAACACACACACACACATATATATTACTCAAAGAAATTCCAACTTTGATGTTCACATTTTATTTACAATCTTTTTAATAATATAATATAAGATAACACAATAGAATGAAATGATAGAATAGTAAATGTCCATTCTGATTGAACTGGTACTTTCATGCATTAAACCATGCAATCTTCAGATTCATGTAATAGTGGTGTGTGACAGTTATGTTTTACAATTTACAACTGTGTGTGCGCCATATATTATATATATATATATATATATATATATATATATATATATATATATATTATATAATATATATATATATAAATATATTGTCTTAGCCCGTTTGCTTTCGGGCGGTTGATTTCTGTAGTTATTATCAGTGTATTTTGGCGATTTAAATAAAAGTTTTCAGTTATTTCCAGCAGATAGAAGTACTGAGTATGTCGTTTGAGTAATTATTAATCCTTCAGCTATTTAATGCTTTTTGGGCCTGCAATCGCCTGTATCATTGAGTGTTATTATCATTTTTAAATTGTTACACTAGATAATAATAGAGTCAATTATATTGTTACGACCGTCGCTCAACTCAACTCAAGACCCTAAGTCGAGCGACGACGTCTACGCTCAGTCAAACGGAAATCCACCACAGAAATCGGAGGGTGGGGGCAGCGAACGCAAACCAGTGACCGGAGACAACAACAACAAAGGAGAGAGACAGCGGAGGCAGTTGCTTACATTTAACATCAATTTATATAATTTTACAACATCAATTAAACGTAATACATTTCAAATATATTTAAAAACAAAAGCATTTAACAATTCATAACTTTACAAAATCAATCAAACGTAATACATAAATCGACTTTTCTAAAACAATCTTTCTCTTTTCTTTTCTCCTCCTTCTCTTAGAGACACAGAGAGTTCGTTCTCAATTTTCTTTAAACATTTACAAGTTCTTTTATTTTTCTTAAACAGATTACACGTTCTTTTTACAGAGTCTCTTTTTCAAACATCATAATTCAACATTAAAGTCCAAAACACAAATCGAAACATAAACAACAATACTGAATATTTCTGAATCCACTATAGCAGTCCAGCTTCTTCGCATGTCATCTTCTTTCTACCTCTCGCCTGTCAATTCCCATTATTCTCTGCCTGTCTTCCTCGCCTCTTGCCAACTGTCATCACCTAGCTGGCTGTCTGCATCGACTCGCTGTCCCAACCGAACTCCTTTCCGACCCTTCGCTGTCTGATCCACTAACACCAGTTCGTCGCATTTTAAAGGGTGGCATTTTTTTGCAATTTTCCCTGGCCGTGTAAGGGTCAGAGGTACTTCCTAAACTCATTAATTTTAACCTTGCCGTTGACAAGACAAAGAACCATTATTTTTTTCCCCTCCGGTTCGACTCCAACCAACGGAACTACGGCATAGTGCTTTCCCGTTTATTCATCTCCGTAACACTATCTTCGCAAAATTACTTTTTTCGTGAATTATTTGCTCCGTATTGAAATTATATATATATATATATATATATATATATATATATTATATACTATATATATAATTCATACATACGTACACAAGCATACACATAATATATATATACAATATATCATATCATAATAAAGAATCCACCAAGGATTATAAGTAAAAAAAAAGGGCGGGATGCTTCATTTCAGATACAGTAAGAAAAGTAATTTGACAATAACGAGGTGAGGTAAACGAAACAGTCACCCATACAGCAAGAGCTTCTTCATTCCATCCTCTCTGAGCTAGCAGAAACGTCAGCACGCGGAGTGAAATGCTTAGCGGTATTTCGTCTGCCGCTACGTTCTGAGTTCAAATTCCGCCGAGGTCGTATTTGCCTTTCGTCGATTAAATAAGTACCAGTTACGCACTGGGATCGATATAATAGATTTAATCCATTTGTCTGTCCTTGTTTGACCTCTCTGTGTTTAGCCCCTTGTGGGTAGTAAAGAAATAGGTATTTCGTCTGTCTTTACGTTCTGAGTTCAAATTCTGCCGAGGTCAACTTTACCTTTCATCATTTCAAGGTCGATAAATTAAGTACCGATCTAATTGACTGGACCCGTCCGCCAAATTTCCGGGTCTTGTCCCTCTCTCCTTCTCTCTTTCTCTCTCGCTGTCCTCTGTCTTCTTTATCTGCTTATCTAGATTTCTTTCTCTTCTCTTCCTCTCTCTCACTCGCTCACGCGCTCCCTCCCTGTTGAATGATAAAAGTGTAGTCAATATTGAATCACATTCACTTGATCAAACTGTATGTTTCCTACAAAGGACAACAAGCTGAGTAACGTTAGCATGTCCCAAAATATATGAGACAGACTATAACAGGTCAAATAATAAAGTACCTGTATTTGCGTGTTTGCATTTTTGCATGTGTGTGTGCACGCACACACACGGACACGTGAATAATTTATGCACACACACTCAGCTATATTACATATTTATGCAGTTATTATGAATAATGATATACAGATGTGTGTGTAAGAGTACGTTATACGTATGCGTGTGTGTATTTGTATGTACGTATACATACATATATATATATGTGTGTATGTGTGTGTGTGCGTGTGTGTGTGTGTGTGCATGTATGTATGCATATATGTATACTATACATACATACATGTACATGCATATATATATATATATATATATATACAGAGAGATGGACGTGAACACATATATAGATACATACATTTATATAGACATGCATAATGAACATCGATAGAATATATATTGATATATATTATTGATATTAATATTGATATATATATATATTGAAATATGAACATATATATTGCCTATAATATATGTAGAGATATACATCTATATATGATTATATATAATTTGATATGTGTATATGTATATGTTATATATATTATATATATATATATAATATATATTATATATATATATAATGTATGTTTATATATATATATATACATATACACATTTATAAATATATGTGTATATACACACGCACACATACTTATGCCTATGTGTGTGTATGTGTGTACATATATACATAATGCTCTTTATATTGGATTGATGTTTGCATAATGGATAGCAAAGAGTGAGCATAAATATTGTAATATGTCAAGCGTACGAAATGTCGCCAGTAAAATCACACAACCAATACTTCCGTTGACAAAGAATCGCAATTTGTGGCAAACTCCATCATCTCCTAGCACCGGCGGAGAATATTTGAAGATATGCGTCATGTGTATTTATTGAAATGAGGGGATTCTTCAATCACTGTTTAAGTTCATGTTGTTTAAGTGGTCTAAAGATACGTGACTGTTAATGGGCCAAACACACACACACACATATATACAAATATGCATACACATGCATATACGTGAATACATACACACATGCTAACATACATACGTTCATACATAGGTTTAGGAGTAGCTGTGTCGTAAGTATAGGCGTAGGAGTAGCTTTGTGGTAAGTAGCTTGCTTACGAACCACATGGTTCCGGGTTCAGTCCCACTGCATTACACCTTGGGCAAGTGTATTCTACTATAGCCTCGGGCCGACCAAAGCCTTGTGAGTGGATTTGGTAGACAGAAACTGAAAGAAGCTCGTCGTATATGCCTATATATATGTATGTGTGTATATATGTTTGTGTGTCTGTGTTTGTCCCCCCAACATCATTTGACAACCGATTCTGGTGTGTTTACGTCCCCGTAACTTAGCGCTTCGGCAAAAGAGACCGATAGAATAAGTACTAGGCTTACAAAGAATAAGTCCTGGGGTCGATTTGCTCGACTAAAGGCGGTGCTCCAGCATGGCCACAGTCAAATGACTGAAAAAAGTAAAAGAGTAAAAGAGTATACATGCATATATACATACGTTCATACAAATATACATGCACACCGAAACAAGCAGTTACATGACTACGTATACACACACACACACACATGCAATGGACACTGAGGAATATTCTAATAAAAACAGCAATCTGGTGCAAACACAACAAAGTTATGGTTGTTCTATGGGACAAGAAACAAAATTCATGAACTGTCGGAGAGGTCAGCTGCCCAACGGATGTGAACGAACCATCAAAATTTCAGCGAAAAGTGAACATTTATGGTGAAGTAGTGCAGAACTGCTTTCGTACCCTGGCAACAGATCTTCAGTTTTGACTATCATCATATATGCATTATTTTCTACTCTAGGCACAAGGCCCGAAATTTGGGGGCAGGGGCCAGTCGATTAGATCGACCCCAGTACGCAACTGGAACTTAATTTATCGACCCCGAAAGGATGAAAGGCAAAGTCGACTCCGGCGGAATTCGAACTCAGAACGTAAAGACAGACGAAATACTGCTACGCATTTCGCCCGGCGTGCTAACATTTCTGCCAGCTCGCCGCCTTATATGCATTAGGCTATGTAACAACGGATTTGCACAAAAACCTTGAAATACTAGGATTTTTTAAAGAAAGAGAATGAAAAACTGACGCGCATCCTCCAATTCCAATCAATCAGCATCACGGTAAATATCTGTAAGACATTCCAAATATTCTCTGAGATTCTTTATATAAATACAAGCACAAGTTTGGTTGTGTGCATTCACAGAGACATATATGTAAAAAAAAAAGTAATGCTGCATATATACACACGCGAACACCTACGTGCAAAAAGGACATGTTCACACAGAACATATGTACAGATACAGCTATCTCTCTATCTATCTATCTATCTATCTATATATATATATATATATATATATATATATGCACACTCTCAGTCAACCACATATTTACAAACCCCGGGAACTGTCTCAACTACGAAAGTTTTGTCACTTTTCTGTTGAAAAATCTAATGAAAACCTCAAAGAAAACACACACAAATATATATATATAAATGTGTGTGTATACGATGGGGTAACAAAAAGTAACTGGAAACATTTTCTGTGGGACAAGCCCGTTGTAGTTCCGGCTTCCACCCGTTGAAGCCCTTTTGATGCGACCCCCAAGCACCGGTCTGCCAACCGGCGTTCTCCGGTGGGTTCATACTGCCACGTGGTGCGTCTTTGCTTTGTAGTGTTTTTCTCCTGTTCGTCGATTTTTGCGATGGCTGAAACGAAGGACCAGCGTGCTTCCGTGAAATTCTGCTGGGGAAATCGGCGACCGAAACAGTTGTCATACTTCAAACAGCTTACAAGGATTCGGCCATAAGGAAAACACAAGTTTACGAGTGGTTTTCACTCTTTAGAATGGTTACTTATCGCTTGAGGACCAACCTCGTTCAGGGCCACTGTCGACTTCCTGAACGATTAAAAACATCACGAGAATTCATGAACTGATCTGGAAAGACCTTCACCGAACAATTTACAGTCTTGTTGATATGACTGGTGTATCTTGAAGCTCCAGCCAACGAATTTTGAGCGAAGAATTGCAAATGAAAAGAGTTGCAGCAAAATTTGTGCCTCGCTTGCTCAAGGAAGATGGAAAGCAGTCGCGACCGAATGCGTGCCGTGAACTGAAAGAACAGTTGGAAGTTGATCCAAACCTTTTTTCGAAGATCATCACTGGTGACGAAAGATGGTGCTACGGAATTTGCAGATGTGGAAGATTTGACAAAAAAAAAAACACGGCGGCGTAGAAAGGCATCACTTCGCAAGAGTTCCAGCACGGTTTTGAACAGTGGAAAATGCGCCTGGACCGATGCATTGCTTCAAATGGAGAACGCTTTGAAGGCGATAGAAGTGTAAATATGTAAAACTATGTGAATAAAATAATGCAAAATATCAGTTTCTTTTGGGTACTCCCCGTATACATATATATGTGTATAGATATATCATATATACACATACGATGATCTTAACGGAACGGTAAATTATATACATACACGCATACAAATAAATAAATAATTGAATCTGTGTGTGTGTGTGTGTGTGTGTGTGTGCGTTGTGTGTGTGTGTGTGTGTGTGTGTGTGTGTGTGTGTGTGTGTGTGTGTGTGTGTGTGTATCAAGGGTTGAACAGAAAGAACATAGCAAAGAGAAAAATTAGACGAAAGCAGAGCAAGCGGAAAGCTAGAAGAAAACTTAACAGACGGAATACACACACACACACACACACACAACACACACATACACACACACACACACACACACATACATATATATATATATGTATGTATGTATGCGTATATATTTATGTGTGTATATATATGTATATATATATATATATGCATATATGTATACACACATATATATGCAAATAGATTGACAGACAGACAGATAGATAATGCGCTTTCACTCTTATTTCATTGTAGTTCTTTTGCAACATCATTTTCCCTTACCACCACCTTTCTCTCACTCTATCAATCTATTAATCTCTCTCACTTTCTCTCTATCTCTTTCTCTCTCTCACTCTCGCTCTTTCTCACTCCAAGTTATTCTACTTTTCACTGTTACCTTCGATTCATTCTCAATTTCTTTTTACTCTGTTTTCCCCTCCTTTTTCCCATCTTCCCTTTTTTTCTTCACTTTATTTTATTCTCCCTCCCTTCCCCACTCTATCTTTCTTCTCTCTCTCTCTCCCCCCTCCTCTCTCTCTCTCACTCAGTATTTCTTCTCTCACTCTTTCCATTGTATCACTCGTCAACATGGCGATGCGATAAATAACTCTTTATCAATTTAAATAATTCCCTTTCGGAACATTTTTTTTCTCTGACCAAATAGTGCAACAATAGAATTTTAACACATTTCTTCTTAATTTTATTGATACTGCGAAAACCACTTCAATCAAACGTCACACGACAGATTCAAGTCATTTTTGTGAGGCAGAAATGTGCGTCTGAAAGCGTCGTCTGCCTCAGTGAAAGGCGGGAGGATTTGTTGAAGAGCAACGTCTGCTTCGGGAAATTTCTCTCACAAAATGATTTTTGTTGTAATCAATTTGAAGTGGCACAGAAGAAGCGAATAAAATCACAAAAATAACAAAATTAAAATGAAAAAAGAATATAAAAAATTGAAAATACAGGGAAAAAAAGAAAAAGAAAAGAAATAGAAAGGGATAGCAAAAGAATGGATGAAATATTCTGAAGAGAACGGGAGTGGGGTGATGGAAAGAAACAAACAAGGAGGGTAAGGAAACTTGAGGGCGAAGGGATAAGGTAGAGGCTTAAAGAGATAAAATAGGGGGGGGAGGATGTAAAAAAAATGAAAGAAAAAGACAAGCTGACAGATAAATATATAGGTAGATAGATAGATAGAAAAATTATGAAGGAAGAAAGTGGAGAAAGAGGTAGAAATGCAGTACAAATAAGGTTTCTTTTTCATTTGGTAGAGGTCGCTATAAGCAGTATTCATAAAAAAAGATACTATTGCAAGGCTTCGCTTAAAGTATGACGTTTGAGAGAGTGTTCACTGTTGACGAGTGTGAGTGAAGGAGCGAGTATGAATGGCACGAGGAGTTGGTTGTTTACACTGCACCTGAGTATATGAATGTGGATACGTGTTTGTGGATATTTGTGAGTGTGAGCGTGTGTGTGTATGTGTGCGTAAGTGTGCGTGTTTGAGAGAGAGAGAGACAGACAGACAGAGACAAACAAAACAAGCAAACAGATAGACAGAGGGCGAACCTATGTATCTTTATAAACGTACTTAAAAGTGAGAGCCTGTGTTAAAAAAATATTGAATGAACAATAATTTGTTGTATTTGAACATTGTTATGTGAATGAATTTGTCAGGAAATGACTGATTACTCGGAGCTATATTTTGAGAACCATACTTTTTAACGAAAGGTATTCATTCTATCCAATTTAATGGTGCCGATTTCATACCATTTCTTAGAATTTACATGTAACATCAAGTTTTTCAGAAACGCATTTTCAAATTTCAGGTTCATAGAACATTCTCACTTTAGCAAAATAAAATTTAAACATGTGAGATATAATATCTTGAATTGCCATTTTAGATGTTTTATAGAAATATCTAGCCCTTTTCACCTACATTTTGGGTCCAAATTTTATGAAAATTACATGTATTTTTAAAACGTTTACCTGGAAAATATGCCATATTTTATTACATGTACGTAGCCATTACTACATTATTCAGCCATGAGAAGGGAATAATAAAATGCGTCAGATATCACAAAAATGGCATTATGGCGTTTGTAATGGTAAACAACACGATATTTTAGGGGGGAAATATATCGCTCTGCCAATAAGTTCCAGCTGTTTCATGATAATCTAACGTCTGAAGGGGTAAAATAACCATATAAACGAAGTTGGTTCTCAAGTTAACTGTTAAAGGGTGCTGCTTCCAATTCTTGGGATGTTGAACAAAAACGACAGCTGTTTTATATATATATACATTTCTTTTCTGTCTTTTTCAGAACAAATAATATTCTGCCATCGTATATTCATGCCACTGTCTCTGGTAAGAATTTGTGTTGTGTGATATTCTTTTCTACTCTAGGCACAAGGCCCAGAATTTTGGGGGATGGGGCCAGTCGATTAGATCGACCCCAGTACGCAACTGATACTTAATTTATCGACCCCGAAAGGATGAAAGTAAAAGTCGACACCGGCGGAATTTAAACTCAGAACGTAAAGATAGACTAAATACCTATTTCTTTACTACCCACAAGGGGCTAAACACAGAGAGGACAAACAAGGACAGACAAATGGATTAAGTCGATTATATCGACCCCAGTGCGTAACTAGTACTTATTTAATCGATCCTGAAAGGATGAAAGGCAAAGTCGACCTCGCCGGAATTTGAACTCAGAAGGTAGCGGCAGACGCAATACCGCTAAGCATTTCGCCCGGGGTGCTAACGTTTCTGCCAGAGTCTTGTCTATCTGTTAAAACGTTTCCTTCCCGACCATACGGTTCTACATTCAGTCCCACTGCGTGGCACCTTGGGCAACAGTTTTCTACTATGGCCTGGGGCCAACCAAAACCTAGTGATTGGATTCGGTTGAGGAAAACTGAAAGAAGCTTGTTGTATGTGTGTGTGTGTGTGTGTGTGTGAGAGAGTTTGTGTCTGTGTGAGTCTGTGTGTATGTGTGCGTGAGTGTGCGCCTGTGTTTATGTTTGTGCTCCACCACCGCTTGACAACCGGTGTTGGTGTGTTTAAGTCCCGTGACTTAGCGGTTCAGCAAGAGACTTCGATCAAATAAGTACCGAGCTTTAAAATAATAAATAAGTACTGGGGTTGATTCGTTCCACTAAAGTTCTTCAAGGAGGTGCCCCAGCATGGTCGGAGTCTAATAATTGAAACAAGTAAAAGATAAGAAAAATATATTTAATATTCTTGTATTTTCTATGTCGTTCATAGACACGCCGCTGGCCCTTCTGGGTGGTTTATTCTTTTATTCTTTTACTTGTTTCAGTCATTTTACTGCTTCCATGCTGGAGCACCGCCTTTAGTCGAGCAAATCGACCCCAGGACTTACTCCTTGTAGGCCTAGTACTTATTCTATCGGTCTCTTCTGCCGAACCGTTAAATTACGGGGACGTAAACACACCAACATCGGTTGTCAAGCGATGTTGGGGAGCAAACACAGACACGACGGGCTTCTTTCAGTTTCCGTCCACCAAGTCCACTGACAAGGTTTTAGTCGGCCCGAGGCTACAGTAGAAGACACTTGCTCAAGGTGCTATGCAGTGGGGCTGAACCCGGACCCATGTAGTTGGGAAGCAAGCTTCTTACCACACAACTACACTACGCTCATTTTTTTAAAGATCTATGCATTAATTTTCGTATATCGTTTACCTCTTACGGCTGTGCTGGAGCACCGCCTCGAAGGGTTTTAGTCGAACAAATCGACGCCAGGACTTTTATTATGTCTGATACTTATTCTATCGGTCTGTTTTGTCGAACCGCTAAGTTACAGGGACGTAAACACACCAACACCAGTCGTTAAGCGGTGGAGGGTAGGGGAACACAGACATAAAATCACACACTCATATGCATGTATATGATAGGTTTCTTTCAGTTTCCGTCTACCAAATCCACTCACTTGCCTTAGCTCTCATGCAGTGGGACTGAACCCGGAACCTTGTGATTAGGAAGCAAGTTTCCTACCACACAGCAACGGAGGTAGGTTAGGACAACTGTGTACCGAAGTCCACAACTGCCCTCTTATCTCCAGACAATATGCCTGCCCTTCTTTCCCAACCTTCGGAGCGCGAAGTAATCCTAACGACCGCAGGTTCATGAGATGGCTGTGATCTGTAAAGAATTTTGAATTCGTAAAACGGAAGAGAAGAATAAAAACGCACTGTCAAACAAGTTTATCTGCATGCCATGTTTGACATCACTGTCACACAGCTGAAATTTTCTTGTCTTGGCAATTTTAAATAATTCTTGCTACTTGAGATTATCTCCCCTTCTCATTTCGAGCTGATCTCAATTGCCATTTGGTTATTGTGTTACCTACTGTAAATATAGAGGTAGTTTATGTTGTAGGGTGTTTATATACCTGTATTTGTCTATTTCGTTCATGTACATGCTTTTGGCAACTTTTGTTATTCTTCTCAGCTCATTTTTGCTTAATCTATCCACAAACACACACACACACACACATACGCACACACACACATACGCACACACACACACACAACACACAGAATACATATATACATACATACACATATACATATATACATATAGGAAGCTCCGAATGACCCGTCCTTGTTTTTTCCTGTTCTGTTTTTGTATCGTCTAACTGTCCGGATGTTTTGTTGTCGCCTGTTACGTTCTTTGTTCATTTTCTATTTTATTTCTTCATATAAACATATAGCGGCGTACGTACGCTTTTGGTTTCCTGTATATAAGTACACACACACGCACACACACACCACACACACACACACACACACACACACACACACACACACACACACACACACACACATATATATATTCCGCCTAGCCTGACCTTTCTTTCTTGGTTCAACTACCATCGTGTAGCATCTCTTATATTCCTTCCCATGACTTTCATCTCATATGCCGTATGGCTTCACTTCCACACACGCCAGCTTAATTTAATTCGTCCTTTGTAGAAAGCCAACTGTTGTTAATATCCTGTTGTTTGTATTTCTAATTGTATACCATTTCTGGGGTTTTTTGTCCTTGTTTTCGTATACATTCGCTTGCTTTCTTCAAAGGAGTCTAGTACTCTTAGCTTAGATTTTCTTGGGGCCGGCAATACTGGAGCAGTCTCGACTGAAACCGGCCGAAACTGCAAAGATGATCTGGAATTCGATTGAGGATAGGAAGCTCCGAATGACCCGTCCTTGTCTTTTCCTGTCCTTTTTTGTATCGTCTAACTGTCCGGATGTTTTACTGTCGCCTGTTACGTTCTTGTTCCATTTTTTGTTTTCTTTTTTATATATACATATATATACACGCGCACACACACACACACACACACACACACACACACACACACACACACACACACATATATAAATATTTCAAATCTATATTTCCGAATGCTGTACTGAAGATGAGAAATAAGTAAGTAAATATAACTTTACTTTAATCTCGAAACGCGTATATATCTAATCTGAGTCGTGTGGATTCGTTACTTTTTTTTCTTTTTTGCCTACGTAAAAAGTGTGTTACTGTTTAGGAGATCCTTATGGCAGTAGAAATGGCATTTTAACTCCTATTTCTAAATTCGATGCGTGGCGAAGCAATTAGCAATTAGTTGACCCCCGATTATAATTATGTTTATAATTATAGAATATATATATATATATATATATATATACATATATATATATATATATATATATATATATATATATATATATTATATATAGTTAGATAGATAGATATATTTATATATATGTATATATATATATATACATATATAGATAGATAAATAAATAGATAGATAGATAGATAGATAGATGTACACACACATACATATATATATATATAATATATATTATATATATATAGATTAAATATATATATATGTACACATGTACGTTGTGAATATTACATATATATGTATATGTATGTATGCATGCATGCATGTATGTATGTATGTATGTATGTATGTATGTATGTATGTATGCATGTATGTATGTATGTATGTATGTATGACGGTAACGTTTTACTTTGATCTTCCCTAACAGCTCGTAATTTGGCAGGGAAATTGCCTAAATGGTGGGGGAAGAAAATGTATTTTTATATTTATATCACATCTTGGTGTATGGAAGGAAATAACTGATTTAATAAATAGATCTTCATACATAATTTTCATCTTCAAATTTATTATCCAAAACTTTTTCACATTGAATGCTATCCAGGCATTTTTCTTAACAGTTTAAATAAACTCATAAATATCTTATCTCCCATTAATGTTCTTATCTGAGGACCATTTAACATACATGCCTTGCATTTCTCTTGATTTAGAGTAAAAAAATTTCCACAATCATATTTAAAAGAGTTAGCTATCTTATCTAAAACTGAAATTGTTACCTCAAAGCGAGATTAACATAAAGTTCTGGGTGCAAAATATCTTTTGTTTAAGTGGGGAGATGTTCCTGGATTTTACTGAGGCGATGTCCTATGCTTTCCGACATAAAAGTATTTTCTTTCACGTTATTTATTTCTCGGTGAGTGGGTAATTTTTTTCCAGCTTAATTGTTCCATAAACACAGATAACAAGGAAACTTAATGTAGCCGCTTTGTTGGACAAGCGGCATACAAATCACTTTCAAATCTCTACAAATCTAATTCTGTTTGAAGTATTTTAGTGTTTCTTTTTTTTTTTTCAATATCACTTTCACGGTTTTTTAACTTTCTTTAAAATGTACCTAGTGGCCACTATCCCATAATTCAACAAAATACACATTGAACTGGCCTTTGAGTTGTCAATGAAAAATCGTCATTCGTCTAATTTTTATTGGCATCCCATTACGTTTATCAAATCAGTAAGCATCAGACTGTAACAGTTTTTTTCATTATGTCGATGAAAATGAATTATTGTTTCCGAAGCATGAGTTTCAATAATTTGTCTGGTATCTTTGGAAGATCAAAATTGCACACTCAGTCATTTAATTCAGAACGGTTTAAGGATATAGGTGTTCATGTACCAGAAGGTTGCGTTTTAACCCCTTTAATCCGCTCTGAAGTGGTTCGACAGAGTGCCAAACACCGACCTGTGGGAAAGGGCCAACCAGGAGCCCATACATGTTCAGATTAGACGAAGGAAATGGAGATGAATCGGACACACACTGCGGAAAGAACCCTCAAATGTGACACGACCAGCACTTGACTGGAACCCGCAGGGGAAAAGGAAGCGAGGACGCCCGAGACAGACATGGAAGCGGAACATTTTGGACGAGCTCAGGACCAACGGTCTGACATGGGAAGCAGCCAAGAAACACGCCAATGACCGCAAAAAGTGGAAAACAACTGTTGAGGCCCTATGCTCCACAAGGGGCAAATGGATTAAGAAGACTCCGCTCTGATGTGCAGTAATCGTGTTTATCGACGGCTCTTCAGAACAGTGATGTCATATGACCGATGGTTATTTGTCTTATGAGTTACTCATAGAGCTCTGTCCAGAAATATCAAATATACTCGAGCAACAATCTTCAGGATGGTTTATCGATTCTATCCAGAGTCTATCCAGGAACGCCAAAGCTCGTTTTCTTTCTTTATCGGTGCTTCATTGCCTCAGATTCAGACACAGAGAAGGTTTCATCGTTTGTCTTTATTACTCAATTTCATTCAAGAAAATCGCGAACTAAAGTTTATTAATCTACAACAAGAATATTATTCACAGAGACTTCCAAATTTTGACCTGTAAAACCATTGTTGGCAGCCCGACGACGCTGGCTTAACTGGCCGAAACTTTGAAGTCACTGTCAAACATATTCTTGCATAGGAATAATAAATTTGTACTCTACAAAAGCATAGAGTAACGCATCAGATTAACTAATTAAATTGTTGTTTTTTATTATAACTGAACATTAAAACAAACATGAACAAAAGTGATAAAGATCTTTGGTTCTAATTAAACAGTTTACCTGTTGTGCGTTAGGAGACGAATATGTCGTGATCATACAACTTACACAATCACAACTGAGACTAAAGGGAGAGCAAAGTCGATGCAGGGATATCTTCAATTTAATAGCATTTGTTCACTGGAATCTGTTCAAACAAGAATCATTTCTCAGCTGAAGGAGGCCTTCTCGGTGTTTAACTGCACAAACTGAGGTATGCGTCCCAACTGAGCCAATATTTTTTCTGTGCATTTATGTCCACAGCGTCAAAAGTTATCGTTAGAGGTTCGGCCTCAGTTCCATGCACTTCCACTGCAAATGTCTGACGCTAACAATCAAATCTGCCGAACACTTACGACATCCGAATAATTCACGTTGAGACTCGAGGATGATAGAATGTGTCTGAAGCCAATTCAAAATAAAAGCATGTGTGTACGTACATGCATGTATGTATGTGGACACAAACACATACATATACACACACGCACGCACGCACACGTGTATAAACATACATATAGGTAAATGTATTTACGATATGTAAGCCAACTTATATATATATATATATATATATATGCATATGTATATATATATATGTATGTATGTATGTATGTATGTATGTATGTATGTATGTATGTATGTATGTATGTATGTACATATGTATGTATGGATGGATGGATGGATGGATGGATGTATATATATATATATATATATATATATATATATATATATATATACATATACAACCTGTACAACCTGTTGCATGGTCGGGCCTTCGGCGACTAAACCGGCAACCCCTTCCAAGTTTGCTTGGTGAGGAGGGTGTTTATTGGACACACTGCGGGATGAAAAACAAAACCCGTCAAAGGGCGGAGGAATTCTTGAGAGCCAACGGCCATCCAATAAATGTGTAATTATATATTTACTGTACATCTGCCTTTTTCTCACTAATTTTTATATATTGTATACTTTTATAGCTTGCTCATTTTGTAAATTTTTATATACTTCACATCATATATTTTATATATATTTTGTATATCAATGTTTTATACATATATATATATTATATATATATATATATATATATATATATATATATATTATTATTTATTTAAATAATGAGGGAGAAAAATTTAATATTAATTTAATTAATATCAATTTAAAACCAGTAGCCTAGCATACAAAAATCTGATTTCTCTGATTATATATATATATATATCTTATGTTTTATTTATTTATTTATTTATTTTTTTCCTTATATCAATCTTATCCAGCTTAAGGCTGTATCATGCGCGGGGACATAGAAATAATCGGACTGAATACCCGATCGTGCGGTTAGACCACTGGGAGTGAAGGACTCCTAGCCTTTGTTAGGACATCCTTCTAGAAGAAGGTAACTCCGACATAAAACCTGCGGCTCAGTGGTTACCGATGATGTTGACTTGTTCTTCTTATTGCTGCTGTTGCTTAGTGAGTGGAATTGACTCAGTGCACAGCCTTTCCTCACTTTAAAAAAATCTTCTTGCACGGGCATTACACGATAACAACATTGAGTTAAGCTTCGTGCAATGGCCATACTCGATAACGAGGGGGCAGCCATCATATATATATATATATACATATATATACACATATATATACATATATATATATATATATTATATATATATATATATATAATATATATATATATACATACATACATACATACATACATACATACATACATACATACATACATACATACATACATACATACATATATATATATATTTGGAGATTCATACCATCTATGTCTTAATGTAAATATAAGCCATATATCTGAATTATGAATTTGCTTGTCTGAATGTTGAAGACAAATATCTTAAATTTTTATCTTATACCAATTTTTATTAATCTTTAGTTAATATACAAGCGAAAAAACAGTTGCACTATATACTGGAGCTTTATCGCCGTTAAATTTCTCGTACTATATATATATATATTATATATATATATATTATATATATTATATATATATATATATACATATAAATCCAAAAAACAACAAACAAAATAAAAACAACGCGAGGACGTGGTATATTAATGTATTTGCAGACGCTCAGGAGAGGAAAGAAAGATGGTTTAACGTTTTGAGCAGACGCTCTTCTTCGGAAACGGAGGAAAGTCCAAAAGAAGAGAAGGCGGAGGAAGAAAATCGCCAACGATTCACATGTGCTTACATTTTGAAAAATAAAATTCAGTAGGGTATTAGAATACCACTTGCTATATCGCTCTAAAAGCACAAATTAGTCACTATTAAAATACAGACATTGTTTGTATTTTTTACATATACAGGTATAAACTTGCTAGCCACTTTGTTATCATTAGTATTATTAATAATGGTAATGATACCTAATTTAAATTATATTGTTCTGGCTCACGTTATGTTCGATTTTCAATGTCGCTGGGGCACTCAAATGAAAGAACGCACCAAATCCTCCTCCACCTCGGAACTTTCCAGGAAGTCCTTCCTTTCCCATCTCCGCTTCATCCCCCTCGGAACTGTCCTTACTGTTTCTCTTCCTCCCATTCCACGGAACATTCCATGAAGTCCCTACCCTCCTCGGATCTTTTCAGGAAGACCTTCCTCCCCTCCTCGGAACTTTCCAGGAAGTACATCCTATCTTTCCTCCCTTCTTCCACTTCCTCCATTTCTTCGGAACATTCGAAGAAGGCCCTAGTGCCCTCCTCGAAAGTAGTTCCTCCACTTCCTTCATTTCCTCGCCTTCCTCCTCTCCTCTGAACTTTCCAGGAAGTCCTTTCTACATTCTCCTCTTCATCCTCTTCCCAGGAAATTTCCACAAAGTTCATACACCATACCTTGGAACTTTCCAGGAACCTTTATCTCCTCATCCCCTTCCCTCTCATAAATTTCCGAGAAGCCCCCCTCCTCGGAACTTACCAGGAAACATTTATCCCCTCCTTGGAACTTTCGAGGAAGTCCTTCCATCCACTCCTCGGAACGTTACAGGAAATTTCCAGGAAATCGTTCATCTCCCTGCTCCTTTCCTCGGAAATTTCCAGTAAGTGCCTACTACTCCTCGGTTCTTTCCAGGAAGTCATTCGTCCCGTTACTACACTCCCTCTCCGAAATTTCTAAGAAATCCCCCAAACCTCGAAATATTCCTGGAAGTTGTTCGTTCTCATCCACTCTTCCTCGAAACTTTCCAAGAAGTCCTTCCTCTCCTTTCCTCGAAATTTCAAGAAATTCACCCTCCTCAGAAACTTTCCACGAACTCCTTCCACTATATCCTGGGAACTCTCCAGTAAGTTCCCTTTCCTCGGAACCTTCCAGGAAGTCGTTCAATCCCCTGGAAGAGGAGGGGGAGTACTTCCTCGAAATTTCCGAGGAGTGCGAAGAGGGTTATTACTTATTGGAAAGTTCCAGGGAGGGAGGATTTCCTGGAAAGTTCTGAGTAGGGAGGGGGAAGTACTTCTTGGAAGGTTCGATGAAGGGCGGACTTCCTGGAGAGGTCCGAGGAGGAGTGGAAGGGGAGGAGCGGGATGAGTTATTGGAAACTTCCGAAGAAGGAGAGGAGGGAAAGTGCTTTCTGGAAAGTTCTGAGGAAATCGAAGGTCGGAGTACTTCCTCGAAAGTACCTGGGAGGAGGCTTATAATTTCATGTAAGTTTCCAGGAAGTCCCCCCCTACTGGGAATTTTCCAGGAATTACTCTCTCTTTCTCGGAACACTCCACCCTAACCCCTAACCCTAACCCTCTCCTTGGAACTGTCCAGGAAGTCTTCCCTCTTCTCAGTACTTTCCAGGATGTACTACCAGGTAATCTCGGCCACAACCTCGGAAATTTTTAGGAAGTACCACCTCCTCGGAATTTTCCAGGAAGTCATTCCCTCCTCCACTTCCTTGGAGCTTTCCAGGAATTCCTACCCCATCCTTGGAACATTCCAGGAAATCATAGCCCTCCTCTCTTTCCTTTGAACCTTCCACGAATTACTCCCCCTCTCCACCTTGGAACTTTCCAGGAAGTGCATATCTCTCCTCGGATCTGCCCTGGAAGTCCTTCCACACCTTCCTCAGTACTTTGCAGGAAGTGCCTACCCCTCCTTGGAGCCTTCCAGGAATTCCTTCCACTCTTACTCGAAAATTTCCAGGAATTGTCTACCCCTCATAGGAACTTTCCAGGAAATCATTCCTTCCCTTCCCCTTGCCTCTCAGAACTTTCCATGAAGTCACCCTCCTTGGAAGTCCTTCCTCCCCCTCTTCCCATTCCTGTCCTCCTCAGAACTTTCTAGAATGTAGTTCATCCACTCCTCCCCGGAACTTTCTTGGAAGTCCTTCTTTCCCTCCTCGGAACTTTCCAGGAATTCCATCCTCCCCCTCCTACCCTTCATACCTTCTTCCCCATCCTACTCTTCCTCCCTTTCCTCATGAATTGTTGTTGTGATTCATGCATCAGTTGCTGGAAAACTATTTCGTGGTGTATTTTTTTGATTATCATTTGAATTGTTTGCCTTTTATTTCTCGTGTACTACAATTTTCGACCGTTCGACCATATATATTCTACATCTTACTATAATGGTAATCATGCGATGATATGTAAATTTGTAACCGAAACCCCACTCTCTCTCTTATGTTCCCAAAATGTATGAAATTTGAAATTTGGATAATTTCATTAACTTACCTATTGACCCCAGAAACTTTGAATCCTAAATTGAAGGCTCTGTTAGCTGAGCTATTTCAGATCACTGTGAAAAGCATTAACACTTAATTAAAATAAGAAAATTAAAATAAGATTATTTTGCTAAAATATATCAAACGTAATACGTTATATATTAAAAAGTACCGAATTTACTCGAGAATAAAACGCACTCCTAATTTGATAAAAGTTTTTAGCTTTACCCGGTGTATAATTTGCATCCCACTTTTTTTATTTTCCGTTAAAAACAAATATAAAACTACAACTTATATACGAGCAAATACAGTAATTCTATATTAAGACCATTTTGTTTTTGTACAATTTCACGCCATTTTGTACGCTTTAGTTTGTTTAAAATTTAAATATTCAGGATAGACATGTTGCAGCTATGGAAAACATATTTTTTAACATGAAAGACTTTTATCATCTGACGCGTGACAGTTTGGTTGGCATACACAACAAATCAATTGTCACTGAAAATAGAAGCTTCAAATGTTTTAAATGAAGGTCATGTTGAATAACGTAGTTATTGCTATACAAACGGCGGGTCTGTCATAACTGGGATACCCTCGATCCGACTGATCTGGTGTTCCTAAACAATACCGAAATTTACTTTGATACAACGAAACAAGGCCTCTGTGCAGAATACAATTTGCTAGATGTAACTGTGAAATCTTGTCGACTTAAATTTGGAAAATGTTACTCTGTATATCCAAAAGTACAAAATAACACACACACACAACACACAACACACACACACACGACTACTTAACGGATCCTTTCAATATAAGATTGTCTCCATTCGTCTCTTTAGTATGTACTAATTTTGAAGACTACTGCAAAAACTGGACATTTTGAGAGTCATCCTGCGTGAACAAGGAAGCAAAGGATCTGTGCCAGTTAATGCGGACGTCATCAACATCTTGGTGTCGAACACCAGGGACTTTGAAGTGAGTAACAGCATTTTGTAGGATTACGAGGAGGCGACTGTATCAAGAGCAGGTGTGGTCACCGTTTTTCAGGCGTGTATTTCAAGATCTCGTTCTTTGGCAGCTGCTCTGTTAAAGAACGAAGTGAAGCAAATGCTGAGACAGGACCTTGGCACCTGGAGCGTCTGCCAGTCGGGAAATCCGATCGGTGGAAGTTCCATGGAATTGAGTGAGACTTCCTGGAAATGTCCGAGGAGGAGAGGTGAGTGGGACTGGTAATGATACAGAAAGCAAAATCAACTGATCCCGTAATATCCGTATTCCTTACTTCTGTAGTACATACAAGGTACGTATATTTCTCTTATGTTCGTTGCATTCGCCATATTTCAATAGTGAGTAATTTGTGGTTTTAAAACGATAGCTCTGTTTATGGTAATACCCTACTGAATTTTGGTTCTATTTTTTAACCTATAAAAGTATAAACTTGCTAGCCACTTTATTATTATTATTATTATTATTATTATTATTATTATTATTATTATTATTATTATTATTATTAATGGTAATGATACCGTATTCAAATATATATCTATATATATATATACCCACACATATATATATATATGCATATATATTACGTATATACATGCATGCATACATACATACGTACATAGATACATACATATACATGTGTGTGTGCATGTGTATGTGTGTGAGGGTGTTTTCCGTCACAAAGAAATGCTCCATTCTAATAGCTGCTCTGAGGAAGCTACAAGATGACCCATTGGCATTCAACTTTGACCACACATTTCCTTGTAGCAAAAACTGCTATAATTTCAGAAACACCGAGAGATAAGAAAAGATCGACTTTGATTTTAATGGCACCTCGAAATAGATAAAGCTATAAGTAACAGGGAGTAGAATATTGGGCCAAAAAGATCCCTTGGTGGGTATAAACTCGAAGGTTACCCGTGGGTCAAGGAGCCACATCTTCTATAAACATGACAGGCGTTCTATTACACCTGAGAAACCATTTGAATATACCCCATCAATTTCAGAAGCTTTCTAGCGAGAATTTTATGGTGTATACATAACAAGTATTTAGAAACTTCGAGAAATATCAAATGAATCATTTTTAACAGTCGAACTCGAAGTAAATAAAGCAATAAATAATAGCTTCTAGAATACTGAGTTTTAAAAATAATCTTTTTGCTATCCAACTGTTTTCTAATCCAATATCATACAAGCTATTAGTTTTTTTCTGCATCGAACCCAACCGTTAAAAATGATTTATTTTATACTACATGCACGCACGCACGCACGCACGCACACACACGCACACGCGCGCGCGCAAAGAGATTGGTTACATGTTTTTCTGAGATTGGTAAAATTGATGTAGACGACTCTGATGAGAATCCAATAAGATGCGAAAATCGGTTAAGGCTGTTAAAGAGGTATTACACAGGTTGTGTGTGTGTGTGCGTGTGTGTGCGTATGCTAGTGGTAGTCAAGAATTATCCGCATTTTCCCCATGACATATCTCTATTGTTACACTGCCTTCTGTGCATGCGTGCTAATAGTTGGTATTATTGTGGTCACGTGATTGAAGTTTGAGCCTGTTCGCGCCATTTTTCTTTCTGGCTTTACAGGTAAGCAAGGTAGCTCCACTAGTAATGTGCACCAATGGAGAACAAATAGCAGTGATTTCTCTGGTCGGAAGGTGTGTCAAGTGCTGGAATTCATCGGAGGCTTTAGCACCATACGAGGACAGTGCACTTCTGTGGAGATAATAGCGTATTATCATTTATATTTTTTTACACGTTTTATTTACATTCTCTAGATTAAGTAAGACCCTGATATTTAATTTATAAACCTATATATTGTTGTTGTGTGTTATTATAATAGCCAAAGATTGTCTTAGGCCTAAACGATTAATATTCTTTGAGATATATAGAAATATATTTCGATAGTTGTAGATTCTATTTACTTAAATATTGTGTCTGTTATGATTTGGTTGTTTTTTTAATTCTAATTGTTTTGTAGTTGAAAAGTTAACGCTCACGCTCATAATACATAGGCATTTAAATTAATTTTCTTACAACCCAGCCGTCCTTTCACACAGAATTTCGCCTATCTGATGAGACTTATATAAGTGATTTGAATTGTTTATAAATCAAATAATGCATATAAGTCGAAACAAACTGTTGGCTCTTTTGGTCTTTTAATGACTTTCTATGTTATCTTATATTATAATATATTTTATTATATTCATAGTATATTATGTTATAATATAAATAAATTATTGGATTGTTAATTGTATCTCTCTATTTAATTTATTGTTCATATATATATATATATATGTATGTGTGTGTGTGTGTGTGTGTGTGTGTGTGTGTGTGTGTGTGTGTGCATAGATAAATAGATATTTAGAGGGGGGGTATTTCGCGTTGCTCTACGATAATTTGGACGTCTGATGTGTGACATAATGTCGGTTTGATGGAGAAAGTAAGATAATGTACAGCACATGCATTTAATCACTATAAAAACAAATCATATGTTTAGGTTGTTCGGTAAAAACTGAACACTCACACATCGTCTTCAACGGGCGATTCCATCATATAAATAGATAGATAGATAGATAGATAGATAGATAGATAGATAGATAGATAGATAGATAGATAGATAGATATATATATATATATATACAGAGAGAGAGAGAGAGAGAGAGAGAGACAGAGAGAGACAGAGAGACAGACAGACAGACAGACAGATAGACGGATAAATATGTTTCTCTATTAGCCACACAGGGCTGCACACAGACGGGACAGATTACAAAGTAGAGCTTTTCTTTTTTTGGAGAAAAAAAAAGTGGGGTAGGTTTTCGATCAAAAGGGATCGTAAGAGAGAAAGAAGAAAAAAATAAAAAAAGGAAAAGTAACAAAAGAAAAGAAAAAAGAAAAAAGAGGAGAAAAAAAGAAAGGAAAAAAGGGGAAAAAACGATCAATAGGGATCGTGTATCACAGTGTCATGATGTACGGTGTAAAGGGGGAAGCAGATAAGGTTTATCCGTGGGAAGAAAAGCCTACGGAAAAGACCACGGTAACCTCGATCAATATTGTTACATGTTATCCCATTTGTTTGCAAGTGGGTAACCCTCTGTTTTCAATTTCTGGGTTCATAGGATTATGCTCAAGGTGGCTTCGTCATTCATACGTGCCATCCTTGCTACATTCACCCATCTTTTTTTAAAACGTTCGCTAGACAAAACTTGTCCCTCTACTCTCACTTTCCTTTTCAAGTGATACTTGAAGAAGTTGATGAGAGATTGACCAGAGAGGAAAGTGTTTGTCTCCAATCCTTTCAGACGCGTCCACCAGATACATTCTTTCGCCATAGCCACAAGTATGATGAAAATAGCTCTTCCTTCCCGTTTGAAGGAAGGAGGCGTGACAATATTGACGATAGACTCGGTTGATAAACCGACTCGTCCCACATGTGACAGCAGTTGTTCGGCATAAGCCCACAGGTCGGAAATTGTTGGACACTGCACGAGTGTGTGCAGAACGGTTTCGTCGCTCTGGCCACATCTTGGGCAGGTCGGCCCCGTGTTTCTCGAGCCGTGTCTGTAGAGCTCATCCCGAACGGATATCGCTTCTCGGTAGCACTTGCCAGGCCAGGGATCTCTGAATGTTGTCCATGGGCCCTGGCCCGAAAGTCGTCTCGAACAGGCGGGTCAGGTATTCCTCGTCAACGTCCAGGTTCGCCCCGAGCTCGTCGTCGTACCTCCCCTCCACTAATCCCCTATAGAATGCTTGGCTTGTGTTGGAGTCACTCAAGGTCGATCCGGGACGGCAGAGTTGCTTGAGAGCAACGCGACACTCGCGGTGCCATTCGCCCTTCCTCGGCCTCTTTTTGATCCACGACTGCAGTTCGGCCAAGGAGACGAGTTGCGGGAAAGCGTGCCTCACAAACGACGACCACACCTGTTCACCATCGTCTACGTAGAGCCTGAGGTGTCGCAGTCTCAGCGCGTGTCTGCGCATCATCAACCACGGCATGCCCAGTCCTCCTTTTAGATAGATAGATAGATAGATAGATAGATAGATAGATAGATAGATAGATAGATAGATAGATAGATAGATAGATAGATAGATAGATAGATAACTTTCTTTTATTGGCCACACAGGGCTGAATACAGAGGGGACAAATACAAATGTAGAGCTTTTCTTTTCGAGGGTGGAAAAGAAAATGGAAAATAAATGTAAGATTCCGATCAAAAGGGATCGAGAGGAAAAAAAAAAGGAAAGAAATCGTGTATCACAGAAACACTTTTTTAAAAAAACATTAATAAAACAAGATTGGGTTCATCCGTGGGAAGAAAAGCCTACAGAAAAGACCACGGGCACCTCAGTCAGGGAGGAAATAACCATATTAGAGCAAAATGCTCTCTCTCTCTTTTACGATTTACAAGGTCATGCTCAAAATGGTTTCGTCACTCGCACGCACCATCTTTGCTACATTCACCCATCTTTTTTTGAAACTTTCGCGAGACAAATCTTCCCTCTCCATTCTCACCTTCCTTTTCAAGTGGAACTTGAAAAAGTTGATCAGCGATTGGCCAGAGAGGTAAGTGTTTGTCTCTAATCCTTTCGCTCGGGTCCACCACACACATTCTTTCACCATGGCCACCAATACGATGAAAACTGCCTTGCCTTCCCGGTTGAGGAGAGGGGGCGGAGCAATTCTCACGATAGACTCGGCCGATAGGCGGACTCGTCCCACACGTGACAGCAGCCGTCTGGCATAAGCCCACAGGTCTGATATGGTTGAACATTGTGCGAGTGCGTGCAGAACGGTTTCGTCGCTCTGACCGCATCTCGGGCAAGTCGGTCCAGTGTGTCTGGAACCGTGTCTGTAGAGCTTATCCCGAACAGGTAATGCTTCTCGATAGCACTGCCAGGCCAGGGATCTTTGGTGATTGTCCATTGGTCCCGGCCCGAAAGTTGTCCTGAACAGGCGGGTCAGGTGTTCCTCGCCGACGCCCAGACTCTGCCCGAGATTGTCGTCGCACCTCCCCTCCACTAATCCTCTATAGAATGCCTTTGTTGTGATGGAGTCGCACAAGTTTGATCCCGAACGGCAGAGTTGCTTGAGAGCAACGCGACACTCGCGGTGCCATTCGCCTAGCCTCGGTCTCTGCTTGATCCATGACTGTAGTTCGGCCAAGGAGACGAGCTGCAGGAAAGCGCGCCGCACAAAAGGCGACCACACCTGTTCACCATCATCTATGAAGCGCCGGAGATGTCGCAGTCTCAGCGCGTGTCTGCGCATCATCAACCACGGCATGCCCAGCCCTCCATTTAGCGGGTGTTGACAGCAAATGGATCGCCTAACCATCGGAACGTTTCCCTTCCACAGGAAGCGGAAGATTATACGTTCCAGTTTGGTGATTGTAGGGTCGGGACAAGGCACGACGATCAGACGATACTCGATGACGGATGCGATGTACGCGTTCGCCATCTCCACCCGACCTTTTAGGGATAGCTTTCTCTCAGCCCATTTCTGGGTGAGAGTAGCCACCCTAATCGATATTTCGCCCCAGTTCTTCTCCATTTGAAGGTCCGGACCGAACCAGACCCCGAGCAATATAACCGGTCCGTCGGTCCAGCGTCCCACGACGGAGACGTTGTTGGACGACATGGGCCTGCTTCTCCAGGTGCCGAGCCGCAAGCCCACTGACTTTTCCCGGTTAATTTTTGCTCCCGTTACCGCTTCGTATTCTTTTAGTATCTCACCGACAGCTCAGTCTCGTGTGCGGTAGCTCGACACTATGACGGTGACGTCGGCCGCGTATGCAACACTCCTCCCGCATCCCAGCCCTCGTGGGATGCCCCTCAGCGTCGCCAGTTTCCGCAGTAGTGGCTCAAAAGTCAATACATACAGAAGCGATGAGAGGGGGCATCCCTGACGAACCGAACGCATGATGTTAAAAGGTCTGGATAGATGACCATTTACGCGAACTACCGAGCGGATGCCACTGTATAAGGCAGCGATCCTACAGAATACTCTATCTAAGTACGATCTGGACAACCCGATGCGGTTACTCCGTGTCCACGTTGGCACATTCGGTACCTGTCAGACAGTTGGAAACGTCTGAGCAGGTCTTTGAGGCATTTGCATCCCCTCCTATTGCTATCTCTGCCCACATAGTCTAGATGCGTGTCCAGGGTGGCATTCCAATCCCCCACTAAAAGTAAAGGACGAGACGTTCCCATGAAAGACTCTAGACGTCGAAAGAAAATCTGGTCGGCCTGATAAGGCGGTGCATAAACTGTTTGTCGAAAAAAGCTATTGCTGCCATCGACATCCAAAACGACCAGCCTACCCTCCGGGTCTAGGAAAATTGCTCTTACTTTGAGGTCCAGACTCGGCCACCTCCGCCTATTCTCGGTAGACACGGAGAAAAATAAATGTTGAAATGTGTGCCGAACATGTGCTGGAGTGCCCGCGAGCTGTGGAGTCTGGTCTCACTGATGGCTATGATATACAGATTTAGTGACTTGATGTCGTTTAACAGGTTGCCTTGTTTCCAAGGCGACCCCAAGCCACGTACATTTATACTGCCTATTTTGAGCATGTTCCTATCAAAAATTGTGTTTTACACACGAAAAGATGAGAAAAAAAGAAAGAGAGAGAGAAAAGGTTACTTGTTGTTCGAAAGTCCTTTGTTTTTCACCTCACAGTCTTCTTCCATGAGGTTTTTGTAAAGTTTCTTTGACAAATATTTTTGAAATCTCCCAACTGCATCAGGGTAGAGAGATTTCAGGGTGCTGTCTGTGTTCTGTGTTACGTGTATTATTTTAATGTGTTGTGGTGGTGTTGTGCGTGGGTGGTTATTTGTTTTTGTGTCATTTTCAGTTATGTTGGTGTTTGACCTAATGTATTCCATTAGGTCGTGGTTGTTTGTGTTTATGGCTGTCAACATTGTTGTGGTGTTTGTGTTGGTGTGTTCATTTTCTGTGGATGTTTTTGTTTCGGGAGTGGTGAATCTTTCTGCTTTGTTTGTTAGCTTTTCTATTCTTTTTCCCCCTTTTTCTCCTCCCCCCTGTGGCTGTTTGCCAATCCTCTGTGTCTTCATCTAATGACATGTCAGAGGAATCAGAGAGTGGGAGGGGAAAAGTATTGGGGTCTATCTTTTGACTGTGTTGATTTTGTTGTTGATGTTGGTGTTCGTTGGTGAGCTTTAGGGTGTGGTGTATGGGTTTTTGGAGGTGGGTGTGGGTATATGTGTTTGTGTGATTGTAGGTATGTGGTGTTTGGGTGTGTGTTGGGGGGTGATTTGGGGGTATTAGTAGTATTGTATGTTTCTTCATTTTCGATGCTTGTCTTTTTGGTAGATGTTCTTGGTTTGGGAGTTGGTTTCTCTTTGGTTGTGGTTGTTGATGTTGTTTCTGTTCTTGGTGCAGTTGGTGGTGTTGGGTAGGTTTGTTCCTTGTTGATTTTCTGTGACTGGTCCTTTTGTTGTTCGTGCAAACTGTGGTGTGGGTAATAAAGCTGTCTTTTTTGTTTTTTCCGGCTGCTGTTGTTGTTGCTGCTGTTTTCTCGCGGCAGAGTTGCAATCTGTTGCTCACTGCCGCATATGTAGCAGCGTGGTCTTCTGCCCTCGACGACCACATACAACTTGTGGTCTTCTGATATATGTATCTGGGTGGGTATTTTGTTGATGGCATCTTGGTTGATATGTAGTAGAATTTCTACTCTCTTTCCCACCCAGGTTTGTGTTCAGTGACCGTGGTTTGTAATATGTTACAATCGTCCATTTCCACACATATGGCCGATATTAGCCATAGAGTGTCCGCTATTTGGGGAACATTGTTTAATATGACCTTAGTTACTCTCTGTCCAAGGTAGCTAGGTATCATAGTGAGTTCATCCGAATGAAGAGTTAGCGTTGAGAATCGTTTTGCTAACTCTTCAGTGTGAAACACTACTTGTATGTGAGCAAACTTGTTCCACCAGGTAACATATTCCTTAAAATTCCAGATAGGTTGCAAGCATTTTTCGATTTTGCTTGTGTTCGCCTTCTCTGGACTTTTTGTCTTGTTGATTATTTTATATATAACAGTTTTCTTTTTTTTCGTTTTCTAGTATTTGTTGCGGTATGTTTATTTTTACTTTGCCATTTTCTTTTGTGATTAAAGCTTTGGTATCTTTTATCTGCTGTTGTCTTTTTTCTTTTATCGCCTCGGCGAAATTTGTTGTTGTTTTGTTATTGTTGTTGCTGGTGGTGATGTTGTTGTTGGCTGCAGTTGGTATATTCGGTGTATTTAGTGTCTGATGTTTGATTGTGCAAGTAGGAAGGGGTGGAAAATTGCTTGCATAATTTGTCCCTGCGTTTGAGCAACTTTCGGCAATTCGTTTGGTGGTCGCGGTCTTTTGTTTCTCTCCTTCAGTTCTTGGTGTTGGAGGAAACAAGGTCTGGAAGGAATTGTTGTTGTTGTTATTATTGTTATTGTTGTTGGTGTTGGCGGTGGTGTCAGTGGCAGAAGAGACAGCCGTGGCAGCAGATATCGTTGTAAGTGAGATAATAGGTGAGATAATTAAATCTTGCGCAACATTATGGACGTTTATATTTACTTCATTTTTGTTGTTGTTATTCTTGTTGTTGTTGTGTCAGTGTTAGATCTATCAGATGTGGTAGCTTTGATGTTAGTGGTGGTGGTGGTGGTGTTGATTTCAGTTTTATCCTACTTTATATCAGCGTCTTTGTTGACTGCCTTTTCCAAAGCAGGAAAATTCTCCTTAGAAAAAATCGTTGAATACGATAAAATTTCTCGACATTTTTATTTCGAGAAAAACAAAAAATCAATTGATGAAAATGCCCCTAAACGAAAGTTGGGCGTTTGAAAAGTTGAAAAACTCCGAAAATGTAAAACGTAAACAAATGGATGCAACAGAGAGAGAGAAAGAACAGCGTCTTTGCGTTATGAGGAACGCTTCAGCGACATTGTATGAAAACAAGCTATGAAAGCAAAAATTTTGATATATAATTGAGGCTGAAATTGACCCTAGGGGCAAAATCCCCTCCGGAAAACACACCCAGATGAAAGCTGGGTGTCTTACACACTCCGTGTGCAAAAGTTGAAGCGAAACTTTTTCAAAAACACAATAAAAAAAGCGATTGACTTACTAGCCGATCCGTCAATGAACACTATCGATCGAGATAGATAGATAGATAGATAGATAGATAGATAGATAGATAGATAGATAGATAGATAGATAGATAGATAGATAGATAGATAGATAGATATTAATTGGAAGGGTGTCTACAAGTGGCACGTTTTCATACGCGGAATGTTATTGAACTCTGTTCGATTGATGTTCAGAGTAAGTTGTACCGTGATAGGTCAGCAATTGATGTAGAATTGTTGCCGTATAGTAACTGTTGTTATGTTACAATTAATGGATCTATATGCGAATTTTTACATATATGTTTTTTTTTTAATGATTCTGCATTTTTTCCTGTTGTTCGCTAATGATTCTTTCCATAGTTCGTCGAAATTAAATTTTCTCTTCATTTATTAAAAATGTTTCTACAAGACTCTCTAAATGCATTTATTCAATATTGCGAGTGTCTTATCTGTGCTAATTAAGTAAATAATTATTTAATTACTTCATTTATTTCTGTAGTTTCTTAAAATTTCAATTTCTTATTAATTACAACTTCTATTTGATGTCGTTAAAATTCCTGTCGAGCAACATCAACATCAATGACTCTCCAGTCGTGACCATGCCACCTCTTTTACTCAGGTACAGTGTCTCTACATTATTCATTGTGTTCTTCCATTTTAAGACAGTAAAGATGTAATTTTGAGCAAGATTTAACTGTGATTTCTAGCTCTTACAGCAACCTGTTCGATCCCCTTCTCTTTAGCTTGATCTTCCGTCTATAGCTTGTATATTTTTTAAAACGGAGTCATATAACATTACTCGTACCTTAATGCTGTTATCTTACTATAGTGATTTGCTTCTAGTAATTGTACAGAGTAGTGGTTCTCAAACGAGGTCCATATGACCCTTAGGTTATACTGCTACAATGCACAAAATATTT
>NC_043010.1:27533685-27568685 GCF_006345805.1 Octopus sinensis
TATATTACATTATATATATATATAATATATATATAATATATATATATATATATATAATATACATATACATATATTACTATTTCTCTCTTGTTAGCTCTCTCATATCCCAGAAACAGCTGTAAGACTACCTTTCGCTTTATAAATGTCCTATAAACTCTACATACCCTTGGCTTTGTTATCGCATTTTATTTAACACACACACACACATAATATATATATGCTCTTTACTCTTTTACTTGTTTTAGTCATTTGACAGAGGCGATGCTAGAGCACCGACATTAGCCAAGCAAATCGACCCCAAGACTTATTCTTTGTAAGCTCAGTACTTATTCTATCGGTCTCTTTTGCCGAATTGCTAAGTTATGGGGACGTAAACAGACCAGCATCGGTTGTCAAGCGATGTTTTTTGGGACAAACACACACATACACACACACACACCACACACACACACACACACCACACACATATATATATATATATATATATATATATATATATATATACTAATATATATATATACATACATATATATGATATATGTATATATATATATATATATATATATATATATATATATATATATATTATATTATATATACGACGGCTTCTTTCAGTTTCCTACCAAATCCACTCACAAGGCTTTAGTCGGCCCGAGGCTATAGCAGAGACACTTGGCAGGTGCCACGCAGTGGGACTGAACCCGGACCATGTGGTTGGTAAGCAAGCTACTTACCACACAGCCACTCGTATATATGTATATGTAATATATAATATTATAATATATATATATATATATATATATATATATAACAGAGAGTGAGAATATATACACACACACATATATGCATCTATAAGTATATTTATGTGAGTGATTTTGTGTGTACATGTGTGGGATGAGTGCCTGTGCGTGCATATCTGAGTGTGCGTGCGTGCGTGCGTATGTGAGTGGGTTTGTATGTATGTATAAATTGATTTTATGAAGCCGTCGAAGAAGACAGCGCTTAAGAATGAAAGAAATCGAGAAATGGAATTGACAACTTCGTGTCTTGAGAATATCATGTTAATGCCATAACACGAGAAACGATTCTTTGAGTCTTTTTTTTTCGTTTATTTTTTTTTCTTGTATTTCGATGCCAGACAAATCACATATGCGTGAGTGCGTGCACGCAAGCAAACACGTATGGTTACACACAATTGCGCATGCACATGGACACATACAAACACACGCTCGTGCTTACGTAAACACGCATTATCACGCTCAGTGGCGCATACTTCCGTACATAACAGTGCCATACAGACACACGGACAGATGTTCACGCATTTACACATACACACACGCACGCACGCACGCGCGCAAAACACGGTTTTGCAGCCAAAATATGCATAGTCACGCAAGCAAAAGCACACACATGCAACGCACACACGCTCACACACACACACAAACATAAGCATATATATATATATATATATATATATATATATATGCGTGTGTACAGGTATATATATATATATATATATATATATATATATATCGTGTGTGTGTATGTATATATATACAAGTATGTATGTATAGCTATTTATCTATCTATATATCTTTATACATTTATATTATTTACACACAGACACAGATACACATCCTATACTTTTATTCTTTTATTTGTTTCTGTGATTTGACTGCGGTCATGCTTGAGCATCGCCCTGAAGGATTTTAGTCGAATAAATCAACCCTAGGACTTAGTTTTTAAGCCTAGTATTTATTGTATTGAACACCTTTTGCTGAACCGCTAAGTTACGGAGACGTAAAAACAAACATACTGATACTGGTTGTCAAGTGGTGATGAGGGGACAACTATACACACACACACATATACATACATACGCACACACATATGCATACATATATACGACGGCCTTCTTTCAGTTTCTGTCCACCAAATCAATTCACAAGGCCTTGGTCGGCCCGAAGTTATAGTAGTAGACACTTTCCCAAGGTGCTATGCAGTAGGACTGAACCCGGAACCATGTGGTTGGGATGAAAGCTTCTTACCACACAGTCACGCCTATGCCTATATATATAATTCTTAAAATTAATATAGGTTAGGTAAAATTAAAGAATTTTTTTCTACCAGTGGCCTAGCATCTATACAAAGTCAATAGACATATTTTTCATATAAAATTAGTGTACATTTATGTACAAAAAGGGGTGTGCCTTAACAGGTTGCCTTACATGCTAGAAGGAACAGTTAAAAGTCCAAACGACAGTTAAGAGAAATTTCGAAGGGAAGGAAAAATTAAAATTAAAATATTTACCAAATGTTTTTATTTTTCATTCCCTTCGAAATTGCTCATAACTGTGGTTTGGACTTTTGACTGTTCCTTCTAGCATGTAAGGCGACCTGTTAAGGTTCACCTCTTTTTGTGTTTAAATGTGTACACAAACACACACACACACACACACACACACAGATTATTTATTTATTTATTGCCCACAGAGGGCTAAACATAGAGGGAACAAACAAGGACAGACAAAGGGATTATGTCGATTACATCGACCCCAGTACGCAACTGGTACTTTATTTATCGACCCCGAAAGGATGAACGGCAAAGTCGACCTCGGCGGAATTTGAACTCAGAACGTAGCGGCAGACGAAATACCACTAAGCATTTTGCCCAGCATGCTAACGATTCTGCCAGCTCGCCGCCTTATATATATAAATTATTAAGGTGGCTATTTGCAATTTAGAATCGAATGACAGAAGTGTAGTCTTTCGATGGTGGGCGCTAGTGAGCACCAACATTGCTATGAGTCAGAATAATTCTTAGCCACATGAGAGCACTTATCTAACGGCTGACAAGGGAGGAAAGCTCCCTACGGCAAGCGAGATGGAATCATATCATCAGATGATTTCAGGTTTGATTAATCTTCATCAGTAACCAATTACTGCGTCGCTGAGGGTTGAAGAACTTAACTCAGCTTGTCAGTCTTATAGAGAACACCATAACAAACATTGACTGATTTCAAAAATAGTGAAGTGAAACTTATAAATTAAGGTAGCTATTCGTAATTTAGAATCGAATGGTAGAAGTAGAGTCGTCACATATATGTATGTGTGTGTATGCATATATATATATATATATATAGTTGAAATTTACAGAAAAACAAAAGACAAAGACAGGTGTATAAACAACAAGTAGGTGTATTGGTTTGACGCTCGGGAAGGTGAAACAGTCTTTTACGTTTCAAGCCTATGCTCTTCAACAGAAAGGAATAGGAGGAAATAAATAGAAAGAGAATAAATTTTTAAAAACTTGTGGATTTAGCTGCCAATCATGGCGGCCCAGGCTATGTCTGATTTAATAGCACCGCCTAGAAGAGATACACAGTCAGCTCTTGGGCACCACAGCTCATTCGAGCAGCGAGTTGTTGTTTTCAGAGACATTTCCGGATGTGGGTGGTTTGTCTGGTATTTGTTGGAGATAATCATCTGGGACCGTTTGAATGCCGTGAAATCACTTTCCTCTTTTATGTGGGCTGGCACGATGCTGAAGAGAACAGGGCCAGTTGAGGTGAAATAGTTCTGACGTAGTATTGTGATACGACACGAACATTATTTCTTCAGTGGACGGACGGCACAGGCGCCAAGCCTCGGATTAATTTTAAAGATGGTACCTAAATCATACAGGCAATGTTGATTGAATAGTTTCCACATCATACAGATGATATAGCGCTCATGGCGGCGCTGGAGGGAATAAAGCCTGAGCTTTTTGAGTCGATCCCAATAGTCAAGGCTTATCATGTCATCTCGTGTTTTTTTGTGATTGATATCTGGGGAGCTTCAATTTTCATATTTTGCATTGTGAATATATATTCTCTCCCCAGACACAATAATATAAATATATATATATGTATATATACACGAGCACACAGAGCCACATATATATATATTCACACACACACACACACACACACACACACACACACACCATACACACACACACACGTACACACACATATACATGTACACAAACAAATATATATGCAGAAACATAAATAAGTCAAAGAAAAAGTAAGAACTATGATATGGTTGGTTGAGTTTCAGAAGCGTCATTGGTTCGTTGGTTTGGGTGGTTTGCTGGCCGGTTGGTTGGTAGGGATGGGTGTTAGTTTAACGAATGAGTGTTGAATCCACACGTAGAGACGCTGTTGCCAGTGATTGTAGGAACACTTGGAATGATCCAAAAAGGCAACTGAAAATTATTCGAGAATCATCTCAGACTTACCATCCATGGAAGCGACAATGTTATTCTCAATACGTCACACGTAGAGAATTTTCTTTCCTGTAAATTTTCTTTCCTTTGCCCCCTTTTTTTTCTTTGTTTTCCTTTTTCCTATTTTTCTTTTTTCCTTTTGTTTCATTCCTTTTCCCCTTTTTTTATTCTCACATAACTTAGCTTTGTAAATTGACAATCTGGTGTGTTTATTCTAATGGCCTACAAATGCATAGAGTGAGTTTCTTTGCCCTAGGTGTCGGAAAGACACCCAGCAAGAAACGTAAACAAAGTTAAAAGAAGAAAAATGATAATAATAAAAACAAGAGCACTCAGAGAGCGCAGACCTTCGCCAAGGCAACACCAACGTCCTTTCAACTATTAGCCGGAGATGTCTTTTTAAAATGAGAATATCTGAAATAGACTCGGCTGCTCTCATAAATGAGAATACAAAAAATGTACCCGACCGCTCTCAAAAATTAAGTAAAAAAGAAAATACAGGAAAAATAATCCAGAATCCTCGTTCGGTACCGGATCGATCCCAAAATTTAATCAGTTGGTGTCAGTCACAAGACCAAACATCCCTGAAAGTTTCATCCAAATCCATCCCGCGGTTCTTGAGATATCTTGTCCCCGGACAAAAAAAAACCCCAAAAAACCCAACTGAAACAATACCTCCGCCTTCGCTAAGGTGGAGGTAATAATAATAATAATAATAACAATAATAATAATAATAATAATAATAATAATAATAATAATAATAATAATAATGATGATGATAATAATAATAATAATGATAATAATAATAATAATAATAATAATAATGATGATAATAATAATACTAATAATAATAATGATGATGATAACAATAATACTAACAATAATACTAATAATAATAATGATGATAATAATAATAATAATAATAATGATAATAATAATGATAATAATAATAATAATAATAATAATAATAATATAATAATAATAATAATAATGATGATAATAATAATAATAATAATAATGATAATAATAATGATAATAATAATAATAATAATAATAATAATAATAATAATAATAATAATACTAATAATAATAATGATGATAATAATAATAATAGTAATAATGATAATAATAATGATAATAATAATAATAATAATAATAATAATAATAATAAAAATAATAATAATAATAATAATGATGATGATAATAATAGGCAACTATTGTTGCAAAGAAGGTGAAAATGATGGCAACGAATAAAGCGCACGAACAATTGGCTGATAGGTGGGAGGAGAAACCTCTGCACGGCAAATATGTGACCCGCAGCAAACAAGCTGATGTTGACCAGAAGCAAACCTATCAGTGGCTACGGAGCTCAGGGCTAAAAGCAGAGAGCGAAGGTTTCATCCTGGCTGCTCAAGATCAAAGCCTATTAACCCGGAACTACCAGGCCAATGTGATGAAAAATGGAGCAGACCCAAAATGCCGAAATCTCTGGATGTAAAGTCTTAGCACCAGTGGAGTATAAATTAAGACATGACAGAGTTGGCCAATATCTCCACTGGCTAATAAGTCGGCATTACAATATCAAAACTGCCGACAAGTGGTATAATCACCACCCTGAGGCTGTAACTGAAGGAGAAAATGTAACCATTCTGTGGGACTTTCCAGTACATACAGACCGAACCATCAAGGCCAATAAACCAGATATTGTTGTGAAAGACCAAACAATAAAGTTTGCTTATTGATCGACATGAGCATCCCCTGTGATCATAATATCTCAGCGAAAGAGTTTGACAAGCTCAGAAAATATAAGACCTACTCATTGAAATTGAGAAAATGTGGCATCTCAAGGCGGTTACAATACCAGTGATCGTAGGAGCACTAGGAATGATCAAGAAGGGAACCGAAAATTATATGAGAATGATCCCTGGCTTACCATCCCTGCAAGAAGTGCAAAAGATAGTCTTAACTGGTACATCACACGTATTGAGAAGAGCATTGTCGATGTGAGAACTGTTGCTGCTCATGTATTTTAATTTAACTTTAAAAAAAAAAAAAAAATCAACGAACTATTGAGTTTGGTTTAATGGCCTACCAATATGTTACTATGAGTTTCTTTGCCCTAGGAGTCGGGAAGACACTCGGCAAGAAATGGAAGCAAATTTGAAAGAAGAAAAAAAAAGTAATAATAATAATAATGATGATAATAATAATACAATAATAATAATGATAATAATAATAATAATAATAATAATAATATCATGTAATAATAATAATAATAATAATAAATAATATAATAATAATATAATGATAATATAATGATAATAATAATAACAATAATAATAATAATAGGTGCATTAGGCATGATAAAAAAATATTCAGACAAATACATAACAAAAACACCAGGACTTACAAACACATATAACATACAGAAAATTGCACTACTAGGCACTGCACACCTATCCTAACGCAAACACTTTCCATACAATAACCATCAGAGCATCACAACAAATCACAGCACATACCCAAGGCACACAGAGCTGCGCTCGGTAGTGAAGTGAAAGCACGCTATAAAAATAAAACTACTGAATAATAATAATAATAATAATAATAATAATAATAATAATAATAATAATGATAATGATAATAATAATAATAATAATAATGATAATGATAATAATGATGATAATAATAATAATAATAATAATAATAATATAGTAAGATCATGGAGAACCACACTAACTCTGAACAGTGACAGTGAATCCCTAAATGCTGGTGATGTAAAAATTTCGTGTGGCATTTTCCAGGGTGACTCACTGTCACCACTCCTCTTTTGTTTATCCTTAATACCTCTCTCAAAGCTGCTCAATGACGCGCAGTACGGGTATAAAATGTTTGATAAAATATAAATCATCTCGTTTACATGGATGATTAAAGCTTTTTGCAAAAAATGATCAACAACTCAAGGGCTTACTAGCGATAGTCAAACAATTCAGTGACGACATCAGAATGCAATTCGGCCTCGATAAATGTGCAAAGGCTACCTTTATCAAAGGAAAAATGACAGAAACATCTAACGTTAACCTTGACCAACAGAATGTTCATAAAAGAACTAGACCCAGCGGAGAGCTACAAGTACCTAGGGGTAATTGAAGGGAACGGAATAAGGCATTCAGAGATGAAGGAAAGGATCAGGAGAGAATGCTATCGAAGAGTGAGAGCAATACTCAAGACAGAGCTGAATGCAAGAAACAGGATCGAAGCAATCAATGCATTAGCTATACCAGTCGTGACTTACAGTTTCAATATTGTTAACTGGTCAATTACTGAAATATGTCAGCTCGACAGAAAAATAAGGAAACTGTTGACAATGCATAGAATGCACCACCCTAAGGCAGATACAGAACGACTCTATCTGCCAAGAAAAGAGGGAGGCCGTGGTCTTTTGCAACTGGCAATAACAATGAAGATTGCTACAATTGGCCTAGACACCTACCTGAAAAACTCTGAGGACTGGATGTTAAAACTTGTCTCAAAACATGAAAACAAGAAAGCATCATACTCAGTCACAAAACAGCAAAGGAATATCTAAGTGATTCCGAATACAACCAATTTCGGAATTAGAGATAGACATACAAGAAACAAGCACAGAAAAAGCTAGGCGCATGAAAACCCGTGCCAAAACTGCGGCCTAGATATTCTGAATAATAAATGGCAAGAAAAACCTCTCTACGGCAAATACCCAAAGAGAGCGAATAATGCAGATATCGACAAAGCCCTGACCCATCAATGGCTAATGGCCTCTGGCTTAAAATCTGAAACAGAGGGGTTTATCATAGCAGCTCAAGATCATGCCTACCAACAAGAAACTACCAGGCCAACATATTAAGATCAGAAGCAGTCCAACGTGTCGTGTATGCAAGCAACAAAATGAAACCATTGACCATGTGGTCTCCAAGTGCAGTCTTCTAGCGCCTACAGAGTATCTCAACAGCACGATAGAGCTGCACAATATATTCACTGGGTAATCTGTAAAAACCTGGATTTGCCCCATGAAAAAAACTGGTGGGAACACAAACCACCCCCAGTGCTTGAAAATGACCACATCTCACTCCTCTGGAACTTCACTTCAAACTGACATGAAGATAGATGCAAATAGGCCAGACATCATATTGAAAGACTTCAAACAAAGAACATGCCTCCTCATTGATATGACTGTCCCAATCGATATAAACGTATCTGTCAGGACCTACCAAAAACTGAGCAAATATAAAGATCTTGAAATAGAAATCAGCAAAATGTGGAAGCTGAAGACTAAAACAATACCTGTTGTCATAGGTGCCCTGTGAATGATAGCAAAAGGGGCTGATAGCTACCTAACTCAGATACCAGTAAACCCAAAAATGGCAGAAGTTCAAAAGATAGTGCTCATGGGAACTGCTCATATCCTACGCAAAATACTCTCTATGTAACCTCAAGGTTTAAAACAACCATAATTTTCGGTTTAAAAAAAAAAAAAAAAAAAAAAAAACCTTTTTTTTTTTTTTAACCGAAATTATGGTTGTTTTAAACCTTGAGGTTACATAGAGAGTATTTTGCGTAGGAGTTAAAGAAGAAAATGATAATAATAAAAACAAGAGCACTCAGAGAGCGCAGACCTTCGCCAAGGCAACACCAACGTCCTTTCAACTATTAGCCGGAGATGTCTTTTTAAAATGAGAATATCTGAAATAGTCAAACATAGAATAATAATAATAATAATAATAATAATAATAATAATAATAATAATAATAATAATGATAATAATAATAATAATAATAATGATAATAATAATAATAATAATAATAATAATAATAATAATAATAAATGCCCTGATGCAGTACCAGGCAGTAGTTCTCAGGGTTTATGATCTTAACTGATTGGAAGTGTCATCATGTACATTGTTTTGTCTTGGTATAAAAGATGAGCTACAGCAAATATTCTGCTCAATACCACAGATTTGCTTGTCAGTTGTTTGACCTTAACCAGTAGAGCATGTCCCTTAGTGGGTGAGGATATGTGCATCTCTGATCATGAGCAGAAGTAGTGGGGGAGCATCATAGCCATGTGTTGAGAGGGATTCTTTGGGGTTTGAATAATTCACCTTTGGAAACATAGGTGTTTTGTTCAACATCCTTAAACAAACCTTATTCAGTGACCTTCTGAGTAGACTGAGCTTCTCGAACTGAAGAAAATTCTAACTGGGTCCACCTGCAAGGTTATGCACTGATGTACCGTTATGAGGTGGGGAGTCATGATGAGTATATTTGGCTTCGTATATTTGTACCTCGGAGTCACTTTGATGGCATGCACTGCTCTTACAATCGATAATAATGATAAATAATAATGTTTTTTACTATAGCCACAAGGCTATAATGTAGGAAGGGGTTGAGTCGATTTCGTTGACGCCAGTACTCATCTCGTACTTATTTCGTCGACCCCGAAAGAATGAAAGGCAAAGTAGACCCCGGCGGCATTTGAACTCTGAATGTAAAGACGGACGAAATACCGCTAAGCATTTTTCCACCACGTTAACGATTCTGTCAGATCACCGGCTTTGTAGTAGTAGTAGTAGTAGTAGTAGTAGTAGTAGTAGTAGTAGTAGAAAAAGAAGAGCAATAACAATACAACACGAAGACGAAGAAGAAGAAGATCATGGGGATAATCATGATGACGATGTCGACGACGACGACGACGATGATGATGATGATGATGATGATGATGATGGTGATGATGATGATGATGATGAGGAGGAGGAGGTTGATCGAGAAAATGGAGTGTGCATGGGGAAATGTGGATCACGCACTGCTACCATGTATAAACTTCGTGTTAAGTGAAGTGCCTCGAAACCTTGCTTAACCTTCTTTCAGAAAAGTAGAAACTGAAAGAGTCGAAGGTGGAGTGTGAGGTGGGTTAGAGGAGGGAGAGAGAGAGACTCGAGCAGTGGAAAAGATGCTGGCGATATCGATGATGGTAGGGCTGTTAGAATTGGTGAAAGAAGTGAGTTGATGATGCATTGATACATTTTGACATGTGTCTGTGAATGTGCGTGGGTGTGCGAGTGGGTGCGTGTGCAACTATGTTGTGTGTACATAGGCATGCACATCTTGATATATATATATATAGATAGATAGATAGATAGATAGATAGATAGATAGATAGATAGATAGATAGATAGATAGATAGAGATAGATAGATAGATAGATAGATAGATAGATAGATAGATAGATGGATGGATGGATGGATGGATGGATGGATGGATGGGCAGATAATTGAAAGATAGACATATAGATATGCATGTGTGTATGCGTGTGTGTAGATGAGTGTGTAGATGTGTGTGTGGGGATACATATACATATATATATATGTATTTAAATATATACACATATATGTATACATATACGTAGATATTTACACACACACACGCATACATACATATATATATATATATATATATATATATATATATTATGCATGCATACATAAGCGTAGATATGATATAGCTATAACGATATAAAGTTATACATACATGCATACATTCATATATGTATAGGCATATACAAACACACACACACACACACACACACACATATATATATGCACGCACCATACAAGTGCACACACACCTGCGCGTGCGCACACACTTACACACACTTGTATATATGCACATGCACAAATTTGTACATATATCCACCCACATCTATTGATGCTTGATTTTTATACGTAATTACATATATAAACCAGAAAAACGTTAATTGTTAGATTATTCGATATATTTAAGTAGAACTCGACAAAGCTGTGTGGACACATGAAAGAAGGTTCTAAGGGCTAAACACAAAAGACTTGGTGAATCATATTAAGATGCAAGAATGAAAATGTGTTGTACTTCCAGAAGAGGTGGGACGATGTGAATTCATAGCTAGGAGACCATGAGTTGTCATAAATACATGCCATAATAAAACAGTGACCCACGAACTTATGAGCGGAAATAGAAGATCTAGCAGAGAAATATACGAGTAAGACCACCATATTAAGAGCAAAGAACAACCCTCCCCCGGCAAGTATTATACTAAAATAGTTACTGTATAGGTGGAGTGGTTGCAGTTTCATCCTGTTTGATGTGATTGATGCATGGAAAACGGTGGGGGCGTGATTCGTGCTACGTAGGGTAAGAATGAAACGGACATTCCCTGGCATCATCACTGCTACTCGAAATCCCTGCAGAAAGCGATAGTGTCGGAAGGTGTCGAAATCGTTGTGGTTTCCAGTCGATGACTGATGAAGAGAATATGCCATAGCGAAAGCTTCATGTAAAAAGATTAAAATGTGTACACACGATATGATACGGGACAACTGAAGAAGGGGAATGTTCTTTATGTTGCATGCCTCGTTTCTCTGTTTTTTCGTTGTTTGAAAAAAGTTCGTTTCTATGTTTTTGTTTTTATGTTTTCGTTTCTCATTGTGTTCAACATTTTCTTTATGTCCTGTACCCATATATGCATGTATATATACATATAGATGTCGGTATGTACATATATGTATGTATATATGCATATATTTATATATTATTTATATATATATATATATATGTATATATATATGTATATACATACATACATATATATATATATATTCATATAGCAAAATCAAGGAACGGCCATAATAGGCCATTCACCCACTAGAAATAACAGCCAAGGCTTCAACCGCAAAACAACAATTATTAATTCCGTAAACCAGGAAAAATTAAAAAAAACATTTACCCTGTAATTCTTTATACGATGCACCGTTTCTTCTATTGTTTAATGGTAAACTAACCTGATTAAATTAAATCAAGCTAGTCTTCCATAGGCCGATAGATTCATCAGTAAAGAACAGCCAGATCGGAGCAGATATTTACACGAGGCACTTCTACCACTGTCTCGGCAATATCTTACCTAAAATTTTCAAATCATCGCACTCGCGCCAAATTTATCGGCAGCAAATATAAGCCGCCGATTCCATTACGGAATTAACCAGAAAATTCATAATTAATCAATATAGGGTGGCAAAAAATTTCGCAGAATTTTTTTGCCACCAGCGGCCTAGTGGGAAAAAATTAAATAGTCATAGACCATTTATAAATTCAACAGCAAAATCAAGGAACGGCCATAATAGGCCATTCACCCACTAGAAATAACAGCCAAGGCTTCAACCGCAAAACAACAATTATTAATTCCGTAAACCAGGAGAAAATTTAAAAAAAAAAACATTTACCCTGTAATTCTTTATACGATGCACCGTTTCTTCTATTGTTTAATGGTAAACTAACCTGATTAAATTAAATCAAGCTAGTCTTCCATAGGCCGATAGAATTACAGGGTAAATGTTTTTTTAATTTTCTCCTGGTTTACGGAATTAATAATTGTTGTTTTGCGGTTGAAGCCTTGGCTGTTATTTCTAGTGGGTGAATGGCCTATTATGGCCGTTCCTTGATTTTGCTGTTGAATTTATAAGTGGTCTATGACTATTTAATTTTTTCCCACTAGGCCGCTGGTGGCAAAAAAATTCTGCGAAATTTTTTGCCACCCTATATTGATTAATTATATATTCATATATATATATATATACATACACACATATATACATTAAATCGTTATGTTGAAGAAAGAAAGAAAGAAAGAAAGAAAGAAAGAAAGAAAGAAAGAAAGAAAGAAAGAAAGAAAGAAAGAAAGAAAGAAAGAAAGAAAGAAAGAAAGGAAAGGAAAGGAGAGATTCAAACATTCTTACAGTATCTGCCACGGCAATATTGCCAGTGTAGTACAGCGGACTATACAGTTGCTTGTCCCGCTGCAAATATCATCTCAACCTCCCTTAAACTTTCGACTTATTCGCTGTTTATGTTCAGTTGATCGTCCAGGTTTTAATTCAGTCTTGATATTTGCAGGTGGGATTTATTTTGGTGACGATATTTCTCAGAGATGCGAAGTTAACAAAGCTGTTCGATTATGCTTGATACAATGAGTTTGGCTGTTATTCATTGCATAACATGTATACTGAGTGGTTAACAATTTTGCTTTGCATATAGTGCTGTCATATTGGGTACATAACTTCCTTGTCTAGGTTCAAGCCAAAGTATGTCAATGAAATACAAGGAACAGAAACTATGAGGAATCAATCGATGGGCTGTACCTGTTTTTGGGTGGTGAATTTAGTACGTCACCTGGATTTATAGCACAAACTGGTCATTGAGTGACTTTAGCGATATCAATTCTTTGCAAAATTTGTGCCAGGTATTCGGTTTCCCTAACCCAATTTTGAAAGCTTTACAAAAACGATAATGTATTGTACCTTTTATATTAACAATCCTTTGAAAATATATTCAAAACTTACGTTCAGATTCCATATATGTTAGGACAAAGTTGTGACATTTTTCTTTTCCATTATTCTTGTTGGTTGATATGTGACTGGGGAAATGGAATTTGAAACTGCCTTAACACATGTCAATATAATATTTCTCCATAAATCTCATCCCTGTTTCTAAGAGAGCAAATATGTAAATGAGATCCACGTTACGAGTTTAGCAGCTGTGTAAAGAAGATACCGCCTACATTAATGACAACTGTGTAAATGATATCACAATTACTCAAGCTAGCAATCCGACAAATGAAATCATGCCTACCTAGGGAGCAGCTATGTAACAGATCACTAATACTATGAAAGAAAATATAATTCAGCCTGTTTTGAGAGTAAATATGCAAATAAGATTTCGCCTTCTTAAAGAGCAACTATTTAAAATTTCCGATTTAAACGAGATTTATGATACAGGCCGAGTAATATGTACATAAAATCCTTGCTAAAACAAAGTGCTTGCATGTGTCAATGTGTTTGTGTGCAGACGTGCGTAGGACTGTGTGTGCCTGTGTGCATGTGTATATGTTAATTACAGAGCTAAAGTTAGTAGCATGTTGTTTTACTCTTTGGATAAAAAGCGTGTATTGTATTTTCCACGCGAATAATTATATCCTCACAACTTTAAGTGAAGACAGTAGCAATCGTAAGCTTAATTTACAGATTTATTTCATCTGTGTGTCTATCTTTCTCTCTTCTGCTCTTCTGTCTCATCCTGTCTCTCTTACTGCCTCCTCTTTTTATCTCTACAATGTCCAAGATATTGAAGATAAAAAAGCGATCGTATTTAAGCCTAATTTTAATTTTAACTTTAGACGACTCTGAGGTTTTCCTCTCCTTGCCTTTGTCTCTTCGCTCCTTTTCCCCACCGTTCAAAGAGGAAATGCCAAAATGAAAATCGACCGTGTTCAATGATTAATTCTTTTAAATGAGTATAGACTAATTTCAAGATCTCAAGTTATGTTGTATTGACGAGCCCACAATAAGGGCGAAACTACAGGAATATCTAATCTCTCTCTCTCCACCTCTCTCTCCCTCTACCAGTTATAAGCAGCGACAGCTGCAGCTGTTGTTCCAAGTCAAACAGCCACCTGTATATATATATATATATATATATATATATAATATATATATATGTATGTGTGTGTGTGTATGTATATATATATATATATATATATAAAATAACAATAATAATAAATAATGGCATGTGCCCTTTTAAAACCTAGCCAGGCTCATGGGTTTCCCGGTTTCTATGGCGTATGTGTTCCTCAGTTGGATGGGACGCTAGTCCATCGCAACGTTACTTATTTTTGCCAGCAAAGCGGACTGGAGCAACGTGAAATGAAGTGTTTTGCTCAAGAACACAACGCGTCGCCCGGTCCAAGAATCGAAACCACAGTCTTACGATCATGGTGCTGATATATATATATATATATATATATATATAGAGAGAGAGAGAGAGAGGGGAGAGAGAGAGAGAGAAAGAGAGTGTGTGTTAGGTGATATATATATATATATATATACACACACATATACTTTAGTGTTATTTTTATGCCAAAGACAGTTCAACATTAAACTGAAATACTTTTTAATAGAGTACAAGTAAATTTTTCTAAAGCAGTGACTTCGAAGTTTCAACTTCCTTCCCTTCATATACATATCATATGCGTGTGCATATGTATGTAGATAGATAGATAGATAGATAGATAGATAGATAGATAGATAGATAGATAGATAGATAGATAGATAGATAGATAGATAGATAGATAGATAGACAGGTTTATTACAGTTTTGAGCAGACATGCAGGAATGAGCTGAACTCTTGTGAATGAAAAGAGACAATATAGAAAATTAATTGGAGACCGTATAATGAGCAATGAAATAAGAATATTTGGTGACAACAGAACAACGGAAAGGAAGAACAGGGATAAGAGAGGGAGATGAAGATGCAAGATGGACGCTGGGCTTAGTTGGAGAGACTAGAGAAAGAATGATATTGTAATGTGTCAAAATGTGTGGGATAAAAAGATTGAGGCGGAAATTGTTGATGAAGGAGGAGGATGGAAGAGGAAAAAGAAGAGGATGAGGATGAGGGAAAGAGAAAGTGGATGTGGAGGAGAAAAAGATTGAGGGAAGGAGGGGGAGGTTGAGGAGGAGAAAGAGAGGTAGAAAGGAATGAGGAGAAAGAGAGAAAAAAGGCGGAGATGGTGAGACATAGAAGGGTGAAAGAGGATGAGAAGACAATGAAAACAAAAGAGAAAACGAAGAAGAAGAAGAAGAAGAAGAAAAGGAGGAGGAGGAGGAGGAGGGGGAAAAGGAGAGGGAGAAGGAGAAGGAGGAAGGAGGCCGGGATGATGATGAAAAAGAAGAAGAAAAGGAGGGGGAGGAGGAGAAGCAGGTGGGGAGGCCGGGATGAAGAAGAGGGGGAGAAGGAGGAGGTCGGTCGGGATGATGATGAAAAAGAAGAAGAAAAGGAGGAGAAGTGAAGGCCGGGATGAAGAAGAAGAGGGGGAAAGAGAAGGAAGAGGGGGCGGTCTGGATGATGATGATGATGAAGAAGAAGAAGAAGAAGAAGAAGAAGAAGAAGAAGAAGAAGAAGAAAAGAAGAAGAAGAAGAAGAAGAAGGTTATCTGAGATCGTATCAATTTTGGTGAAACTAACAATAATAGTTTTGTGTATATTAGATGACTTAATGTAGTTAGGCGAGACTAATAATACGCATGTAATGGACTGAACGTTTGCATTGTAGTGTAGGGAAGTAATATTTGAGTCAGTGAGGTTATCCGGTTATAATAAGATAGAACATTAATGGCAAATTGATTTGAAATTTAAAAGCAATTATACTGGTTTCGATTTAAAAAGCTGGAAGTGGGGGTCTCTAAAAGATATATGTGCTTAGGTATGATGCGATAAAATGCTTACGGGAACGGTTTGATCTAGTTTGAAGTTATTTGATTTCAATAGATGAATGAGAATGCAGTTATCTAGAATCCTTAAGTGGATATTTGATTTTGGAGTGCGAAAAAGGAGGAAATGAACTTATATGAAACGTAAGTTTTATATAGTTATAAGTGTAAGCTCTCGACGAATAGATGTTACAAAACAGGCATGATTTGAAGACGATTGATAGAAGACGTAAATGGTGACAGAAATTAGTATGGGTGGAGTCAAGAGTTACTCACTATAGTAGTAGTAGTAGTAGTAGAGTAGTAGTAGTAGTAGTAGTAGTAGTAGTAGTAGTAGTAGTAGTAGTAAAAGATTAGATAGGTAGAAAGAAAGCAATTGATAAGGATTAAGAAAGCAAGAGGAAGATAAGACAGCGATAGATGGATCGGAGGAGATGAGAGGCGGAGCTTACAATTATTTGGTAATATTAAATAACGAAAAGAGCACAAATTGTTAGAACTTACAAGTTATAAATGGCAATCATCATCAGCGATCATAAACCAAAAGCCATGATTATGAAACGTGTCTTCACCGCGATAAGTTGTCTGACGAAGCCCGTAACCAGCCAAACATGGCAGTCTCAATCAATAAAATTAATTAAAACTTCACACTGCTCCACCTGTGAGTTTTTATTCAATGTTCACTGTTTCTGTGCCTGTAAAATGACACCCAGTTTAATGTTATATATATTATATATATATATATATATATATAAATCAATAAATGGTGGGGTTGTGTTGCCCGCACGTGGAGAAATGATAGGCGAGGAAAAATTATAAAAAGGCAGAACGCTAAATTGAAGGTAAATTTTAATAAAAGTGGGTGTATGGAAAATATAAGTTTATTATTACTTTTTGGAAAAAAACATTGTAAATTTCTTTTTTCCCCTTCCTCAATTTTTTAAAAATTTCTTTTCACCTTTCAATTCTTGAAAATTTGCTTTGCGATGAAAACCGATTAGAGTTAATATTTATTAAATTTTCCATACACCCATTTTTATTAAAGTTTACCTTCAATTTAGCATTCTGCCTTTTTATAATTTTTCCTCGCCTATTTATATAAATATATGTATGTATGGATGTATGGATGTATGTATGTATGTATGTATGTATATATATATATATATATATATATATATATATATATATATATAATATATATATATATACAGTAACACCCCCCTTTGTGGTTAGCCATATTGAGATGGCTTTTATACTTTACACACACACACACACACACATATATATATATATATATATATATATATATAATGAACAATATCAACGTTAAAGCTCGAAATTGTAATGATCTTTTGAACGTTGACTAATGAGGAATAAGCTACACATTTTCTGTTGGAGAAATTTTCGCTATGTGACGCTATGCACTCCTAATTATTTTTACTCATTTCTAAAATATTCTTTGAATATTTTTTCGTGTGACATCTATTTCTGTCTCTTTCTTTGCCTCTATTTTGCCTTCCACCCACTCTCTTTCTCCTTCCCTCCCTAATACTTTACTGCTTCCTCCGTTCTGGCTTTCTATCTGTCCTTCTCTAGTCTCCAGTCCTACAGGATATTTTCATTTTCCTTTGCGTTACCTTATGTTGGTATGCCTTGTTACCACATGGCTTTTTTTTTTGTATATGTATGTCTTATTTGTCGGGTTTGTTTATGTCATTGTCCTGTACATTCGTTGACTATTCCCAGTGGCTTTTCGCCACTGGCGCCACCGAAACTGATCAATATCAATGTTACAAGCGTGAAACTGTAATGACCTTTAGGGTGTTGACTGGTTCGTCTCATTCGATCCCCTGCCTCAATGTTTGTTTTGTCTGTCCTCATATCATCTCCTCTTTTTCTCCACCTCATGGTTAATAAAGAAATTGACTGATGAGGAATAAGCTACGAATTTTCCGTTATGTTTTTGTAGTATTTTCATTTGTCGTGCTTTTGTTAAATTTTTATATATATATATATATATATATATATATATATATATAGAGAGAGAGAGAGAGAGAGAGAGAGAGAGAGAGAGACATGTATATTCTCTTTACTCGTTTCAGCCATGCGGTTGCGGTCATACTGGAACACCAGCGCTAAATCCGAACAGTGCGAAAGTACTCAACTATGCATTACTGGATACATATTCTTTGTTTGTTTCATGCATTAGGGAATTTATTTAACGTTCCCATATGAAAGGCTTGATAATTGTTGAGAGATTCTTCTTTACCTCTACATGAAACCGTTGGTTGCCTTGTTAACACCGAAATAAAGTATATAAATGTGTGTGTGTAAATATATATATATGTTGGGGGGTGCGTGTGTGTGTGTGTATTAAAATACTGAGGGTAGAAATTGATATCAATCAATTAATATCAATTTAAAAGATCCGAAGATTTAGAAATTATTTTAAAATTAATAAGAGGAATGACCACTAAAGTGGATTTCTATACGCTAGAAATAGACGTCAAATCACCTTAACACAAAGAGCACTGGGGTTGTTGTAATCGACTAGATCCCTCCTCGAAATTGTTGTCCTTGTGCCAAAATTTTGAAACCTATATATATGTATATATATATATATATATATATATATATATATATATATATATATAGATTACAATTAATAAGAGGAATGACCACTAAAGCGGATTCCTATACGCTAGAAATAGACGTCAAATCACCTTAACACAAAGAGTGTGTTCTCAAGAAAGAAAAACTAGCAAACGCCAAAATGTAAAAAATAAGCAAGGCAAATGAAAATTTACAAAATAAAACGATTACCTACGTATCTGGATTTCATTATTAATACTTGCAAAATGCAAAATGCAAGATGCAAGATGCAAGTATCTGTAAATCCTCAGCGTAGTCTGTCGTATTTCGAAATATATTTTACAGAACTATACACAGAAACGTTTTCCCAAAATATACAGTTCTACAAAATATATTTGTGGTACTTTTCAAATGCCTCACTTTGGCGCGCTAGTGCCGAAAAACGACCCTGCAGATAATAAATTACCGCAGTTAATTCACCGGTTTGAGAACATTACGTAGGTAATCGTTTTATTTTGTAAATTTTCATTTGCCTTGCTTATTTTTTACATTTTGGCGTTTGCTGGTTTTTCTTTCTTGAGAACACACTTTTTGTGGTAAGGCGATTTGACGTCTATTTCTAGCGTATAAGAATCCACTTTAGTGGTCATTCCTCTTATTAATTGTAATATATATATATATATATATATATATATATATACACGACGGGCTTCTTTTTAGTTTCCGTCTACCAAATCCGCTCACAAGGATTGGTTCGGCCCAAGGCTATAGTAGAAAACATTTGCGCAAGGTGCCACGCAATGGGGCTGAACCTGAAACCATATGGTTGGTAAACAAGCTGCTTGCCACACAGCCACTCCTGCGCCGAAACAGACTGTTCTGTTTTTGTTTTTTTTTGTTGTTTTTTATAGGTGCTGAAATGTGTCTATTAAGAACAAATAAGATGATGATTTATTTTCGAAGCAGAGACGTCGTAAGAACAGCAGAAACAGTGAGTAAATTACCCTTAAAAAGCGGGGGAAAATTTGTCAGCAGCACCCCAATGTTTCTGTGTCCTAACACCGTCTCTGCGTTCGAAAATAACTTATCTTATTTGTATATTTATTTATATATATATATATATATATATATATATTATATATATATATATATATATATATATAATATATATATATATATGCCTATATTACAATGTGTACAGCTGTGCATATTTGTAGAGAGTGTGTTGCATACGTATATGCATATACATTCATGTGCTGTTATTACTGACGAAACCACAAAGCTGTTCATAATGCCAATAATAATAACAATAATATCATTGGAAATAACAGATTTCTAAATTTCTCTCTGAGACGGTTTTATGCAGGAGCAGCACGATAAAGTGATAGTATGTTGTCAACTTAATATGACAGTCCCATGAAAGGGAAGAATGCTACTGTTGTTTAGCCCTAGGAAACACCGTTTCCTGTTGGACTTGACACATTTCCTGTGTTCTTATGTTTTCAAAGCGGAAACGGTGTTTCCTAGGGCTAAATAACAGTAGCATTCTTCCCTTTTATGGGACTGTCATATTAAGTTGACAACATGCTGTCACTTTAATAATATCATTGTTGAATTGAAAATGGCTAGTATCAATAAGCTTTGCAAAACAGCTTTTTCAACTGATCCCATAAGAACACTTTTGCGTTTCATTCAGCATCTTCAGGACATTCTTTTTTCAATTAAAGCACCATTTTATCACATCGATCGATATGGTTATTCAAAGATCTATTTCCAACAACAGATTTCGTAAGAAGTTATTACCAGGGCAATTCTCACATCAATTTCTCTGCTCTTTACACACACACACACACTCCTATATGTATATATATTATATATATATGTGTGTGTGTGTGTGTGTGTGTGTGTGTGTATGTATAAGTATATGTATGTATATATACATATATATATATATATATATATTGTGCGTGTATGTGTGTGTGTGCGTATATATATATATATATATATATGGCGGTGCCCCAGCATGGCCACAGCTCAAGAGCTGATATATAAGCATATATATAGTTGTGTACAATAAACAGATTTCGAAGCGCTCGTCTATATTCGGGCGCAGAAACCCTTTCGCTACGTGACGAAAATAATCAACAAAGAAAATATATATATTCTATATAATATGCATCTATATAAATGTATTATATATATATAAATTATATATATATATATAATATAATATATATATATATTATAGATATGCATATACATAACTTATATAAATACACAATACATATAATATATATACTATATACATATATATATATATACTTACATATATATATTATATATATAATAATATTTACATATATATATATACATGCATATATATATACATACATATATATTATATATATTATATATATATATATATATATATATATATATATACATATATATGTATACATGTTATGCATATATATTACATTCATCTATATATGCACATGCATGTGTTGCACACATGCATGTATGCATGCATAGATATATGCATATATATATGTGTGTATCTTGTATCTATGAAAGTACACATACCTATCTCTCTGTGTGCGTGTGTGTACGTGCGTGGTGCGCAAGCATGACAGCCAATACGATTCCTCGTTATTTCGCTCGTTCGCAGAAAGTTTGGTACGATATCATGAGTATCAGCAGAACGCCAAAATGCCAACGTTTCTTAATCGACTCTCAAGATTTATTACATTTTTCAAGCAACTCAGTCGATAAATTGATTTCATCTACTTGAAATCTAAACAGACCATGTTTACAGACTCACTTCCACATCTGCGTTGATCGGAACTGAACTCTAAATATAAATACAAACTCTCAAAACCAATACTTCATTTTAACGCAATCCTTGAGAATTCCTTCCGAACATAATGGCTGTGTAATAGCGATGTCAGCGTTTGACAAGACAAACGCCATCGCTGCCTACTTGGTTTAGGCATGTACGGTTCTGTATGACATCCATTTATCATCCATACACAAAGCTTTACGAATGCATATATACGTGTATGTATGCATGTGTCTATGCATGTTTCTATGTATGCATGACCGTGTGTACATATGTATGGCTTTATGTATATATGTAGGTACGTATGTATGTATGAACGGATGGATGGATGAAGGGAGGGAGAGAAGGAGGGAAGAATTTAAGATTGGATGTCAGGATGGAAGAATGAATTGATGGGGTGCGTAAGTATATATGTACATCTATGTACGTATGTATGTATGTATATATGCGCGTGTATATATGTAGACTAGCACTAACACCCGGCGTTGCCGGGTTTAGTGCTAGTGCTTGTTCGTTGCCGGGTCGCAGTAAAAATTTCTCACTAAATCAAGAACTAAGTTTCTTATCGCATTTCAGCCCGGGCCAGTTTTGTTGTTTATGATCTAGTTGGAGCTTTTTATGAGAGTAATTAATATACATTGGATTTCGGCATCACCATTATTCCCATAAATTATGGGCATAAGGGGTCGGTTTATCGATTTGTTAATGGCTTTCTGGGGTGACTGGGGAAATGAAAAGATCTTCACGACCACCCTCAGACAGTTTTGAAAGCCCATAGAAAATGCGAGTCTTTTACGTGAAAAACTGGATTTGTATAAAGGACACGCAGACACACAGATACACAGAAATTTTGCCGTTTATAGATATAGAGATTATATATACGTGTGTATGCGTAAATATATGAATGTTTATATTTATGTACTTATGTACGTATATATATTTGTGTTTGCGTGTATGTATGTATGTATGTATGTATGTATGTATGTATGTATGCATGAATGTATGTATGTATGTATGTATGTATGTATGTATGTATGTATGTATGTATGTATGTATGTATGTATTATTCATGTATGCAAGCTTGTATATATGCATGAAGGTAGACAGGTACGGACGTTTGCATGAATATATCCGGGTGCTCAACGGTACAGGAATTCCTAGAGCTAAAGAAGAAAATGTGTGTATGCACCCACATGGTTAAGTGTATTAATATAAATAGATCTCTTTATATAATACTCTAATATATTTTCAACATCATTTGTATGGTGGGGTGTAACAAAAATACGTATTCAGAAAATCACATCTTTATTGTAGAATTCACCTTATAAAGCCGACAATTGTTACTCGCGTCTGATTGTTGGATATATCAGATTTAGTAAAAAGTAAGCAAAGATTTGAACCATGAAGAACTTGTACCGGATTTTTGCAGAGTTTTGAATTTTTTTAAGCATTTTTTTTCTTTTGCAATTGTCTGATAATACAGACATAGACTTGCGCAAATGCATCAATAAATTAACATTGATATTTTTTCATCGTTGTTACAATCATCTGAAATGGAACTGTCAAGGCGCGATATTCGAGCAATTTTGCTATTTAATTTCAAAAAGGGGCGTAAAGTAGCTGAAACTGCGCGCGACATCAACGAAATGCTTGGTGAGGAAATGAACAGTGAGTGGTCAGCTCGAAAATGGCTTATACGATTTCGCAGTGGAGATCTGAGCCTTGAAGATCGTGAGTGTAGTGGACATCCATCTGTCGTCGATGACAGTCAATTAAAGACCGTCATTGAGAAAGATCCACGTAAAACCACTCGAGAACTGGCAAAAGTACTTCACATTAGCCAGAAAACTGCCTGCAACCATTTCCATGCGATCGGAAAATTAAAAACCTCGACAAATGGATACCACACGATTTAAATGAAAATCAGAAAATGCGCAGATATGAAATTTGCTCGTCGCTTCTTCTCCGAAACCAGACCGATCCATTTCTTGACCGTATTGTAACTTGTGATGAAAAGTGGAATTCTGTACAATAATAAAACATTCTTCGTAGTGGTTGGACCAAAATGAAAACCCGAAAACTTTCCCTAAACCTGATCTCTTCAAAAAGAAGCCTATGGTGACTGTTTGGTAGTGTACTGCTGGACTCATCCACTATAACTTCTTAAAACCCGGAAAACCATTACTGCAGAAACATATTGCCATGAAATCGCAAAAATGAACTGGTCAAAAGAAGAGGGCCAATCATTCTTCATGACAATGGTTGACCACACGTTTTACTAACACCGCTGCAGAAGTTGAGAAAACTTGGCTACGAAGTTCTTCCCCGCCCAGCTTATCCCTAGACCTTTCTCCTACCGACAACTACTTTTTCAAGCACCTTGATGGTTTCCTGCGAGAGAGGGAGTTCAAAAATCAAACACCGATGCTGAAAGTGCGTTGAATGAGTTCATCAGCCCCAGAACTCCAGAGTTTTATGTTACCGGAATAAACAAACTTGTAACTCGTTGGCAAAATGTGTTGATTGTAATGGTAATTACTTTGATGAATAAACTTTCTGCATTGTTGAAATATATTGTGATGAATTTCATGTTTTAAAACGTCACTTACTTTTTACTCAGTTACGAAATTCGTTTAAAACTGGCTGCTTTACTGAGATCTGCCAGCATATATATATATATATATATATATATATATATATATATATATATATATAGATATATATATATAGATATATGTAGTATGATGTATATATATATATATATGTATATATATATATATATATATATATATATATATATATAGATATATATATATATATATATATATATATAAACAAAGATAAAGCGATACAATAAAATTAATTATATATATATATATATATATATATATATAGACAGAGAGAGAGAGAGAAAGAGATGGAGAGAGACATACATACAAACATGCATACATACATGCATAAACATATATAAGCATGCATTTTTATATGTGTATATATTTATATATGTACGTATGTATATAAATGTATGTATGTACAGCAAGAGCGACAGTGAGAGAGAGAGAAACATAAAGAGAGATAGAGATAAATCAGAGGATTAGGTAAATTTTGTTCTCATTGCAAGCTTCCAATCATACAGTGTAGGAGAGAGAAGACGAAAGTAAAGCTTAAAAGCCATATTAACAGAAGGGAACCGAAACAGGATAACAGGTATCAATCAAAAAAGGTGTTGAAAATGTCGTCCACCTCCTTCTGTATTAACACCATTTAAACAACGTAATTACATGACACCGTATGCACAAGAGTAATCATGTAACACCACAAAGCAGACAGGCTATTAACATTATAGCAATAGGCAGAGCAATAAACTTTCCAAGACAGCAGCAGCCGTAGCGGATGATAACCTGAAAATATCAATTTCTATGCGACGTCTTTGTTTCACAAGCCACGCCATTTTCTATTATATATTTATTGCATATACATATGTGTGTGTGTGTGGTGTGTGTTGTGTGGTGTGTGTGTGTTTGTGTGTGTGTATGTATATTATATAATATATATATATATATAATATATTATATATATATATATATAATATATGTGTGTGTATATATAAGTATATGTGTATGTGTGCGTGTGTGTATATATATATATTTATGTATTTATGTTTGTATTTATGTGTACATTACTTATGTATGTATGTATGTATGATGTATGTATGTATGTATGTATGTATGTATGTATGTATGTATGTATGTATGTATGTATGTATGTATGTAAATGTGTAATTTAGATGAAGAAAGGCCATAGGCTATTCTACTTGTGAGACTCTTCCCAAAGGATTTACGATCGTATCAAAACCATTCAGCACCTTGACAGGAATCGTCCTTAATTTTGAGGGGCCCTGGGCACTGCTAACCATATGCAAACATATATGCACACATACACACACACACACACACGCGCGCGCGCGCGCGCGCGCGCATACACATATCATATGCATTTGTGTGGCATGTTTAGAAGTGGAAACACAAGGTATAGTCTATTCAAACTTCTAAAGCTGAACCCTCCTGATTTCGTGCGATCACGCGGGTGAGAAGTGTCTAAATGAAGAAAAGTGTAAAACGTTGCTAATGCTTGAATGGATATGCCCATAACTTATGGGTATAAGGGATCGGTTTATCGATTTTTTAATGGCATTCTGGGGTGACTGGGAAAATGAAAAGATCTTCATGACCACCCTTAGACAGTTTTGAAAGCCCAAAGAAAAGTGTGAGCTTTTTACGTGAAAAACTGTGGATTTGTATAAAGGACACATAGACACACAGATACACAGACATTTTGCCGTTTATAGATATAGAGATGGCCTGAAATTTTGTGGGAGGGAGCTAGTCTATTACATTGACCCTAGTATTTCACTGATACTTATTTTATCAACCCCGTAATTTGACCACGGTGGTATTTGACCCTACAATGTAAAGCCTGATGAAATACCGCTCTCTATTCTCTCCGAACAGTTAACGATTCTGCCAGCTCGCCGCCTTAAGGGGCGATAATAATAATGATAATTCATAGAGCGTAGTTAATGTCTCTGGTTCAAAATTTTGGATGGTCAAGGAACACCACTCTGATGAAAACATACAGGGTTATCTCTTGTAACATGAAATGTTTCCTTTATTTGTAATCACTCAGCAAAATTCTGTATCTGTTTATCGCCCGTTGTAGTTGAAACGAGATACAAAAATGTCTACGATTGGCATGCCGGGCACCTTTTAACTCTACTGGCGTAGGATGTGCAGATCTATTATACTCCAAAAAATATCCTTGGGTTTACAGACATAACTCGAAAGAGGTGGTGTCGAATATAATCCTTGATCTCAAGGAGTTTGTGTGCTAGTTGAGTCTGTCTTTAATGGAGTACGCAGTGAGTCCAGAATAAGTTTTTGAATAACATTCTCTGTGGCTCTTTATATCATCGCTATCAAGAGCCATGGTCCATTGAGCACGTTTATAGTTCTGAGTGGATCTACCTTTAATAATTAAGAGTTAGAGTGTGGGTGAGAAGTTAGTGAGTACACTCACAACAGCAAGTTTATAAAGGGGAGCAAATCAACAAAATCACCAGTGCAGTGTTCTTTTGAATGCTTGCGGATGCGAGTGCATATAAAATATGGATTCATATATATTAATAAATATTAATTACTTAATTCTTAAGTATCATTTCGCATGCATTATCTACCAATGTAGGGACGATACAACCTCGAGACAACGAATAAGTAAAGAAACTCTCTTTATTACAAAATACAGGCCACTTCTTAACGGGTCTACGACAAACGATTAATATACCTCAACTTTAGAATAAAAGAAATATACACACACAAATATTACATTCCAAAGAATCTATTACAAATCAGCCCCAATCACAGCTATAATCCATAACATGCCAACTTCAAGTCATACAACACCTCACTACTTTCACCCATTCATATTCTCCCTTCTCTGTTTTCTTCTTCTTCTTCCTCCTCTTCTTCTTCATCATCGTCATTATCAACATCATCGTCGTCATCATCATCACCATCATCATCATCATCTTCTTCTTCTCCTTCTCCTTCTTCTTCTTCATCATCATCATCATCAACATCGTCATCTTCTTCTTCTTCTTCTTCTTCTTCTTCTTCTTCTTCTTCTTCTTCTTCTTCTTCTTCTCCACCTTCTACCTCTTAACTTTATCACTAATGCCCTCTAGTATAACACCTACGCAAATTCCATAAACCAACCTTTCAATAGAAATATTCTCCTGAATTGAACTGCAACTGACCATTCAAAATACGACAATCAAGGCACTCCCAAATTTCTCCACCCCTTCTCCTCATCATCCCTTTTCTCCTTCTACCCTACCAAGAATTCACAACGACCTCGAACACACAAGTGCAAACAAGGGAGTCAGAGAAAGGCAGAATGCCACTAAAATTTGAAAACTATACAAATATTCCTTTAAAAAAACTTTTCTTCTAATTTTTCTAAATTTAATTATTTAATCGTTACAGTTGAAAAGGTCTCAAAATGACCGAAACCGGTACTGAAATGTTCTTTATAAAATTATTTTAGCATTTTCTATTTTGACTTGTTTTTTCATATATATATATATATACATAACGTATGGAGATAGATAGATAGATAGATAGATAGATAGATAGATAGATAGATAGATAGATAGATAGATAGATAGATAGATAGATAGACAGATAGATAGATAGTAGTTAGATACATACATACATAAATGTATGTATGCGTAAATATATATATATATACACACACATATATTTATGAGTAAAATAGCTAGATGTAAAATTTCACGAAGAGACGAGAGTAGCAGCTATACTAAACATAAATACATGCGCTTGTGCGTGTACATATTTATATGTGTGTGTAACTTGAAATTCACTGTTCATATGTAGCCTTTCCTGACGAGTGAACTCGGCAAGAGGAACATTATTTAAACGAAGTAGGGAGACCAGCTGCTCCGGCTGTAGAATCTTGCACTCTTTTCTATGTGTTAAATTATATGACTTTAATATTTCTATCAGGATTTTTGTAATTGTTGTTGCATGTACTTTTAACTAATAATGAATAGTTTAATATGCTCTTTTCTGTCGACCACTTTGAGCTACGGAACTGCATTGGGTTGAAATTCACAGGAAAACCATCTGCTGCTTTCCATTGTAATACTGTTCGCTTTTAGGCTGTACGTTATAGATGAGTATGTTTAACGGGGTGTTTGAGTCCGTATACACACGCACACACACACTAACGCACACACACACACACACACACACATACACGCGCGCACACACAGACTCATATATATAAATATTTATATACATATATATACGTAGATAGATATAAAAATATATGTATATTCATATATATATATATATATATATATATATATATATATATAAACATACACATATATAGAAACACGTAAACATACGTATATGTGTATCAGAATATTTCTTACTCCTTTTTCCTGCATGTGTGTGTGTGTATGGGAGCATTCGCATGGGGTCATACCTACATATGTTGAAATATAGACATACTCATATATACAAACATACGCCTCCACTCACATATGCATACTTGCATACATATGTAAAAAGATTGACAGACAGACAAACAGACCGACAGACAAACAGTCAGAAAGACAGAGACAGACAGACAGACAAACGGACAGACGTATAGATAGACAAACAGAGTGACGGACAAACAAAAAGGTAGACAAACAGACAGACAGACACATAGATAGATAGATAGATAGATAGATAGATAGATAGATAGATAGATAGATAGATAGATAGATAGATAGATAGATAGATAGATAGATAGATATGTTTCTTTATTAGCCACACAGGGCTGCACACAGACGGGACAAATTACAAGGTAGAGCTTTTCTTTTTGGGGATAAAAAAAGGGGGTTTGGTTTTCGATCAAAAGGGGGTCGTAAAAGGAAAGAGAGAGGAAAGCAAAAAAAGGAGGGGATAAAAAGTGAAAAGAAAAGAAAAAATCGATAAATAGGGATCGTTATCACAGAAATGTCAATATAAAGTGTAAAGGGGGGGACAGGTGAGGTTTACCCGTTAAAAGAAAAGCCTATGGAAAAGACCACGGTAACCTCGGTCAAGCAACTCTCTGTATTAATTTTTACGGTTCATAGGATCATAGTCAAGGTGGCTTCGTCATTCATACGTGCCATCCTTGCTACATTCACCCATCTTTTTTTAAAACATTCACTAGACAAAACTTGCCTCTCTACTCTCACTTTCCTTTTCAAGTGATACTCGAAGAAGTTGATGAGAGATTGACCAGAGAGGAAAGTGTTTGTCTCTAATCCTTTCAGGTGCGTCCACCAAATACATTCTTTCGCCATAGCCACAAGTATGATAAAAATAGCTCTTCCTTCCCGTTTGAAGGAAAGAGGCGTGACCATATTAACGATAGACTCGTCTGATAAACCGACACGTCCCACACGTGACAACAGTCGTTCAACATAAGCCCACAGGTCGGAGATTGTTGGACACTGCACGATTGCGTGCAGAACGGTTTCGTCGCTCTACCCGCATCTCGGGCAGGTCGGCCCCGTGTTTCCCGAGCCGTGTCTGTAGAGCTTATCCCGAACGGGTATCGCTTCTCGGTAGCACTGCCAGGCCAGGGATCTCTGGAAGTTTCTTTATTAGCCAGACATGGCCGAACACAGAGGGGACAAAATACAATGTAGAGTTTTTCTTTTTGAAAATAGACAAAAAAGGAGAAAATAAATTTCTAATCAAAAGGGATCGAGTTAAAAAGAAGCGATCAAAAGGGATCGTGCATCACAGAAAATATCGTAAATGTTAAAAAAAAACAGATTAGGTTTATCTGTGTAAAAGACCCTGGTAACATCAGGCAGGGAGGGAAAATCACATGAGAGCAAAGTGCTAGGTCTTAGCAAAATGGTTGGCGCGGGTCGTGGGTGAACTTGTTGGCGAGGCGCAAACTTGCGCCATCCCTGAAAGGACCATCCACGACAATCTCCACTTTCTACGCTATGCCTTAGAAAAGGTAAATAGGATTCCTGTTAAGGGTGGGGCTATGGTCCATTTGGACCAATCGAAAGCTTTCGATAGGGTAGACCATCAGTATCTGGAGGTGGTCCTCGCGGCGGCTGGCTTCGGCCCGACCTTCCGCGGATGGATCAACGCTTTATACAGCAACATCGAATCGGTAGTTCGGGTGAACGGTTTCTTTTCGGAGCCGTTCCGCATTGAGCGTTCGGTACGTCAAGGGTGTCCTCTCTCCCCGCTTCTCTACGTTTTGGCCCTCGAGTCATTGCTGAGGAGGTTGGAAGCTATGAGGGGCGCTCCGCAAGATCTAGGGTGCGGAAAGTCAGCTTCGGCGTATGCGGACGACATCACCGTCATCGTATCCCGGGTCGAGCACCTACAGTGGGTGGGTGAGACCTTCAGCGATTACGAAGCGGTGGCAGGAGTGAAAGTCAACCGGGATAAATCGGTCGGCTTGCAACTCGGTACCTGAAGGGGCAAGTCGATGCCTTCCGACAGCGCTGTAGAACGTTGGACGGAATGGTCGGTGAAAATGCTTAGAATCTGGTTAGGTCCAGATCTCCAGATAGAGAAGAATTGGAGTGAGGTGGCGAGAAAGGCAGCTCTCCTAACTCAGACCTGGTCTGACCGGAAGCTTTCCTTGAAAGGGAGGGCAGAGGTTGCAGAGGTGTTTATCGCCTCTGTAATCACTTACCGCCTGACCGTCGTGCCTTGCCCCGATTCATAGCTGAACAAGCTGGAACGCATGCTCTTTCGCTTTTTGTGGAGGGGCAGCAGACCTCTTGTAAGGCGCTTTATCTGTTGCCAAAGGCCGCTGAAGGGTGGGTTAGGGATGCCGTGGCTAAAAATGCGCAGGCATGCGCTCAGGCTTAGGCACCTCTGGCTTTACCTGGACGGTGAGCAGGTGTGGTCTCCGTTCGTCAGGCTGTTATTTCCACAGTTCACATCGTTTACCAAACTGAACCCATGGATCAAGTGTAGACCGAGGTTGGGCGTGTGGCATGAAGAGTGCCATCAGGCACTCGTGCTTCTCTCCCAGTCGGGCAACGCCGGTGGTTGGGTACTACCTCATTCTTCTATAGAGGGTTAGAAGAGTTTAAGTGTGGCGACGTCCTGAGAGAAACCCTAGGCTTCGACGAACATCAACTGGCCAGCCTGTTCCAAAGAACATTCGAGCCGGGGCCTATGGATAATTACCAAAAGTCCCTGGCCTGGCAATTTTACAGAGGAGCTTTACCGGTTCGAAATAAGCTCTTTAGACATGGGTGTGCACCTTCGTCGGTTTGTGCAAGATGTGAGAGGGACAGTGAAACTGTCCTGCACGCGATTGTGCAATGCCCCAAGGTGACTGAACTCAGGGCTTATGTCGAACACCTGCTGTCGCATTCAAGAAGAGTACAACTGTCGAGCGAATCTGTAATCAAGATCGTCCCGCCGACCTCCCTGAATAGGGAGGAGCGAGCCTGTTTTCTCTCGGAAGTAGTATGGAAGACGAGAGTGAAAGGAATTGCAACAGGCATGTTCATCTCCAGTCTCGAGCTAATCGACTTTTTCGCTTCGCACATGATACGGAAAATAAGGCTGGAGAAGAAATGCCTGTCGCAAAGTGTGTTTCGTAAAAGATGGAAGTCTATAGCAAGTATGTTGCGAGTGAAAAAACGTGTTTAAACGAGAATATAAAAAAGGATAAAGCAAAGTCTTCAGTGTGAGTATGAGGTTTGTAGAGTCGACCGCGTCTTCCGCTTCATTTTTTGTAAATCACTCATTCTCATTTAATTGTATATATTTTAATTGTTTGTTTATTCATACGTTTCGCCTCATTCGATACCCTGACCCCAATGTTTGTTTTGTCTGTCCTTGTATCGTCCCCTCCTTTTCTCAACCTTATGGTGAATAAAGAAATTCTCTCTCTCTCTCTCTCTCTCTCTCTCTCTCTCTCTTTGTGGTTTACAGGATCATGCTCAAAGTGGGTTTCGTCATTCGCTCGTACCATCTTTGCTGCATTCACCGACCTTTTATTGAATCTTTCACGAGACAAAATTTGTTCTCACTTTCCTTTTCAAGTGGTACTTGAAATAGTTGATCAGCGGTTGACCAGAGAGGAAAGTGTTTGTCTCTAAACCTTTCGCTCGAGTCCACCACACACATTCTTTCACCATGGCCACCAGTACGATGAACACTGCTTTGCCTTCCCGGTTAAGGAAAGGTGGCTGAGCAATTTTCACGATAGACTCGGCCGACTAGCGAATTCATCCCACACGTGACAGCAGCGGTTTGGGATAAGCCCACAGGTCCGAAATGGTTGGACACTGCACGAGTGCGTACAGAACGGTTTCGTCGCTCTGACCGCATCTCGAGCAAGTCGGTCCGGTGTGTCTCAAACCGTGCCTGTTAGAGCTTATCCCGAACAGGTAATGCTTCTCGATAGCACTAGACAGACAGACAGACAGACAGACAGACAGACAGACAGACAGACAGACAGACAGATAGATAGATAGATAGATAGATAGATAGATAGATAGATAGATAGATAGATAGATAGATAGATAGATAGATAGATAGATAGATAGATAGATAAAATGACATACATACATAGATTGACATATGTGTGTGTATGTGTATGCTTGAATATAAGCACATGCACACAAACATATACACATATACACATATATAAATATGTATATTGGTATATAGAGATATAAACCCGTATATGCAAACGTACACTTATATATGCATATAGTCGTGTGCGCGCGCGCGTGTACGCAGGTATGTATGCCTGTATATATGTATGTCTATGTATATATATATATATGCTAATGACCTTGCTCCTCTCTGCTGGTGACCTTTCTCTAATTGCTGAGTCACTATCAGAACTAGAGGAGAAGTTTCAAGTGTGGTAGAATCCAAGGGTCTTAGAATCAACCTAGCTAAAACCAAAGTCCTAATATGTAGGAAGGCAGGCAAACCACAAATCCCTTCAAGTAGATGGCCCTGCTCAATCTGTAGTAGAGGTGTAGGTAGAAACTCTATAAGATGTACCCAGTGTAAGCTATGGACACATAAGAGGTGCAGCAATATCAAAGGAAGGCTAACTGGGAGGATAGTTTTTGTATGTGGCAGATGCTCAGGAGCAATAAACACTGAATATGTGCAGAGACCAACTTCCGCCACATTCCAGGGAGAAAAACTAGAAATAGTTGATAGCTTACGTTACCTAGGTGACCAAGTCAGTAGCGGAGGTGGGTGCGCTGAAAGTGTAGTTGCTAGAATAAGAATAGCCTGGGCAAAGTTCAGAGAGCTCTTACCTCTGCTGGCGACAAAGGGCCTCTCGTTCAGAGTAAGAGGTAGACTGTATGACGCTTGTGTACGAAGATCCATGCTACATGGCAGTGAAACACGGGCTGTGGCTGCTGAGGACATGCGTAAGCTCCGATGGATGTGTAATGTCAGTGTGCATACCCGACAGAGTGTAGGTACCTTGAGAGAAATGTTGGACCTAAGAAGCATCAGATGTGGTGTGCAAGAGAGACGACTGCGCTGGTATGGTCATGTGGCGAGAATGGAGGAAGATGGCTGGGTGAAAAAGTGCCACACCCTAGCGGTTGAGGGAACCTGTGGAAGATGTAGACCCAGGAAGACCTGGGACGTGGTGGTGAAGCATGACCTTCGAACATTAGGCCTCACTGAAGAAATGACTAGCAACCAAGACTTTTGGAGTGTGATCGTTACCAGCGTCGCCTTACTGGCACTTGTGTCCGTGCTAGTAGGGTGCCAAGAGCACAATCCGAGCGTGATCGTTGCCAGAGCCGATGGCACGTAAAAGGGCACCATTCGAGCGTGATCGTTACCGATGTCGCCTTACTGGCACCTGTGCCGGTGGCATGTGTAAAAAGATTCGAGCGACAGGTTTCTCTCAGTTTCCGTCTACCAAATCCATTCACAAGGCTTTGGTCGGCCCGATGCTATAGTAAAAGACACTTGCCCAAGGTGCCACACAATGGGACTGAACTCGGAATCATTTGGTTGGGAAGCAAGCTTCTTACCACACAGCCACGCCTGCGCCTCTATATACCTATTTATTTATTTATTCTCAATACATTCTGGCAGATTCAAACTTGAATATCTGATCCACGTTGTTTTGCGTCATCAGAGAATACATCCTACCATCCGAGTATGTGTATTCATAACACATGCGATTCAATCATATAAGGGGACTTTGAAACACCAGGGTGCTTCGACCTAACGGTGCGTCTCCTTAGGGAAAGCTGCCTCCAGTCCAATGAATCTAACAAGCATTTTTATATAGAAATCAGCAGACAAGCTATTTGCTGATGCGTGCTGATGTGATTCAGAAAGAGCACGAATCTAAACAATTG